>NW_024412395.1:20732952-20973229 GCF_014898765.1 Herpailurus yagouaroundi | reverse complement strand
ACACCGAGAGAGAGACACACCGAGAGAGAGACACACCGAGAGAGAGAGAAGGAGAGAAAGAAGGAGAGAGAAAGAGAGAGAAATAGAAAGAGAGCAAGCAGGGAGGGGCAGAGAGAAAGGCAGACAGAGGATCATAAGCAGACTCTGCTGACAGCACAGAGCCTGATGCCAGGCTCAAACTCAAGAACCGGGAGATCATGACCTAAGGGTAACTCAGAGGCTTAATTGACTGAGCCACCCAGGTGCCCCTGATTTTCAGTCCCTGAACATGTTCTCTCAGCTTGGGCAAAATAAACTTGTGTACATGTAATATTAATGGAAATTTTTCAGTAATTTAAAGTTCAATACATACACATAAAATATAAACTTTTTAGATGTATTTAAGATAAACATTTTTTCAGTAACTCCAAATATGTGAAACATCATTCTTTAAATAACGAAGAGATTGTTTAGGTTTTTTATTTTGCTTTGTCTGCCATCTATACCTCTTTATATAGGAAAGCAAGTTAATAAAATTGCTGTAATGGTTAAGCTGAAACTAGGTTATTTCTGGATGAAATATTAATATAATTAATTTTCTATTAAAATTATAATTCATCTGGAATCCACTATAAAACAGATCACACTTTCACTTTTCAGTTTGATGAATTAAAATTGTACAGAGCTATCACTGGATCACTTGGAAAACTACTTTTTTTTCCTTCTAAAACACTGCTTGTACACCTGCAGCAATATAACTTCACTTGCTCTAGTACCCAACTGTAGATCAAGGGTAAAGTAGAACAGTAGAACCAGGTATTCTTATAGTCTTTGACCTCGTATTAGCTGACTTCTCTACAGATCTATGTTCATTATACATAGTTCTATCCAAAGAGCTATCAGAACACAAATGCACACAGGCACATACACACTTCAGAACCTCTATGAAGGCCTATCTGTGTTGACTCTTGTCCTGTCTACACTGGTCTTTTCGCACAGTCACATCACCTATACTGATGGCCTATGATGAGCTAGACACTCTTCCACATGGGGGATGAAGAAATGAACTTGATTCAGTTCTGAATTTCAGTAAGCTATAAGTTTAGTGAGAAAAAAGAAACCTACATGGAGAATTTTTTAAAAAAATGAATGGTAAATATAGGCATAAAAAGAATTATAAGGAATTGTAGGAATCTTCAGATGATGCTCCATTGTGTTCTGGGAGTGGGAATAGGGGAAATACTTTCTGAGTAGACAACACTTGGTCTTAGCCCAACGAGTCAAGAGTCTCCTGAAAGGAGGAGAAAGTACCTTCCAGGTAGACTAATCATGGGTTCTGTCATGGCCTGTTAAGGAGCTGATATGTGAAGGAACTGGGAAAAAGTGGAGACAGAGCACTGGCATGGTCACACTTTCCTTTTAATATGATGGCTGATGGTTCCGTCATGATAGAGGTCAGGTGGATAAGACAAGGCAAAATACTTGAACATCTACTACTGGGAATATTAGATAGCAATATAAGAGGATTGAGAAATATATGACATAAAATTATTAAGAATTACAAAGACTTGATTATTCAGTCTTGTATTAAAATTTTCTAACACTAAATTTCAAGCACTGTTCTTGGTGCTATGCATGCAGTTAAAAGAACAAAAAAGCAGCTATTTCTCTTAGAACTTTACTATCTAGTGGTAGGAAAGACAAGCAATTTTTAAGTGAATATACAATATTTCAGTTGTTGATGAAGTGGACAATCAAGAAAAATAAGGACTAGTATGGGAAGTAGGAAGTGATGAAGTGGACTAATTTTTGTTCATATCCAGTCTTCCTCTAACTCCTCTCAGACAACCAACTAAAAGAAAGGTGAAAGCAAGGCAGGAAGGAGAGGAAAGCAGTTTATGGGAGTGTGTTCGTGTCCTGTCCTTAGACAAAATGTCAGTGGGATAAGAGACCTGGTTGAAATTAACTCATCTCAAGTATATTAATTTTGGCATATGCTATTTTGTTGCAAGAATTAGGTAATACCAAACTCCAGCTTACTGTCACAAGTTGGGAAATATATTATTCCTTTGGTATTAAACCATGATGTGACTCAACAGGAACCAATAATCACTGACAGGACACAGAGAGAAATTCCTTGATTTTTTAAAAATAAAGTACAATTTTAAAGTTAGTCCTCATAGTGATGCTCTCAAAATCAAATAGACTTGTCTGAGATCTGTGATCTGAATCATCTATGGAATCTAGGAGAATATATAATTAAGAATTTACTAGATTCTGTTACCCATTGCTGTATTGACCACGAGGGTCCACATTGGACACCTCAGCATGAGGAATAATTATCCTCATGAAGAAATTTATCTGATAATCCTAGAGAATCCTATTTATGTCTTAGAGATGCAGATGATAGACAAACCCATGTAAGAGCTTAAAAGGGCAAAGTATTTGCTGTTGTTACTAGGATAGCTAGATTGACATCCTTGCTCTATGCTTGTTTGTACATGCTGAAATTAGAATTTTTCATAATCAGTGATCTCTGATTAAAACAAAAAAAGTTGTCTTTATTAATAAGTGCTATTAACTTCCCTCCGTGTTCAATACCCCATCTTGATAGATGGGGGTGTGTCTCATTTCTAGAGGTGACAAAATGATGTATTGTCTCTTATTCTTCTTAAAAAGTCCTCTTTGAATTATGTACTGTAGAATTATCTTAACACAAATATAAAGGCTATGAGTCTATGGTAAACCTTCATCAAAGAATGGTTTTCATTTGCTGAAAATCTTTTACATTTTCTAACAGTTTTTGCTATTGTTCTGCCAATTGATTCAGTTAGGTCTCTTTTTTCTTAAGGATATGCTCTTCTAACTGAAATATGTATTTCTAAACTTAAAAAAAACTTGAAAATTGAAAGTAATATATAAAAAAGATGACTGACATTAGAATAATTTTTCCAAAAGACATGAATAGACACTTCTCCAAAGAGGATATCCAGATGGTCAACTGACACATGAAAAAATGCTCAACATCAATCATCATCAGGGAAATACAAATAAACACCACAATGAGGTATCCTCTCACACCTGTCAGAATGGCTAACCTTAACAACTCAGGCAACAACAGATGTTGGCCAAGATGTGGAGAAAGAGGATCTGTTTTACACTGCTGGTGGGGATGCAAGCTGGTGTAGCCACTCTGGAGAACAGT
Organism: Herpailurus yagouaroundi; assembly: GCF_014898765.1. Classification (NCBI taxonomy): domain Eukaryota; kingdom Metazoa; phylum Chordata; class Mammalia; order Carnivora; family Felidae; genus Herpailurus; species Herpailurus yagouaroundi. The sequence goes on along the minus strand of NW_024412395.1, from coordinate 20,970,045 downwards.
ATGGAGGTTCCTCAAAAAATTAAAAATAAAACTACCCTACAGCCCAGCAATTGCACTACTAGGTGTTTATCCAAGGGATACAGGTGTGCTGTTTTGAAGGGACACATGCACCCCCATGTTTACAGCAGGACTATCAACAATAGCCAAAGTATGGAAAGAGCCCAAATGTCCACCAATGGATGAATGGATAAAGAAGATGTGGTGTGTGTGTGTGTGTGTGTGTGTGTGTGTGTGTGTGTGTGTATACCAATATATATATGGTACACACACACACACACACACACAAAATGAAGTATTACTCGGCAATCAAAAAGAATGAAATCTTGCTATTTTCAACTACATGGATGGAACTAGAGGGTACTATGCTAAGTGAAATTAGTCAGAGGAAGACAAAAATCCTATGACTTCACTCATATGAGGACTTTAAGAGACAAAACAGATGAATGTAAGGGAAGGGAAACAAAAATAATATAAAAACAGGGAGGGGGACCAAACAGAAGAGACTCATAAATATGGAGAACAAACTGAGGGTTGCTGGAGGGGTCTTGGGAGGGGGGATGGGCTAAATGGGTAAGGGGCATTAAGGAATCTACTCCTGAAATCATTGTTTCACTATATGCTAACTAATTTGGATGTAAATTTTAAAAAATAAACTAAAATAAAATATTCAGAACTACAAAAAAAAAGAATATTGAAATCACATTAAGCATTTTTCTAACCACAATAGTATAAAACTATAAATTACAGGAAAACCAGAAAACTAACAAATATGTGAAGATTAAACAACATGCAACTGAAAAACTAATGGGTCAAAGGAGGAATAAAGAGAAATGAAAAAGTACTCCGTCAGTGAGAATGGAAATACCCATTCCAAAACTTAAAAGGTTCAGCTCAAGGGACATCTGGGTGGTTCAGTCAGTTAAGCACCCAACTCTTGATTTCAACTCAGGTCATGATCTCACAGTTCATGAGATCTAGCCCCATGTTGGGCTCTGTGCTGACAGCAAGGAGCCTGCTTGATTCTCTCTATCCTTTCTCTGCTTTTCCACTGCCCATGCATGAGCACATGCTCTCTCTCAAAATAAATACACATTTTTAAAAAGTTGCAGCTTAAGAAGTTCTAAGAGCAAAGTTCAGAGTGGTAAATGCCTACTTTAAAAAACAAGAAAAATCTAATAATCTAACTTTACACCCCAAGATTTTAGAAAAAGAACAATGAAGGCTGAAGTTAGAGGGAAAAGAAAATAACAAAGACCAGAAAAGAAATAAGTGAAATAGAGACTCAAAAGAAAATAGAAGATATCAATGAAAACCAGAGCTGCTTCTTTGAAAAGATAAACAAAATTAACAAACCTTTAACTAGACTCACCAAGAAAAAGCCAGGATTTGAAACATGAAATGCAAGGAGAAACATAACTGACATCACAGAAATCTAAAGGATCTTAAGGGACTACTATGAACAAGTGTATGCCAACAAATTGGAGAACCTATAAGAAATGAATACATTTCTAGAAACACAAACAACCAAGAGTGAATCATGAAGTAGAAAATCTGAACAGATCCATTACTGTTAAGGAGATAGAATCAGTTGTCAAAATCTCCCAACAAACCAAAGTACAGAACCAGATGGCTTCACTGTTGAATTCTACTAAACTGTCACAATTTGCAGGCACATGATTTTGTATATAGAAAACTCTTAAGACCCCACAAAAATCATAATAACTAATAAAAGAATTAGGTTAGCTTTTGGGATACAGAAATGGAATATCTATATGTATATCAGTTGTATTTCTTTATATATATTAATGAACTACAAAAAAATGTAAGAAAACAATCCCACTTATAATTACATCAAAAGAATAAAATGCCTAGCAGTAAGTTTAACCAAGGAGGTGAAAAACCTATACGCTGAAAACTATAAGACACTGATAAAAGAAACTGAAAAATGAATGGAAAGGTATTCAGTACTAATGGGCTAGAAATAGTATTACAGTGCCCATATTAATCAAAAGAATCTACAGATACATTTTAATTCTTACAAAAATCCCAACGGCATTTTTCAAAGAAATAGAACAAATTCCTAGAATTGTTATGGAACCACAAACACCCCGAATAGTCAAAGTAATCTTAAGAACAAAACTATAGATATCATGATTGATTTCAAATTATGCTACAACGCAAGTAACAATAGTATGATATTGGCATTAAAAACCGACACAGGGAGCCCACAAAGAAACCCACAAATATATGGCAAATTAATTTATGACAAAAGAGCCAAGAATTTACAATGGGGAAAGAACAGTCTCTAATAAATGATGTTGGGAAAACTAGACAGCCACATGCAGAAGAATGAAATTGGACCACTATCTTGTACCTTACACAAAAATGAAATCAAAATGGAATAAAGACTCTAATCTAAGACTTGTAACCATGAAACTCCTGGAAGATAACCTAGGTGGTAAGCTTCTAGATATCAGTCTTTGCAATGATTTTTTTTTTTTTTTTGGATTTGACACAAAAAGCAAAAGCAATAGAAGCAAAAAATAAACTATTGGCACTACATCAAATTAAAAAGCCTTCTACAAAGCAAAGGAGACCATCAGCAAGATAAAAAGATAACCTATAGAATGTGAGAATATATTTGCAAATCATGTATCTGATCGGGGGCTAATAACCAAAATAAATAGAGAACTCCTACAACTCAGTAGCAAAACAACAAAATGAAACCCCCCCAAACCACAAACAAAACAAACAAAACATGATAAAAAAGCAGGCAGAGGTTCTGAACAGACCTTTTTTCAGGTGTATAGATGGCCAACTGCCACATGAAAAGATGCTCAACATCACTAATCATCAAGAAGATACAAACCAGGGGCACCTGGGTGGCTCAGTCAGTTAAGCATCTGACTTGGCTCAAGTCACGATCTCACAGTTCATGGGTTCAAGACCCATGTCTTTGCTGACAGCTCAGAGCCTGGAGCCTGCTTCAGATTCTGTCTCCCCCTCTCTGCCCCTCCCTGACTCACACTCTTTCTGTCTCTCTCTCTCAAAAAAATTAACATTTAAAAATTTTTTTAGGAAGATGCAAATCAGTCACAAGAAGGTATCACCTCATGTCTCTTAGAATGGCTATTATCAAAAATATAACAAGTAAGTATTGTTGAGGATGTAGATAAAGAACCCATGTGCATGGTTGTGGAGAAAGTAAACTTCGTTAGCCACTGTGGCAAACAGTATAAATCGTCCTCAGAAAATTAAAAATAGAAACATCATGATCCAGCAACTCCACCTCTGGTATTTACCTGGAAAAAAGAAAAGAGAACACAAACTTCAAAAGATATGTGTACCCCCATGTTAATTGCAGGACAATTTCCAATAGCCAAGCAACCTAAGTATCCATCAATGGATCGGTAGCTAAAGAAAACAATAGAAATATATAATAGATTATTATCCAGATATATAAAAAAAGAAATCTTGCAATTTGCAACAACATAGATAGAGCTTGAAGGCATTATACTAAGTAAAATAAATCAGAGAGAAAGAAAAATACTGTATGATTTTACTTATATGCAGAATTGGAAAATAAACAAAAACAAAAAAACAAAAGCAAAACTGAACTCATAAGAAACAGACTGGTGGTTGCCAGTGGGACGTGATGGGAAGTGGATAAAAAGGGTAAAAAGGAACAAACTTCCACACATATAAATCATAAGCATGTTATGTGCAACATAGTTAATACTCCATTGTATATTTGAAAGTTCTAAGTAAAATCTTAAAAATTCTAATCCCAAAAAAGAAAATTTTAACCATGTGTCTTTGTTTAATTTTACAATATGTACAAATACTATATCATTACACTGTATGCCTGAAACACCTTGTATGTCAATCATATCCATTAATTTTTTTAAATTTAAATTGGATTATATTAACTCCCCCTTCTCACCTATGATTGCACTTAAATTATATCTGTTCTCCTCTCCTTGTCCTACAAGATTCTGCCTACTTGTTTAACCTCATTTCACAAAATTCGCTCCTCACTCCCTGTATTCAAACAGAAAACTTTTTTTGTTTTTACAAGAACTTCTTGCTTACCTTATCTCTTCAGAATATATTGATGATCTTGTATGAACTTTTCACATGGTTGCTTCTTTCTCAGCCTTCACATCTCAAGTTTATGTTACTTTAAGGACTTCCCTAAAGTTTATGTCAAGATTTTATATTCAGCATCCAAAGAGCTAATAAAAACTTAAAATTCCTTTTGTTTTGTTTTTATCCCCCACTAGACAATTAACTTCATGAATACTTTGTTTCACATTAAATGTACACCCAAATCATAGAAGATGGGCAGATACATAGCTATGTTCAAAATACACATTTTTCTCAAATGAATGACTAAACCAACATGTACATGACATCAGTATGAGGACAGCAAGTTACCTCTCTCTTCTCCCCTTGTAATAACTAATTAGACATCTATAATAGAACAAAAGTGCCTTGGCACATTACTCCACAGGACTCAGAAGATATCTGTCAACAAGTGCATTCAGAAATAAACCAATGACCAAATGCAGAAAAAAACATTTGACAAAGTACAATATTCATTCTTGATAAAAACATTCAACAATGTAGAGTTAGAGGGAACATACCTCAACAAAATAATGGAAATACATGAAAAACCCACAGCTAACATCATTCTCAATGGGAAAAAAAAGAAGAGCTTTTCCTGTACAGTCAGGAACAAGACAGGGATGTCCACTCTTACCATTAGTATTTAACATAGTACTGGAAGTCCTAGCCACAGCAATCAGACAAAAATAAATAAAAAGCATCCAAATCAGCAAGAAGTAAAACTTTCAGTAATTGCAGATGATGTACTATATACAGAAAACCTGAAAGACTCCAAAAAACTTCTAGAAGTGATCAAGAAAATCAGTCACAAGATAAAAAAAAATGTACAGAAATGTGCCACATTTCTATACATGCTAATGAAGCAGCAGAATGAGAACTTAAGGCATCAATCCCATGTACAGCTGCACCCAAAATAGTAAGGTATGTAGGAATAAACCTCACCACCGAGGTGAAAGACCTGTATTCTATAAACTACAAAACACTGAAAGAAATTGAAGAGAACACTAAGAATGGGAAAGTCATTCCATATTCATGGATTGGAAGAATATTGTTAAAAAGTCTACACTACCCAAAGCAATCTACACATCTAATGCAATCCCTATCAAAATACCACCAGCATTTTTCACAGAGCTAGAACAATCTTAAATTTTTATGGAACCGCAGAAGACCCCAAATAGCCAAAGCAATCTTGAAAAAGTAAAGTCTGGTATCACAATTCCAGACCAAGTTATATGACAAAGCTGCAGTAATCAAAATAGTATGGTACAGGTGCGCGCGCGCGCACACACACACACACACACACACACACACACACACACACACAGATGAATCAAACCAAAAAGAAAATCCAGAAATGAACCCACAATTATGTGGTCAGTTAAGCTCCAACAGAGCAGGAAAGAATATCCAATGAGGGAAAAAAAGATGGTCTCTTCAACAAATGGTTTTGGAAAAACTCAACAGCAACATACAGAAGAATGAAACTGGGACCACTTACTTACACCATACACAAAAACAAATTCAAAAATGGATCAAAGACCTAAATGTGAGACCTGAAACCATAACAATTCCATAGAACACAGGCTATAATTTCTTTGCATTGCCCATAACAACTTAATTTTAGTTATGTCTCCTGAGGCAAGGGAAACCAAAGGCAAAATAAACTATTGGCACTGCATCAAACAAAACAAAGTAAAACAAAAAAAAAACTTCTGCACAGTTAAGGAAACAATCAATAAAATTAACAGGCAACCTACTGAATTGAAGAAGTTATTTGCAAATGACCTATCCAATAAAGGATTAGAATCCAAAATATATAAAAAGATATAAAACTCAACACACCAAAATGAGTAATTAAAAATTGGGCAGAAGATATGAATGGTAATTTCTCCAAAGAAGACATAGAGATGGCCAACAGACATATGAAAAGATGCTCAACATCACTGATTATCAGGCAAATGCAAATCAAAACCATAAGGAGATATCACCTCACACTTACTAGAATGGCTCCAAAGAAGAACACAAGAAACAACAAGTGTTAGCAAGGACCTGGAGAAAGGAAAACCTTTCTTGCTCTGTTGAGGACAACACAAACTAGCACAGCCATTCTGGGAAAGAGTATGGAGGCTCCTCAACAAGTTAAAAAATAGATGTACCCTGCAATCCAACAATCACATTACTAGGTATTTACCCAAAGAATACAAAAATATTAGTCAAAGGGATCCATTCACCCTGATGTTTACAGCAGCATTATCTACAGTAGCCAAATTAAAAGAAGAGCCCAAGTGTCCACTGATGAATGTATAATGAAGATATGGTACACACACACACACACACACACACACACACACACACACACTACTACACAGCTATAAAAAATGCAATCTTGCAATTTGCAAGGACACGGATGAAGTTAGAGATATTATGCTAAGCAAAAGAAGTCAGAGAATGGAGAATACTGTATGATTTCACTCATGTGGAATTTAAGAAACAAAACAAACAAGCAAAGGGGGGAAAGAGAGGTAGACCAAGAAAAAGACTTAACAGTGTAGAACAAACAGATGGTTACCAGAGTTCAGGTGGGTGGGGGGATGGGTTCAGTAGATGATGAGAATTAAGGAGTGCACTTGTGTTGAACACTGGATATCATATGGAAATGTAAAAATAACTATTGTACATGTGAGACTAATATGACACTGTGTTAACTAACTGGAATTTCAACATAAACTTCTTTTTAACTTTATTTCCGTATTTTGAGAGACAGAGTACACATTTGTGAGTCAGGGAGGGGCAGAGAGAAAAGGAGAGAATCACTATCTGTGATGTCAGTGCAGAGCCTGATGTGGTGGTCAGTCTCATGAACCAGTAGGTCATGACCCGAGCCATAATCAAGAGTTGGACACTTCACTGACTGAACCACCCAGGAACCCTGAGATTAGGGATTATGAACACAAAATGGACTGTTTTATCTAGGAGATGTTTTATGTAAGCCTCATGGAAACCACAAAGCAAAAATCTGGAGTAGATTAGTAAAGATAAAAAAAAGGAAGACAGCGTATCACTGTGGAAAACTACCAATTTACAAAGGTAGGCAGAAAGAGACGGTCAAGAACACTGGAGATAAATAACCAAAGGCAGACTATAAGATGGTGGTTTTAAGTCTTTACATATCAGTAATCACTTTTAAGTGTAAATGGGTTGAATTCATCAATCAAAAGGCACAGAATGGCTGTATGGATAGAAAAGCAACCTAACTGTATGATGACTACAGGAAACTCATTTCAACTTTAAAGACATACATACACTCCAATTTTGAAGGGACAGAAGAAGAATATATCTCATGCAAGTAGGAACCAAAAGAAAGTGGGGATGGCCATACTTAGACAAAACAGACTTCAGCCCCCAAAAAAGCAACAACAAAGATTATATAATGGAGTCAATACATCAATAAGATCTAACATCCCCAAGTGTATACACATTCATCATTAGAGCACCTGATGTTAAGTAAACACTAACAGATCTAACAAGAGAAATAGACAACTATTTATTAGCAGGAGAGTTCAATACCACACTGCCAATAGTGGATAGATCATCCCAACAGAAAAAGAAAACAAGGAAATGTTAGAAGTGAACAATATTTTAGTCCAAATGGAGTTGAGATTATATAGGCTATTCCACCCAACAGAAGAATGCATTGTTTCCTCAAGTGCACATGAAACATTATCCAGGATAGAACACATAACAGGACACAAAATACTTAACAAAATTTAAGAGTGAAGTCCTACTATATTTTCTGACCACACTGCTATGAAACTAGAAATAAAAAAAAAAAATCTAACAAGTTTATAAATACGTTGAAACTTAACAACAAACTTATGAACAAGCAATGGGTCAAAGAAGAAATCAAAAGGGAAATCAGGAAGTTAAAACTAATAAAAATGAAAAAACAGCCTATCAAATCCATGGGATCCTACAAAAGTAGTTCTGAGAGGAAAGTTTATAACAATAAATGGATACATTAAGAAGTTAGATCTCAAGCTACCCTAAAACCTCAACCAACTAGAAAAATAAATTAAGCCCAAAATATCAGAAGGAAGGAAATAAGAAAGGAGGGGAAATAAAGAAATAGAGATTGGAAAAACAAGAAGGATCAATGAAACTAAGAGCTGGTTTCTTTCTTTTTATTTAATGTTTATTTTAGAGAGGGCGGGGAAGGGACATAGAGAGAGACAGACAGACAGAATCTACAGCAGGCTCTAGGCTCCCAGCTGTCAGCAGAGAGCCTGATGTGGGGCTCAAACTCTCAAGTCCTGAGATCACAACCTGAGCCAAAGTTGGTCGCTTAACTGACTGAGCAATCCAGGTGCCCCTGGAGAGCTGTTTGAAACAAAATTAACAAACCTTTAGCTAAGAAAAAAAAAAAAGACTGAAAATTAGAAACAAAACAGATATATATATATATATATATATATATATATATATATAAATGTATATATATATATATATATAAATAATCATAAGAGGCTACTGTGAACGATTACATGCCAACAGATTAGGTAATTTAGCAGACATAAGTTAATTTCTAGAAGCCCACAACCTATCAAGACAGAATCAAACATGTGAACAAGTGAATGAGTAAAGGGATTAAACCATTTATCAAAACCCTCCCAACATAAAAAATACCAGGAACAGAAGGCTTCACTGGTGAATTCTACAAAACATTTAAAAAAGACTTAATGCCAATTTTTCTCAAACTCTTCAAAAAAAAATTGAAGAGGAGGAAACACTTCCAATTTCCTCTACGGCCAGTGTTACCCTCATACCAAAGTCAGATATAGACACTCCAAGAAAAGAGTACTATAGAATACTACTCATGAAAATAGATGAAAAAATTAACAAAATATTAGGAGACTACAATGAGTAAGACATGGTGATTATACACCATGATCAAGTATGATCTGTCCTTTGAATTCAAGGATGATTCAATATACACAAATCAGTAAATATATCACATTAATAGAATGAGAGACAAACATCACATGATCACTGAAATAAATGCAAAAAAATTATTTGTCAAAATATCACATCCTTTCACAATATAAACCCTCAACAGATTGTGTGTGGAAGAAACATACCTCAACATAATAAAGGTCCCATATGGTAAACTCACAGCTAACATTACATTCAATGTTGAAACAGGAAAAAGACAAGATGGTCCTCTCTTACCTCTCTTGTTCACTACAGTACTGGAAGTCCTAGGTGTAGCAATTAAACAGAACAAAACAGAAAACAAAAACACAAACCCAAGCAACCAAACAAGAAACATCCAAACAGGATAGAAAGAATTAAAATTGTCACAATTTGCAGGTGGTATTGTTTCGTATATAGAAAACCTCAAGCAGCCGAAATAGCTCAGCTGGGAGAGCATTAGACTGAAGAAAACCTCAAAGACTCAACCAAGAAGAAACTGTTGAAACTACTCGGCAATTTCAATACAGTTCCAAGATAAAAAAAAAAAAAAAAAAAAAAACAACATAAAAAAATCAGTTATTTTTTAAGTTTTATTTAATTTATTTCGAGAGAGAGAAAGTGAGCACAAGAGGGGCAGAGAGAGAGGGGGGAAAGAGAGAGAATCCCCAGCACGCTCCACATTGTGGGACACTTAATCAGCTGAGCCACCCAGATGTCAACCCAAATCAGTTATGTTACTATGTAGTAATAATGAAACTTCTGATAAATAAAACTATCCCATTCACAACAGCACCAAAACAATAAAAATACCTAGGAATAAATTTTGCCAAGGAAGTGAAAGATCTGTATGATGAAAACTACAAAACTTAGTTGAAAAAAATTGAAGTAGACACAACAAATGGAAAAAAACAACCCATGTTTAAGGATCAGAAGAATTTTGTTAAGATGTCCTTACTCCCTAAAGTCTTCTATAGATTTAATGTCATCTCTATCAAAATCCAGAGAGCATTCTTTATATACAGAAGATGGAGAGAGAGAAATGGAATCACCAAGGACCCCAAATAGACAACGCAATCCCGAGGATGAACAAAGATGGAGTTATCACACTCGTGATTTCAAGTCATACTACAAATCTCTCATAATAAAAATAGAATAATATTGGCATAAAAAGACACGGACCAATGAAACAGAATAGAGAGCCCAGAAGAAAATCCATGCATATTCAATCAACTAAGATTGAACAAGAAAGGCACACCCAATGGGGGAATGATGATCTCTTTAGATAGTGTTGGAAAAACTGAACACATGCAGAACAATGAAACTGGACTCTTATCTTACACTAAAAAATGTAATAAAAGATATCAAAGATTTAAATATACAACCTGATACCATGAAACTCCTAGAAGAAAATATAGTGAAGATGTTATTTAACATTGCTTTTGGTAATGAGATTTTGGATCTATCACCACAACAGCAGCAACCCCAATAAGATTATATCAAACTTAAGCTTCTGCATAGCAAGAGAAGCAGTCAACAAAATGAAATGGCAACATAGCAAACGGGAGAAAACTTTTTGCCAACCATGTTTCAGACAGCACTATAATATACAAAGAACACACTCCATCTACTTATGAAACAGGCAGAGAAATAGACATTCCCTCAAAGACATCCAAATGGCCAATAGGTAGATGAAAAGATTTTCAACATAACTAACAATCAGGGAAATGCAACTCAAAACCATAGCAAAATAACACCTCATACCTGGTAAAATGGCTATAATCAAGAAGAAATAATCAATGTTGAGGATATGGAGAAAAGGGACCCCTTGTACACTTGTTGGTAGGAATGAAATTGGTTCAACCACTATGGAAAACAATATTAAAGTTACTCTAATATTAACAATAGATCTACTATGGGATATAGGAATCCCACATCTGGGTACATACCTAAAGGAAATAAAAACAGGGTATCAAAGAAATATACTCCTGTGTTCATTGCCACATTATTCACAATAGCCAAGCTATGGAAATAACCTATGTGCCCATTAACAGATGAATGGACAAAGAAGACGTGCTGTATCTATTATATGTATGTAATATATATACATAACATATTATATGTTACATATTACATGTTATAAATATCTGATTATATTTATATATATATTATATATGTAATATATATGTTATATATAATATATATAATATATATATTATATATATTATATATATAAAATATATAATATATATATAAATATAATCAGGGAATATGATTTGGCCATAAGGACATCCTGCCATTTGTAACAACATGGATTGACCCTGAAGACATTACACTAAGTAAGCTAATTCAGAAAGAGAAAGTCAAATACTGTATGATATCGTTTTATGTGTAGTGTAAAGAAATCAAACTTGTAAAAACAGTAGAATGGTGTTTACCAGGAGATGAGGGGTTGGGCTTGGGGGATAGGACACATGTTATTAAGCTATATCAGTTTGCAATTAGTAAATAGGTCCTAGAGATTTAATGCACCCTATAGTGAATATACACACCTATAATTGTGTTATAATCAAATTGCTAAGAGACCAGAACTTAATTATTCCAACCACTAAAAAGAAATGATAATTTTGTAATGTGATAGTGATGCCAATTATCACTGCAACAGCAATCATCTCCCTATAAAATTCTATGAATTTAACATGTTGTACACCTTAAATGTATACAACATTGTAAGTCAAACATTTCAATAGGAGAAAGGAAAAGTAATTTTCCGAAAACACTCTATGTGTGTGTGTTTGTGTGCATGTGTGTGTGCATATATACATAAATGGAAAAACAAAGATTACAGTCAACCAGGTTTGGCTTTCATAAAACAGATCCACAACTTGTTTGTGATGTGTTTAATGTTTCTAGGAGTCAAATCACTGAAGAAAATTTTATAGATTACCCCAGGAAGCAGAGCAATGATTTCACCAATTAAAAAGTTATTAAGCTTTAAGTTGTATTCATATAATGATATGGGCCTATCTTAAAGAACAGCTAATGCGTGGGGAATGAAGACAAACTCTCATTTATCTGCCTTCTATGTCAGAACTTAATCAACTTACAATTTCTAATATTATTGAGAAAGCTGATTAGAACACAAGACTTTGATCCCAGAGGCCAAAATCTTTTATCCTCCCAGAGTTTGCCAGTCAAACATGTCTTCTCTTTCATACTCTCTGTAAAAACCGTAACCATTTTAGTCTTAAAAAAAAAAAAAAAAGACATAAACTAGACTATGAAATTCATAGGCTCCATTGTAGTCATTAGTCTCAGGCCACCCCCCCCATCGACATTCACCCCAATTGTATTTAATCTCATTCTTTCTCATTCTTTTCCCCATTCACCCCTATCTTTCAAATTTTCCCAAGATGAAAAAAAAAAGTCTTCTTCCTAACTGACAGCTCACAGAACTCTCCCAGCCTGCCTATGTTTTATTCCTACAGTTTTATTCTATTAATTTAGATATACTTATATATTACAAGGTAAAACATTTTAAATCAATATTTTAATTGGTATTTTGTCAACTAACTTGGAAGAAATTCACAGCCTGATTGCTTTCTAGATGTATTATCAGAGCACCAAAACATACCCCAAGATGTATTTTTTTGTTAAATATGGCTTTTTCAGTGAAGTAGAGCAACTGTACTCATCCACAGTTAACCAAGTGGCCAAAGGACGGAGTTAAGGATCCAAAGTAATCACATTCCAAATAATCAGTAAAATATAGATCTATGCATTCCAAATGCCTGCATTTTATGAAAGGTAGTGTGTTATTGACCAAGGAGAAATAAAACAATTTTTAAAGAACAAAGCTACTAATTCTAGACCATGGATACACCTCCTGGGCTGTGTATGTTCCCATCTGTACTCCTTACCAGAGCTGCTGCAGTATGAGGGGTCAACAGGTCTTCCATTTTTATCAGAGCAGGCTATTGCTCGAAAGCGCATTCCTTTTCCACATTCTTTGCTTTCTCCTTGCACCCGGAATCCTCCTCGCTGAGACTCTCTTCTGCCTTCCGGAATAATGCAATCTGACCAGTTTCCATAAGGTTGAGATATAAATACATTACAAGGGCATGGTTCCATTTCCACGAGAGGGTACAGGTCAGAGTCCTGGCATTTCTCTTTCTTCCTGCTTTTCCCTGTTCCAAAAAGAGACATTGCTATATTAATTCCATATCTGTTTTGTAAAAAGTCACATTATTGTCTTTACTAGCTCTTAGAAAATTTAATCTTACACTATTGCCTCCCCCTGCCCTCCTGATTCTTTATTGCCATGAAAGCAAATCTTAAGACAATGAAAGCAATTCCCAAAGCACCTGTGAAACTCAAATTATTTTGGAAAAAATAAAATTAAAAATCGTTTTATGTTGGAGAGTGCCAAAAAAAGAAACTAAAAAAAGATGCTTGCTACAGTGACTCAACAGCTAGAAAATTTTTGTTAATTCATTTAGTATGATTTTCCCTGTGACTTGTTGATAAAAGCAAATTATCGCCTCTCAGTCTTCCTTGGAATTAATGGTTTCCAGGGAAACCAACATAAACACCCTCTCTTTGAAGTACATTTCTGAAAATGGTTTATTTATTCAAAGGATGAAAGGACACCATCCCGTACAATGGCCCTGGAGCGAGGTCAGGTGTCACTCCGGGTGCGGCAGACAAAGTAGAACTTATTTTGGTCCTTGCCATCAAGTAGCTTACGAATGCTGACACAATGAAATGAATGTTCCAATAACATTGGGTAATTTAATCCGAGAAAAAGGCATGGCTTCCACTTTGAGAGACTTTTTTAACTCAAGCATTCTAGAATATGACTTTGCCTTACCAATTGACTTTGATGGACCTTTTAGCTGTGATTCTGTCTATAAGTAATGAGAATGCAGAATCAATTCCCACTGCTCTGAGTACTTGATAATCATGTTTAATGGGGTTTCAAGTCAGCCTGTAACTTGATTTCCACTTTCTGGCCAATGTACTTTCACTGGATTCCTAAAAATTCTCAAATAAATCTAATAATTATCTTTTGTTACCTCATTAATAAGTCATCAGCTAGAGTCTTGGCAGGCTATAGAAAAATGAAGTAGGCTGATTTACTTACTGGTTTTATTCCCAGTCTTTATAGCTATTTTAGAAATGCTTACTACAAGCTGATGCATGGGATATTTTCTCATTGTCAAATAGTTTATATATAATTTTACAGTTGCTGCTGGATGATTGGCTCTATGGTCTGACATGCTGCTTATGACCACAATAAATAATGATTCCTGCAGGACCTGAAATGATCTTGCAGGAATTTCAGGCATGCTACTACCTCTCTGGGAGGATATATTCATTTCCTCTACCATTAGGGGCATTTAGGGAGAAAAAGTTTGGGAAACAGCTTCTATCATGGCCATGAGAATTTACTGGTTGAGATACAAAGAAACCAATCACTAGGTTCTCTTTTCTGATCCATTAGCTTCACCCACAGAAAGAGTTTAACTTTTTTTTTTATGTTTATTCATTTTTGAGGGGAGGGGGAGGGGAGAGGGTATCCGAGGCTCCAGGCTCTGAGTTGTCAGCACAGACCAACTGAGCCACCCAGGCGCCCCACCCACAGAAAGAATTTAAATCATCTACAGCTCTTAAATTCCTTATTATTATCTCCATTCTAGATTTCTTGCTCAAGCTTCTGAGCCACAGACTGGAACTTTAAAGGCCAAACTCAACCTGGCAAAACCCATCCTCAAGCTTTTCACACCAGGGCCTTCCTTTCTCCATCTTCATTTACCAAGTATACCAACATGACCAAGTCAAAACGTAAAATGTCAGACTTGAATTCTGTTGTTCTACCTGACTACCTGTATCTGATTAACGAAAAAGATCATATTAAATGACTAAGTATCTCTTCAATCAGTCCATTGTTTCCATTCTGACCAATACCACCCATATTTAGCCCATCTCCAGATATCCAGCTTAAATCACAACAGCTTCTTCTAATATTTTATACCTTATTTTCCTTTTCATCTTCTCCCCACTCTGCAGTTAGAACCAGCTCACAAAGATGGAAGTCTGATCATGTCATTCATCTACTTAAAAGTCTTCAGTGACTTACCATGGTTCTAGGCTCCTTGCCATGGTCATCAAGGCCCTTAAGTATCTGATACCATTAGCACCTGCCTCCTGCCTGTGTGATGCCACTCTGCCTGGGGCATGTTACAAGCTAGACAATACAAGCATCTTTCAGTTACTGGAAATGACTTCTTGGTTTCTGGCCTTTGCATTTCTTATACCAGAATTTTTTCTCGGTTCCAACCTCTCTCCATGGTCTAATTAATGCCTGCTTGTACTTCCTCTGTGGCAGGGGTAAAGTATTAGTTACCCCTGGAAAAAGTATTCTTCTGTACTTTTATTCTGCCTACCACAAGCTATGCCTTTCCAAGAGTGCTCACATCCTATTTCTTATAATTATGCTACCTTAGATGGCAAAATGCACTGTGTAGATGTGACTAAGATTATTGACCTTGGGATGAGATTATTCTGGATTATTTGTGTGGGTCCAACCTAATCACAGGGCAGAGAATCTTTCCTAAACCAGAGGCAGAATGGCCAGAGAGACACAATGTTACTGAATTTCAAGATAGAAGAAGAGTCATGAGCCAAGGAATGTGGACAGCTTCTAGAAGCTAGAAAAAGGAAAGGAATTTCCCCTAGAGCATCCAGAAAGGCATGAAGATCCACCAACATTTTGTTTTCAGTCTGGTGACACACACGTTTATTTTAGACCTATACAACTCAGAATAAATCTGTGTTCTTTTTAAGCCACTACATTTGTGGTAATTTGTTACAGAAGCATTAAGAAACTAATGTAGCAGTAATATCGCAGCTATTGTCACAAGTGGTATACTGGGTTGTAACTGTAATAAATTCTCTATCTTCCATCACAGTGGAAGCTCTTTAAGTAGGATGCTTATGTATTCCCCAGTAGTATTCCTAAGGCCTAGCACACGTAAGTAAACTGTTCATTAAGAAAGTAAGATTTAAAAAGTGGTAGAGTGGGGGAGGAAGTGAAGACAAAAGGAGAAAGTGAGAGCAAGACCGAATAGGAAGATACTAATCTACAAGGCAACCAAAAGTTGCTGGCAGAACAAGCATTCTGTACTAATATATGTCATATCTGTATTTGGGATATCCTTAATTATGTGGCACCACTGTTTCAAGAAAGATTGGAGAAAACTCATACAGAAATGGTTCTCAAAATAAGAAACAAATTATCACTGGTCCTTTACTTTGATTACATTATAGTAAACAATTAGCATTAACTTGTGGATTCAGAACTAGTTAGTACTTAAAAACAAATTAAAACACACACACACACACACAAAAAACCCAAGATAACAAAAAAGTCTACCGCTAATACAACTATAAAGATATTTTTCCCCACTTAAGTCAGAGGGAAATTTGTCCCTGTTCCCCCAAGACATAAAACTATAAGAATGTATTAAATATTATTTACCAAGTTATTTTATATATTAATAACCTGAACAAATCTACTCAATGGATTATTTTCAGCACTGTATAAACAACTACTATAAATACCATTCAATCTAAAACCTAGGATGATCCCATTTAGGTACAACACCCAGAACATTCAGATATTGAATCAAGGCCTGTTGTTAAAAATGGAAAAAAAAAAAAAAATGGAAAACAAGAACAACACCCTAAATGGCCCATTATTCCATGCAGTGACTAGTATTACTGTGTGCTTCCCATGTGTTTGTGTTAGAGAGACTCCCATTGTTCTTTTTTTTTTTTTTTTTAAATTTTTTTTTCAACGTTTTTATTTATTTTTGGGACAGAGAGAGACAGAGCATGAACGGGGGAGGGACAGAGAGAGAGGGAGACACAGAATCGGAAACAGGCTCCAGGCTCTGAGCCATCAGCCCAGAGCCCGACGCGGGGCTCGAACTCCCGGACCGCGAGATCGTGACCTGGCTGAAGTCGGACGCTTAACCGACTGCGCCACCCAGGCGCCCCAAGACTCCCATTGTTCTATAGTCTAAGCCCATGCCTTTTACTACCACTCATGTTAGAGATTACTTAAGTTTACCACAAAATTACATGAGAAACCAAAATGCAAGCATATTACCACAACAATGAAAATAAGTCTTAAGAAGTGACAAATTTCAATTCACTACTGCCCCCCACACACCTAATACATGATTGTTGATTTTTTTCCCCTACAATGTAGGTGTTTCATAAAATTGACCAGTTATTTCCAAGACATGAAGACACACAAATGTCCATTAGCAAGCAAAAAACATAATTAATAATAATTCAGAAAAAAATTTAAGTTTTTTGGTAGGATTAATTCTTTTTTTTTTTTAAAGATTTTTTTAATTCGACCCAACTCAGATTTTGCCCAATTTTTTTTTTAATTTTTTTCAACGTTTTTTATTTATTTTTGGGACAGAGAGAGACAGAGCATGAACGGGGGAGGGGCAGAGAGAGAGGGAGACACAGAATCGGAAACAGGCTCCAGGCTCTGAGCCATCAGCCCAGAGCCCGACGCGGGGCTCGAACTCACTCACGGAGCGCGAGATCGTGACCTGGCTGAAGTCGGACGCTCAACCGACTGCGCCACCCAGGCGCCCCGGTAGGATTAATTCTTAGGATAGAGTTTGCAGAAAAGCATACAATGGCTTTTCCAATATTTACACAAAAAGTTTATTTTAAATTTGTCAGCTTTGACAAATTATAACAAAATTCACTAGTTTAATAAATATCTTGGGATTTTTGATATTCCCTTTTTCATTTTTCAGGTATAAAATACCATCAGTAAACACTGAAGAACAAAGAAAGAGACATAAACTGGCCACTAATTAAAAACATCCTTTCCTTCAAAACTGTTACACCTGAACTTGAAATTATTCCTGTCACACACATTCTACTGCATTATATTCCCTGTAAGAATTTTTTCATTTCTGAAACACAAGCAATGCCGCATAAAGTTATATATGCACAGAATTTTGAGGAAAAAAGCACAAAGTGCAGCATACTTGACTGTTTCTATTTGATTATACATTTCACCTACATTATGAATGGGCTCCCGGGTTGTGTGCAAAAACCCTGTTAAAGGCTCTCATCGATTAAGTAAATCCATTAGAGTGAGTTAAATTTAAAACAATCTTGTAAGCAATGCATTCAAACAAAGGGAATTTGAAACCAAGAGAATTAGCCCTTAAATTGCTTTTAAGAACAAATGGTCTTCGGTGCTTAATTCTTCAATGTCAACACCAATTTTATTATCCCAGTGATTATTTTGGCATTTTTCCTCTGGGTCTTCATTACCTAAATTAAGTTTTTCTGGATATGCAAATACAACTACAAGAAATTCTGGGATTTTATCTAGAGTAGTAGTACAATATGCTATACTGCATCAATTATTTGTATATTACAGGCAAAAATAGCTCCAGCACTTTGATTAAACTATTAATTACTTTAATTTCCATTAAATTGCACGGATGCAAACAGAACCAAAATAATATACCACAAAAGCAGAACCTATATATGTAATTTGACTTATCTTGCACTACTAACATTTTAAAATGTCAAATTGCTTGTAAGGTAATGGCAAAAAGAGAATGATACAGGTTAGATCTGCCTTTGATGGGTTTTACACATCAGTCACTGCTATCAACTTTGCTGAGATTCTGATATGACAAAATACCAGAATCTTTGTCATTAACTATTCCAAGCTAGCTTGTGGCTATATTGCCATTTAAGACTGTAAACATTATAAAGTCCTATAGAGAGGAACTTAATAGCTATAGAATGGTCCATATCATTTCACAAAAAATGAGTAGATATTACGTGGCAGGCATAGGCACAGAAGATACATCAAGTCAGTAATTGGCTGGGAAAGGCAGAGACCTGATAACATTTCTAGTCCTTCTGGAGCTTCCGTCTTCTGTGGCAGGTTCAGAAACACATCCATTGTCCGAAGCTAAGAAATGAAAGGTACGCCCTACCTAGGAGCTGTCCCATACCCTACCTGTGAGCTGTCGCCGTCGACTTCGGGTTGTTTCACAATCTGTGGAACAGGGTGTAAACTTGGACCAAACTGTGAAGGTGCAGTCATCTCGACACGGGACTGTGCATTCTTGCACAAAGGGAGGCATGCCATTTGTCTGCTTGAGGCATTTCATCACTTCTGCCGACTGGTTATCATCAGAGATGCAGGAGACCGCTTTACAAGAAAACAAAACAAAACAACAACACATGGATTCGTTTGTATTATTTTGATTCAATCAGTCTGCTGCTGGTTCTTCGACAAAATAGCAGAATCCCCCCAGTGTTTGCAAATTTGGTTATCACTGTGACTATGTGTATTTAACATAGCTAACCCTATTTCTCTCTGGAAATTAAAGGTTTACCCTTGCCAGTGGAGGCATTTGAGGATTTAATTTGTTTCATTATTAATCCAATTTGGTTACATTGACAGCAACCAAAATAACTTTCTGTAATTTATTATACATGAGCTTGTATCTGGTCTCGAGGGATGATCTAAAACTAAAAGAATATGTAAGAGTAATAGAGGACAAAAAAGGACAAAACCATTAAAATCATGTGAATTCTTCCTAGATTTAATTTACTTTGCTGGTTTAAATGGCACTTGTAAGAGTGGTCCTATTTTCACTTCACAACCAGTATTTAAAAAAAAATGGGGTGCCTGGGTGGCTCAGTCAGTTAAGATCCAACTTCGGCTCAGGTCATGATCTCACAGTCTGTGAATCCTAGCCCCACATTGGGCTCCGGGCTGACATACAGCTCAGAGTCTGGAGCCTGCTTCAGATTCTGTGTCTCCCTCTCTCTCTCTCTCTGCCCCTCCCCTGCTCATGCTTTGTCTCTCTCTGTCCCCAAAATAAATAAAAACATTAAATTTTTTTAAAAATGTGTTGCGGCATGTGGGTGGCTCAGTCGATTAAGTGTCTAACTTCGGCTCAGGTCAGGAGTTTGAGTTCCACATCAGGCTCTCTGTTTTCAGTACGGGGCCTGCTTCAGATCCTCTGTCCCTCTCTTTGCACCTCCCCTGGTCACACTCGTTCTCTCAAAAATAAACGAACATAAAAAAAATAGTAAAAAAAGATGTTGTTTCTTAGTAAACCTTTCCTTATTAACATTTTAGGATCAATGAAAAATTTTCAATACTTTTTTTCTCAAGTATAGGCGTAATCTATCCAGATAATTCGCATTACAGACACCCTATCAATGGCAGTTATGTCTCATTCACAGCATTTTTCAATGAGAATGCTTCTAGTCATACCATAAAATAACCAATAATCTTAAGCAAAATTTCATAAATACTTTACCTCAATTCTGTATTTGATTCTTTGAGCTAGTGACATTTATTTAAGTATAAAGGATATTTTTGTGCATCTTTTATTCACCCTAATTATGGACCCTCTAAGGTTGTGTCTACATTCTCTAGACCCGTGTTTTGCAACCCTGGAACTATTGACATTTTGGGTTGGATATTTTGTTGTGTAGACCTGTGTTTCTTGTGCACTCTAAGATATTTAGCAGCATCCCTGGCCTCTACCTATTAGATGCCAGCAGCACACACATCCTCCTGGTTGTGAAAACTCCAAGTTCCAGACATTGCCAAATGTTGCCCTAGGTGAAAACTACTCTTCTAAATGGATTCCTAGCTATGGAGGTTTATGAGAAGACACAGATTCTATGGCATGCCTTCAAACCTACTGCATCAACATCTCTGGGGAAAAAAAAAAATTCTAGGAATATTTTTGCCTTTAAGTGCCCCAGGTGGTTCTGATGCAGCCTTTCCACTGACAACCTACATTTGGCATCGTGCCTGTAAATATGGTGCATGTTATTGGATATTTGCTGAATTCATCATCCTAAAGAAATCATAGTTTAGGGTCATCTTTATTACGACTCTAAAATCCACCAAGTTACAAGCAAAAAACCTACCACAGCTTAGGATCAATATTGTTAAGAATACTTTATATAGAAACTTCTGTAAGGCAGGCTAAGTGTACATAGGGGCTCCATTTAATTGCCCATTCTTCTTATATTCTGAATTCCTTTCATTATTCTGAGCACAGACAATTCAGTGTGTGTGTGTGTGTGTGTGTGTGTGTGTGTGTGTGTGTGTTTTAACTGAAAGCCAAACCCAGTGTATGTTTTAGGACCAAGAAATTAGCTAAGATGATAATGGGTGCACACACACTTCCCCATTTGTGCATCTGCTCTGTGGCAGGTGGGGTTATTCACGGATTTTGAATAATTTGTTTTGATTTTTATTTGCATCCTAGGAACAAAATCCACTGCACAAAAAGCCAACATCCCCGTGTTTGGCCTGTTGGGACTATTATAGTCATTAATGATGAATACACCAACATACTTTATCTTAGGGAGGGTGCAGGCAAATGTTACTGGAATTGCATGTTTAGATAACTAATCTGCAGTCAATTTAGGTGACTTTTATCTTCCCAAGGTATATGTTTCCCTTAAGATAACAATGTACTGATCAACATCAAGGGGAAATTGAAATACTCTGTAAAAGCATTGATATTTGAAACCTGAACTCCTATGTATATACAAATGAGGTATTTTTTTCGATAAAGTTTTTTTTAAGATAATTCTTCACATAAGTTTATAACTTGACAACTATGATAAACATTCAATGATATTTTGAAATTCTGCAAATTACATTAGCAAATACTAGACTTATGAATGTCTATATTGACCTATTTTACATTAATGAAAAGCATTAAAAATTAATAACTATAGCATATGATGTAATCCATAGACATTCTTGTCAAATGGTATGAAGGCAAATTCCAATTCCAAACATCTTGAACTGAGTTATTTAGTCTTTGTGCTTAGACTCTCCATCTTTAAAATGATAAGATACCTATAACAAAGAGTTGTGAGAAATCTTAAAACAGTATCTCTTGTACACTAAGGGTTCAATAAATGCTATCAATTATAATCCCTTTGTATTTATTTTTTTAATTTTAAGTTTTTTAAAAAAATAGAGCAATTTTTAATTTATTTTATGTCAAGCAGGCTGATAGTTCTCACAGGTATACATGCACACACTATCATTCTCCTTGGCCTCACTTCTTCCTTGGTCATTCCAAAAATCTGAGGGATGAAGGAGAAAACCATGATTGAATCTCACAGGATTCTGGCACTAAACTTCAAATCCCCATTAGTCAAACAATATGTCAAATATGACAAACATATTCACTACATTTTAATTAGGTTAGGTAGAACAAATCAGTTCCATTGCTCCTATACAAATAGGTGTATTTGAGTCATCTAATGGAGACTTTAGGGAGTTCTACGGGCCAAAGAAAGCATCCACAGTTGTAGCATGAAGTTGGATGACACCTACATTAATCTCAAGATCCCTGCTGTGTGTTATTACTGATGGTCTCTTGACCCAAAGATGAGTGGCAACTGACACACTACAGATCATACAATCATCAGCATAAAGTCAGGCATTATTGTTTTCAGATTTCTCCAAGCTCAAGATTCTAAAAAAAATCACTAGACACAAAACTATAAATCAGTATTTCCTTCTTGGGAATGTTCTAGTAGAAGATTAATCATTCAATAAACATTTATTGGATGGCTGGATACTGAACTTTATACTTTACTAGACGGTAGGAAATTACTGAAGAAATATCAAGCACCAAGTCTGAAGGACTGGAAAACCAGGAATCAAAAAGAGAAGATATTTAGAGTAAATGAGGGTCACTAGTAGCTACTGGAACAATCCAATTTAGAGCCTCCTTCCATTAGGCCAACTCCTAAGGAAAAGCTATTTTTTAAATGTATTAATTACTTTAAATCTAGACTATAGTTCTTAGTCATTAAAGGTATGTAGATTAATCACGTCAGAGAAATTCTTTTAAGAAATACTACTGAAGGGGTGCCTGGGTGGCTCAGTCGGTTAAGCAGCTGACTTCAGCCTAGGTCATGATCTCACGGTTTGCGGGTTTGAGCCCTGTATTGGGCTCTGTGCTGACAACTCAGTGTCGGGAGCCTGCTTCAGATTTTGTGTCTCCCTCTCTCTGTGCCCCTCCCCAGCTCGTACTCGGTCTCTGTCTCTCTCAAAAATAAAATAAATAACGTTACAAAAATAAATTTAAAAAAAAAAGAAATACTACTGACATAGCAAAGTGTACTGATAAAATTATACACCCTGGTGTCAACAGAACTGAGAGTGACTATTTTGTTGCTGTTGTTTGTTACCTTGGGCAAGTTATGTCAACTCTCTGAAGACTCAATTAACTCACCCATACAATGAGAAGGAGAACGCCTACACCATAAATTGATGCAGATGAGGTACTTAGCACAGTACTGAAGCACTTGGCACATTCGACTGGAGACTGACCTAATTTTATAATGAAGTCTACTGGAAATAAAAACCTAACAAGCATCAGGAAAGAAGAATCTACCATCACTTGTCTTGGTTCAGGAAAAATTCTCCAAATCCCACCAATTAGTCTTGACTCCTAAGAAGTGTAACTGGAGTCTCCTTTGAATTATACTGTTGAGGTCAGTAGCTTCTTCCCAAGATTGCATGGCTCTCCCAAGGATATTGTCTGTTATACTTCCAAGTGATGCTCTGTGTATTCGGTTTACGGTTTACAAAAAGGAGTCTAAGCTACCAGAGGAGAGAACTACAAAGAAACAAACAAATCCAAGGCCCGTTGGGAATTCCTTCCAGAAGCACTAAGATCAAAATCCTTAACTCTTAAGAATTTCATGAGAGGACAGTGAACATTTGCACAGAAGAGTGCGGCCCACATTAGCAACTTTTTATCTCACTCACCGAGGTGGTCCTTTCCAGCATAGACACGTGCCATGCCACTGTATGCTAAAGCTGAATTTTTAACATCTAATATTTAGGGGCATTTATCAAACTTTTCTGACCATTAGAACCATTAACGCTTCATTTCTGATCAAGAGAGGAGATAAGGCCAGAAAAAAATCATTCATCCCCTAAAATCAGGACTACATCTTAAAGTCATTTTCTCTACTTATACAGTGGTCTTAACATCAGACTTTGCTTATACACCTGGATCTTTATTACCGACATTTTGTTCCCTGTTTATCTTACTAAACTTGGTCCATTCACTCATCCAACCATCCATCCAGTCACAATAAGTAACTATAAACAATTATGAAAGCATTGTGTCTACACATACATATACATGTACATAAAAATAATCTGGCCTCTGGGAGGCTACAATAGTGGCAGTGACAGGAGTCCACAGTACAATGTTGTAGTCTCCCTAATGGAGATAACCAGTGAGGAAACTTGATATAGAAAGGAAAAGTACGTACTTTAGTCCTAAATAGAAAGGATGCACAATAGGCAGGCTGAAAATAAGCCATTAGGGAGAATTTATCTGTCAGACATCTGCTATTTAGTTTAACTCGGAGTCCTGGGTCCTTTGGATCATAGCAAATCACTTGCAGGCCACAATCTAGAGCAAATATTTCCCTTTTGGTGTTTTTAAGTAATTAAAGTACTCTACTACACTAGTAGGCAAAGTCTATGAGGAAAGGGAGAGACATTTACTACAGACTCTTCCTGTCATGCATTTCTACCTGAACTGAATTGTTTAAGGGATGGCAATTCAATGTTCAATGATAATCCTTTATTAAACTTGGAATATTGTTGTCTTTGCTGGAGGAAAATTGTACTCTTGGGTAAAATTAGCTCCAATAGCTGCAGAACAATCTCGCTACTGGGCACTATTGGAAATGTAGCTACCTTAAGCTTTGGACAGAAAGTTGTCAGACTAGCTGTCTGGGACAGCTGAGTATTCTTAAGGAATAATGGAGAAGCAGGTGTTTGAGCCGAGCCACTCAGACAAGCGCTCTCATACAACAGTCACCTGGTAAATGGGTAGGGCAGGGGTGACCTGGAACTCTCCAGAAACCTTTGTAAAACCCAAGGTTGTATTTTCCCATTCACAGTAGCTAACACACATAGAACGGAGTTCAGTTTCTTCACCTTTCTCATAATTACGAGACAAGCTGAGACTTGGAAGAAAAAAATAAATAAAAATCACAAAAAGAAGACCAGAGTTACTAATAGCTTTCCCCTGTTACCTCACTCTTTTTGATTTTAGCAGCATGAAAAGGAATGCCCTGACTCAAAGTGTAAATTTATCTGATTATTCAGAAGAAACAAAGCAAGGTCCTCTGAATTCTCAGTGTGTCTAATTTTTAAAGAACTACCTGCTGTTCAATGTGGGAGGTTTAGGCAGCCTTCTCAGGCTTCCATGAGGACTCAAATCATCAGATTATTAACTATTACTAAATAGTTAGGCTTTCTGCCCCCTGTCACCTCTGGATTCAGATATTCAGACATGCTGTGATAAAATGGTGTTCTTCTCAATTATGTAATGAGGAGGGCAGGGGTTGCTGTCCTTGTAAGAAAGGATGATGTCCTGCCTGGGAAGACTAAGTGTGTGATGGAGATTGCTACTTCCTGTCTGTTTACACTCCTCACCTTCACCAAGGACAACCACATTACTTGATCCACACTGCTCTGGACTAGAGTCCAATTGTAACAGTTGACAAGAAAGGTTAAGAAGAGTTTCTTTCAAGAGGCCATGATTTCCAGGAAACAGGAATGACATGCTAGAAAACCAGAGGGGCTCTATGAGCTTGCTGTCCTGAAACCCTGAGCAGCTTCGAGTGCAAAGCTCTATTTACATGCAGGTCATGGAGCAAAAAGGATGGACGACAGCTGATCAGCACAACCAGCATGTTCTCTATGTCAGGCCCTGCACTGTGGCTGGGGGTACACAATGGAAGAAATGTAGAAATAAAAAGTCACTACCCTCAGGGCCCTGCAAAAGCATAGCCCTGGGGCCTCTGGCACTGGGCAGAGCAGCTTTCTGGAAGGACTGACACAGGTAAGCGGAGTAAGATATATCCAGTAAAAACAACTTGGGCTAGGCCAGGGACTTGACATACCACAGGCCTGTGCCGAGAGCCAGCACTATGGTGGGCTGGCTTCCTTTCCTTGCTAAGCACACTCCCAGGACTCTACTTCCCTATCTTTGAGAAGATCCATCATGCATAGAATTACAAGGTCTGTATCTGGGAAGTTACCAACCTGATGACATTATGCCAGGCTGCCTATCATATATGGGGTCTGGTGTTAAAATGTAAGAAGATGTCATAAACCAAAAGTCTAAGGAATTAAAAATTAACATTAATAAATGTGTCATCGATTCATTCTATTCTGCTACCTTAACGTATTTGCTTTCATAAGGACTTAGCTAGGTTACAATAAAAATTCTGAGAGGACTTCAAGTTTCAGTCTGGAATGTGCCTGAACCCAGTCCCACACCTTAGCCCCCTTTCTTCCCTTCTCATTCCCAGTTGAATTCTACCCCAGGAGCAACCTTCTTGCACTTGGGAATGGGACTGTTGTCAGTCCTGCAAAACTCCATTCACAAGTCAGCTGCCTGTGACCCACCCTCAGGTCTAGAGTATACACATAGCTAGACACAGCTTTCCTCAGGTCAGACTCACAAGAGGGCTCTTTTGTCCTTGAAGCTTGCTTCGGGCCATATAGGCAGGAAATTCTAGGGTTCTAAGGACTAGACAGAGTTTAGATAGGGGGTGGTTAGGGAATCTGGCTTGGGGGGTGCTCCTTATGCATGAGTGGGAAGGAAGCTGGAAGAAGGCCAGAGAAGAGCCCTCAAACACACAGGAGTTAGAGGAGACCACCTCTTGCTGAGTCTAAGGGCAAAACTGCATTCACTTCCAATTATTTTGATACAGACTGATGTAATTGTCCTTAAAAGCTCCCTTGTTGGTAGGTAATCAGGAAAAGTACAAATGCCCAATTAAAGCTATCTCAGTTTGGGCTCTTTTAATTAGTGTCCTTCCTATTTATAATAACTCTTTTAAGGTAGATTCTTTTCAGTCTCCCTCTTTCAGCCACTTCCCCTTTTGACATCGGGGTATGGAACCCAGCAAGGGTCTTGGATTGCCAAGAAGATCCTTCAGAAGCTCTCTGGGACTCTTCCAACACCTGCAGTGGCCCTTGTCCACTTGATGACTGCTGACCTTGGTGTCATTCACTGCTGGAGTCTCTTCTCAAGCGCAAAACCTCATGGTGATTCCCTCTCAGCCTGTTCAGGGACAATATTCCTCTAGCTGAGGAGGCCTAGCCTGTCCTGGTACCTGCTGGGGCCATGTGATCCGTGCCCTGGGAACCCAGAGCAGATTCTTCTGTTATGCCTGCCAGACAGCACCAGCAGCCACCTCACCCTCCCTGGGGCAGGCAGGGACTTCTGGAGACTCCACAGCAGAAGAAACTCTGAGAACATCTGGGGAGCCACTAAGGCCCTCCTTATGGAGTGGGGCCCCTGTAGGTCACCTCTTCCCAGAGTTCCAAACAGAACATGGAGCACAAACTCTTCAGCTTCCTTCCCTTTCATTAGCCAAGCCCTCTACCCTGACAACATCAGCCCCGAGTCAGAGAAACCAGCACGGACATTCATTCAGCTCCACTTCCCCTTTCCCCAGGTTCTTAGTGTTTCTTCCCCAGGACCCACTCTGTCAGCAAGAGGAAAACTTTTATTCTTCTTGTCTGACAGACACTTCTCCTGAATTTGCATCCATATTCCATCTGAGGTGGCCTTTACCCTGTCCTTTTTCCTAAAGCCTTAATGACAGACAGGCTGCAGAGAGAAATCTAATTAGATTAAGTGTATAAATTAAGAAGCACCTAAAAAATACGAAGCCTGCCATACACACGCTTCACCACTAGGTGGGGAGGCCCAGGACTCGTGAGCCTGGGTCTGGCTTGTGTATGCACAGGTCTCCTAACAAGTGACTGACACACATTTAGGTGCCACTAAAGACAGAGATGGGTTCTTTGAAGCCACTGTGAAGTAAGAGGCAGGGGCACAGAAGCACTCTGTTGGGAAGCCCAACACTTTCCTTTAGTATCAGAAATGCCCCATTTTTTAAAATGCTAATTTATTTCCAGGGGATTGTTTTCCTGTTGCCACTGTAACAGATTACCACAAATTTAGCCACAAAAAGAACAAAATTTGTTTCCTTACAAATTCTGGGAGTCAGAAGTTCGGCAGCATTTTCTGGAAGCTAAAATCAAGAAGCCATGGGGACTGGTTCTTTCTGGAGGCTAGAGAGAATCGAGTATCTCACCCTTTGAGACGTCTAGAGGCCTCCTACATCCTTCACTGCCAGGCCCACAGAGTATCAGCAGCACATCTCCTCAACCCCATCCCTTTGTCTCCTCATCATGTTGTTGAGGCCTCCCGCTACCTTATAAAGGCAGCCATGATTACATTGGATCCTCCTGGGGATTAACCCTCCTGGATTAACCTGGGATAATCCCCACCTGAGGATCCTTAACTTGATCACATCTGCAAAATCCCTTTTGCCTCATGACCTTCACAGCTTCCAGAGATTAGACCTTGCCACTTTGGGGGACTATTATTCAGCCTCCAACATAGAGGAGAGGTGTTTCTTCCTAGCTCTGAGGTATTGCCTCATTCGTTAGAATAAGAACCAGGCCTACCTCATGTGTTCCCAATAATAAGGAACACAGATTTGACAGACTTGCCACGATTTTCCCATTCCATGTTCTCACAACTATTTTGTTTTAATTCTTTTTTTTTCTTTTTGCAATTATCTGGCATGGCTTTCCTTAGTCATCCAGGCAACATTTATTATTTTTTTTAAATGTTTAATTATTTATTTTGAGAGACAGACACAGAGAGAGAGAGAGAGAGAGAGAGACAGAGAGAGAGAGAGAGAGAGAGTTCATCTGCATGAGATGGGCAGACAACAAAGGAGACAGAGAGTTCCCAAGCAGGCTCCACACTGTCAGGGCAGAGCCTGATGCAGGGCTCAGCCTCATGAACCATAAAGTCATGACCTGAGCCAAAATCAAGAATCAGATACTTAACCTACTGAGCCACCCAGGTGCCTCCCCCCAACCCCGACCTTTTTAATATTTATTTACTTTGAGAGTCAGGCTACCTTTAGAATTACTCTTCCCATACACTGCTTGGGGTATCCTTAGAGAAAACAGGTAAGTGGACTTCTTTCTTATTCAAGATCAAGCATAATTAAGAACCTAGCGGTGCCTGGCTGGTTCAGTTGGTAGATCATGTGCCTCTTGATCTCAGGGTCATGAATGACTTCAGGCCCCATATTGGGTGTGGAGCCTACTTAAAAAAAAAAAAAAAAAAAAAAAAAAAAAAGAATGCACATCTGTATTAAATACAAGTGCAGTATTCTGCCGAATACCAGCACCTGGGTCAGTCTGAGCCAGGCAAAATGCAAAGCCACTTCCCCCCATACAATTTTTATGCTTCAATTGTTGGCTTCATGAATGAGTGAAGGAAAATCTCTTCAGAGAAATACTCGAATTGAGAAGGGAGTGAGAATAGCTAGAGGTAATAGAGACTTCCATATCTCAAAAAAGAAGACTCACTGTATGCTCTCTTTCACAGCAAGCATGTCTTGTTGTCTCTACTAAGAGGACATGCTCTGAAGTGTCCAGCATGAGGGAGGGCAGCCCTGAGCCACTCCCACATCCCATTCCATGCTCAAGAGCCAAGAGCTGGCCAGGGTTAGGAAGCACATCAATACTGTCATTTGTATGCTGTACGAAATAGTCTTCCCATCTTGTCTATGCTGTTACTCCGGCTGCAGTGGACACAGACTGCTCTGATCCTCTCCCAAGATGGCCAGCCCTGGTGTGGGGGAGGGCCAGGAGCCCTGGTAGTATGAGGAACAACAGGAAAGGTGGCCAGTTAGCATTGGCATTTCCTAGGCACAGATATTGGGGTTACCCTGACATGACCAAGCCAACTCCTCCACACAAGGATCAAACCCAGGCCCTTCCCCTTTGGATTTAAATCACCTGAGCTGAACCAACCAACCATTCCACATACTCTAAATTCACTCAGTGGCTATCCTAGCAATGGCATTTCTGTGACAATCAAAAGTTAGTGGAGAATTTATGTTCACTTGCCTATATCCAAATGAGTCAATTTGGAAGTAAAAGCCAGTTCTTGCCATGCCCCAAATGCATTCGTTTTTCCCTTGTATTTTCTCTCTCCCGGTGCAGAGCACAGCATGTGGGAGCACAGTATTTGAAGGTCTCATTCTTCAAAACTAGAGTTTGAATAAAGTGTGTGCTTATGATTACATGCTGACTGACATATATGCAACTTTTGAGTGGAACAGCATGAATTGTGGAAATTGAATTAAACAATAAACCCATAATTGCTTGTTAGGGTGCTTTAATTGACTCATAAGTACCATATGCAAAGCTGTGTGGCTGCAGGAGCCCAATTATAAACTTGCTTATGGAAAGATACAACTCATTTTGCATGTTGGAAACATACTCCCCAATTATTGTTGCCTTCCCAGAGAAAAAGCATTTTTAAATAAATAAGAAATACTTAGTGAGCTCATAATGTATACTTAGTCCCTAGGTAACCTTGAAGCACTTTATTTAGGTTCTAATACAAGATCAGAAAATGTGCAGTTAAAAAATGCCCATTTACTTTATTCCAGGGCCTCTGTTAAGCCCTGGAGCTCTCTGTGTTCACAGCTAACCAAAGAAATGCACACGGTTAGGGCTCTTGACTTAAGGGGCTTTTTCCCCTCTAACTAAAACTGACAAAAGTAAACATTTATGGAAAAAAAGAGAACAAAGTAAAATTACAAACAATGCATCAATTATATTTAAAAATGGCTAATACACATGAGGGCCACAGAGGAGAAAGCAGTGAGATCTTAAACTCTGGCTGCCGATGACTGTGGCAAATTCCCGAAGGGAATGCTGGGATTGGGGGTCAGTTTACCTCAGCTGTGGGCCCGTGGGAATGTGTGGTGGAAGTGGGAGCACAGGAGGTTCGTGTTGACCACTTGGCAAAATCAAGAAATCAGGGGGTTCCAGGTAAGTAGAGTGAGCATATGCTCCTATACTAGAGTGGAGAAGTAACCAGTGGAAATCCTAAATCCAAGAAGGAAAAGCATAAAATTGTCTCTCTAGGATACCATAGAGCGCCCATTTGTATGAACACAAGTGGTCTTGGAATATCTTTAGTTCCCCAATGATTTCCAATCAGCCACAGTGAAACCACCCAAAATAAACAGCTACAAAGAGTAGCTCATTTGTTAACAAAGCTGCCAGACAAGTCTTTTAATCTCCAGCCACTTCCTTCCCTAAACTAGACCGAAAAAAACATACACTCTCAACAGAAAGGGAGGACACGCTATGCAAACAGCTTCCAAAGTTCTCAGCCACTCTTTCCATTTAGAATGCTTCTGTGAGTCCTTCCTCCTACAGAGATATTAAAACCTGTATTGAAGAAAACCATTATAAATGCATATAAATCATCACACTCGCAAGACACTGACAGCAATCACTCTAGGTCATGACAGCGAATATGAAGGAGCCATCACTGCATCCAACCTTGTTACACGTCAGAGATTCTCTCCCTGATTTTATAACACCTTAGAGTAGTTCCATTTATCTCACTTGACTTTCTTCCATTAAAAATAATTCAATGGGGAATGACTGCTAATGGGATAGTGTTTCTTTTGGGGGTGATGAAAATCTTCTGGAATTAGATTATCATGATGGTTGCACAACTCTGTGAATATACTAAAAACTACCAACCTATACACATACATTGGAGAGTAAATTGTATCTCAAAGCTGCTGTAAAAATGTATAATGTAAATATTCTGAATCTTGAACAAATATAAATTATAAATATAATTCTTAAGAAAAAGCTCAAAAGTCATGTCACAAAATCATGTCAGGCAGATGCTGCATTTCTAGAAATCCTGGGAATCATAAGCATTTACCAGCTACCAAAGAAATTATTCTCCCAGAAGTTAGGCTCAAAACCATTTACATTAACTTTTATAAACAAAGATGTTCCCATGAATAATGAATTAGGATTTTATCATTAATACAGTTCTTTGCAGGGCGCCTGGGTAGCTCAGTTGGTTAAGCGTCCAACTTCAGCTCAGGTCATGATCTCATGGTTGATGGGTTTGAGCCCTGCAATGAGCTCTGTGCTGACAGTTCAGAGCCTGGAGCCTGTTTCAGATTCTGTGTCTCCCTCTCTCTCTGTCCCTCCCCTACTCACACTCTCTCTCCCTCTCAAAAATAAACATAAAAAAGTTTTAAAAATACAGTTCTTTTCATATGTTTTCTGACCTGCAAAGTTTCATTTTTAAAAATTTTTTTCCTCCATTAAGTAAAACAAAAAACAAACTACAATTGTCTAGACTTTCTGTGGTGCCATACTTACCAAATTAGAATTCTATAGAATGCTATTGAGAGAATATGATCAGTTGAACTGTGAGACATTACAGTAATATAAGACAGAATTTCTGCCCTAAGAGGGCTTATAATCTACACAGAATACTCAACTTCTAATGTGTGTGGGGAATCAACAAAATATAGAATATCTATGAACCACCTGTATGTAAATGTATTTCGAATACAAAAACATTTCATGGTGGTTAGAGCTAAATTCTTACCATGTTTAAAAACTGTCAGGGTAAGAAATATAAATCTTCTTATAAATTATTTTTCTCTCCTTCTTTCTCCATCATTGTCTCATTAGAGGTGTAAACTAATGATGAGATGCTTTCTCGTATTTCCAAGTCATTTTTCTCACTGCCACTAAAAAGCATTCAGATTAGATTCCTACAGAAATATCTCCCACATTTAAATTCTGTGTCTTATGCAGAATGAAGTCCTCAATTCAAATCATATGAGTTTCTTGACGTTTCTTTTATATATTTGGAAAAAAATTCATAAACACTTCATTCTACAGAATATTGCCTATAACTATGCAATATGCTAGAAGCTTTATACTCCTCCAGCCCTTATTTTATGTACACATACAAGGGGAATGTATATTTGGAAGCTTTGAAAGAATAAATATGCTAATTCATACACTGCATGTAGAAGGTGATTTATTCCATTTTTAAAGGACTATGGCAGTATTTACATAAGTTTCACCTGTAACTCTGCAAACAGCTGTTGTGCAACCAACTTCCAAATCAGGAGAAAAAATGGGCTGGGTATTTTTTTAACAGTTGCTCTGGGCTTGACAGATGGATGGTGATTCAGTTACCCGCTGCACTTCATATAAAGGCACAGGGAAGACTTGGGCACAGAGAATCACTGCACCAAGTACAGAATAAAAAAAAAAAAACAATCCCCCCCCAAAAAAAACCTTCCTCTTGGAGTACAAAAGCTAAGATTCTTAAACGCCTATATAAAACAGAAACTTTAACTATACGTATCTGCCATGAAATAAGCTATCTTGATAATGAGTGCTGTATCATTTATCAGGACGCTGAACTTTGCATCACATAATCATTCTAGTAACAGTAACTAAGTAACAAATGAGATGTGAAACTCCAAATTAAGAAGTAATTTTGAGTTCTCTATTGAAAAACAACTGCAAAGACCCAGGGTATTAATTATCTCGCTGTTACAGAGAAACAGTAAATCAGCACAATATCCACATGTATTCCCCCCACCCCTTGCCAAAGTATCCCACATTGTCTTGTGGATCTACTTAAAACATGTTCAAAGGAAATTTTCTTTTTCTACAAATGATTTACTCTTTGTAGATCACTATGAGTACTAATGCTTTACATGGGATCGTAATCACTACCATTATAATCAATTGTCTGTTATATACAAAGCTGATGCCATGTGGAAAAGACATTTATTTTCATTTTGTTGGGTCTCTTCCTCTGTACACTCTGCCAGGATGCTGCTGAAATTATGTTTATTCAATCCCCATTTTGTCTTCGGTCCCTCTGGAGACCATGCATTTGCTGTATCCTTTATGAAAAACAAATTTGTTACACTTTAATTCAGTTCCAGAGTCTCAAACTTAATAAAATCCTATAATAAAAGTCTGAGTAATGGTGGATTCAGGGATCATATTGTAGTTCTTATGCACTATATATATTCGCTATTCATACAACTTAGCTTCTCTCACAAGACGTTTTAATGAAGAACAACTCACTTCATTCAATATGTAGATGGATTCCTGAAAAGGTATATGCAGTAAATATGAAGGAAATGAATCTACTTTAATGCAACAGAAGAGCGTGCTATCAAAAGGTTTTCCATCCAGAATAATGGTATTTAACCTCAAAGATTCATTTTTCAAAGTAAACAATGCATGCTTTTATATGAAATTGAATTTGTTTGAAGTGATATATACCCTCAAATCAAGTGACCTGTGATTTCTTATGTGCATTTTTTTTTTTTTTACCTGCTAAAGTTGGCTGAGTTAAGAATAAAGCTGCCTTCTAGTGTCTTACTGGTTATAAGATAGGAACTTGATCTATTTTTGCCTTTAAGCACTAGGAAATAATAAACCTTCGTGTGACTAATAATATCCAGTTCATACATTTAACTACTTTGAGCTAGTAGTGGCATCTGCACAATTCAAATTACCAAGGCTAATTGGTGCCTATAACCAAAACTTCTTCTGATAATACATTGTTTCACACATTTCCTTCAAGTCTTCATAGCGCCCAAGTGGAACTTGTGTTTTAGCCAGAATTCTACACCAATGACCAGGACCCAAACACAATCTGAAGATGGAACAGGGTCAGTCAGGAGACTGAGTCTGACTCTGGCTTTTCCTGTGAGAGACGCATGACCCACTCTGGGTTCAGCTCATTAAAAATCAAGTGTATTTATATGCATAATGATGGAGATGGACCAGGTTGATCTGCCTTCCAGCTCTAATATTACATGACGACATTATAGGTACAGGCAGGACAGAACATTCTCAAATGTATTGTTGTAATCTAGGCTTTTATCAAGAACTTGCAAGATTAGCATAGATAGCTGGTCCTAAAGCAAGCGTTTATGTGTAACTGTTTTTATTTCATTTGATGATGTGTTGTTAAATACATATAGCACACTAGCACACCATTGCTAAAATTCTACAATTCTGATAAAAATAAATCCATACTTCACTCAGGAAGGCATTTTATTTTTTTTATAAGACTTGTTTTTAATGTTTATTTATTTTTGAGAGGGGGTGGGGAGGAGAGAGAGGGAGACACAGACTCCAAAGCAGTCTCTAGGCTCTGAGCTGTCAGCACAGAGCTTGACACAGGGCTTGAACTCATGAACCATGAGATTATGACCTGAGCCAAAGTTGGGACGCTTAACCAACTGAGCCACCCAGGTGCCTCAGGAAGGCATTTTATATAACACATATAAATTAGTTAGACTTCCAGGTAAAGATGGCAGAGAGGAAACATGATTATACTTCTACTTCCTTGTAAAACTTCAGTAAACTTTGTGAGTCCCTAGCACATTAAGAGAATAAGAAGGAACAAAATGGTGTCATGATTTTGGAAGCCATAAATCAGTGGGCAAGAGGCAAAGGATTGAATGAATTTCGGGAAATGTTAAATTCAAAGGTAGAAACTACAAAAAGCCAAAAGTGAACTGACTTGCAACACAGAATCTCTAGAAATGGGGTTGAATGAAAAAAATTGATTGAATAGGCCAGAAAAATCCATTAAAGTTTGTCTGAAATATGATCTGATTATCTTGAGAAAATATTTACTCAATCAGTGGAGAGTTTGGGAGTTTTTCATTTCCTGAGCTGTGTGGAAGGCAAAGGTAACTGGTTACTTAGAAGTTCTCAGTTCACTTTCCTTATTTAGAACTATTGTGGGGTACCTGGG
Organism: Herpailurus yagouaroundi; assembly: GCF_014898765.1. Taxonomy (NCBI): domain Eukaryota; kingdom Metazoa; phylum Chordata; class Mammalia; order Carnivora; family Felidae; genus Herpailurus; species Herpailurus yagouaroundi. The sequence continues at coordinate 20,934,106 of NW_024412395.1, read as the reverse complement.
TTGCTCAGTCGGTTAAGTGTCCGACTTTAGCTCAGGTCATGATCTCACACTTTGTGGGTTCAAGCCCCACATCAGGCTCTGTGCTGACAGTTCAGAGCCTGGAGCCTGCCCCTGATTGTGTCTCGATTGCTCTCTGCCCCTCCCCCACTCACACTCTGTCTCTTTCAAAAATAAATTAAAACAACAACAACAACAACTATTGTGCCTCTTTTAGGACATTCAGACCTTAAAGATCACTGATTTAGAGATCACATAATCTCAGGTTTTATTTCTGTGTTTTTATTTCTCCATTTCCAGAAGAGTAGCTTTAATTTATGTATCCTTTAGATCTTTCAAGATGAAAAACAAAGGGAAGGAAAAACTGAGAGAATTAGGAACTCTATGGATAATAAAATGTTTCAAGAAATGTATGATTATCATAGTGTACTTACATACAGTAAAACTTTAGAAAATACTTATATAATCATACTAATATAAACACTGAATACATTGATCTCATAAAACTACATGATAATCATATGGAGAAAATAGGAAGTGTATCAGCATAGCGAGGGCAGGATGATACAAGAGAGCTAAGTCCCTATTAATCATACTGGGAAGACAATGGTTAATGCTTAAAGCTGAAAATAAAAGATGCCACAAACCAAACATAGTTAGAGACATGATTTTAAAACAGCATAATCAGCTAAAATAGTTGAAAGTAGTTGAGACAAATGGAGGCAAGGAGAAAACCTTGTAGAATTATTTAAGTTTTTTATTTCTGTTGAAGAACTATTTGATCCTTCAAATTGAAAATCTATACATTTGATAAAACGTACAGGGATTGAAGGAGTAAAACAGACGAAAATATTTAAAATATTCCCAGGTATATAAAATAGTATATTAAGTCAAATACATAATATAGTAGATTATGTTTCATGAATACATTCTTTATAGGCAAAGCCTTTCCAATTTGTCTTCTTTTGCCAACAAACTAAAAATGGAGTTTAATCTCATATTTCATTACTCTAGACACTCTACTTACATCCTTATCTTTCTCCAAACAACAACAAAACAACAACACCAACAACGGAAGGTGGCATGTTTTTTTCTTCTATTTTGTGACAATAATCGAAATACACACAGGAAACCTAGTTCTTGGCTTTTGACATGTTAAGTGGCTGGTTGGCATGGAGGTTGATTAGACAGCTGATTTAATTTACTCTTATTTTTTAAAAAAAGAAATGTTTTTTGTTGTTTTTGTTTATTTTTTTAATGTTAATCATTTGAGAGAGAGAGAGAGAGAGAGAGAGAGAGAGAGAGAGAGAGAGAAGGGGAGGGGCAGAGAGAAAGGGAAACACAGAACTCGAACCAGGCTCCAGGCTCTGAGCTATTAGCACAGAGCCCAGTGAGGGGCTTGGACCCATGGACTGTGAGAGTATGACCGAGCCCAAGTCAGATGCTTAACTGACTGAGTCACCCAGGCACCCCTGATGTAATTTATTTTTTACCTCCAGAAGGAAAAACTAGGACTGGACCCTGAGAAAAGTGTTGATAACAGAAGTCAAAATGACAAAAATGAAATGAAGTGGTTATTAGCTCATAATGAGAGATGAACTACAGGAACACCAGGGAGTACAAAAGAAAGAAATTATTCCTTAGCTGTGTGGAAAAGCTAAGGCAGCTGGTTATTTAGAAGTTCCCAGTTCACTTTCCTTATTTAGAACTATTCTGCCCCTTTTAGGACATTCAACTCTCAAAGACCACGGATTTAGAGATCACATAATCTCAGGTTTTATTTCCATATTCTTATTTCTCCATTTCTAGAAGAGTAGCTTTAATTTACATACCCCTTAGATCTCACATGTCACAAAGAAATAGTCCAAAGCAACTCCAAAGCAGTAGACATGAATTTTGGTAGTGAAGGCATCTCTACTCCTCTAAGCTGCTGCTTGCTAAAGCAAATAATTCCAGAAGTGAATGTCAGAGACTACCAACAACAATGAACAAACCCAAGCCCAAAGAACCCAGTTTTATTCTCGGCCAAGACAGACTCATTCCTGACCATGAGAGATCTGCTTCCTCCCAAATTGTGATAACTTGTGGGGAAAAGGAAGACAAGTGTCTGAGGTTGCTTCAAAACAACAACAACCAGGAAGGGATAGTCGATGAGCTCAAATCAGATCCAAGCAAAGCAGGGGGCCTAGCTGGGAAAATGGTAAAATATTCTTAAAAGACTTGGCTTTAACACACTGAGGTACTGCTAACATTCCAATCTGTCAGTAGTCTGTTTACTTGGGAAAAAAAAATGAACCATTATTAAAGAAACCGAGAAGATTTAGCAAATATATATCAAAATAAGACTGGTTTGAGAAATTCCAAGCAGAGTTCTAAGACTACTTTACTTAACTATGATTGAGAATTCTGAAAATTATGGGATAGCAGTCTTTTTGTGGTCAGGGTTCCCAATACAAGTAGCAAATATAATGAATACATCTTCTAGTTAGGTGGGAATTGGGAATTAATGAAGCAGATAAAGCTAAAACTCAACACACAATCTTCTTCCTAAGGAGTTAACAAGAAAATTTAGTTTCTTTTTAATAATACTTTCCAAATAGTGGAAACTTAGATGACACCTATTTTTCTTTTTAACAGTGATGTGCTCTTGGCTCTATAATCTTCAATACTGATAATCTGCATTATCACAATAAAAAACATGTCTGGAGAGGAACCCAGGCATTTGAATATTACATCATTGACAAAATGGATTTGTATTGAAACCAACTGAGTTGTTATGTTACCCTTTAACAAACAATTCAGTGTAAGCTAGCTGAAGAATCCAGGATTAACTTAGCTAAATACCTTTGTTATTGATGACATAATTTTCATATGGCTAAGGAGAAAAACCAAAAGGTTATATAAATGTCTAAATTACTGACCTATGCTTTTTTAAAATTTTTTAAATGTTTATTTATTTATTTTTACTTTTTTTATGTTTATTTATTTTGGAGAGAGAGACAGTGCATGAGCAGGGGACTGGCAGAGAGACAGGGAGACACAGAATCCAAAGCAGGTTTCAGGCTCTGAGCTGTTGGGCTTGAACTCAAGAATTGTGAGATCATGACCTGAGCCAAAGTCAGATGTTTAACCAACTGAGCCACCCAGGCACCCGAGATAGACAATTTTTTTAAGAGAAAAAAAAAAAAAAAAAAAGAGAGAGAGAGAGAAAATCAGCTTAGCTTTTTGCTAAGATATTATAGTATAAATTCTGTAACTTCTTTTTAATCTAGAGATTTGGGTTAATTATAGATTTTTTCTTTTCTTTAACATATCCTAAATCCATCCTTCTTTAATTTTGGAAGGCAATTCCTTTTCTTTTTTCCTTCTTTCTTTCTTTTTTTTTTTTTCATTAACAGAGACAGAAAATAGTGAGCTCACATTCTCCCCCTAATCTTCGAGTATAAGTATGACATGTTTTATTCCACCTCAACCATTCCTCTTCAAAGAAAAATGTCTTTGAGTCCTTTAGGGCCTTGGACTACATAGCCCACCTTCTACAACATATTCAGGGACGTTCACCAAATGAGTTATGTTATGGACTGAATATTAGTGTTCCCCAAAATTCATATGTTAAAGCCCTTACCCCTAATGCCATGGTGTTTGGAGATGGAACTTTGGGGGACAATTAGGATTAGATAAAGTCATAAGGGTGGTGCCCATGATGGGACTAGTAGCCTTAGAGAGGGAGCACAAGACAGAAATATCTCTCTCTCCACCACACATACCTAGGAAAAACCATGTAAGGAGCTAGCAATAAGGAGGCCATCTGCAAGCCAGAATTTTACTCTGTTGGAACAATAATCTTGGATTTCCAGCCTCCAAAACTGTGAGAAAATCAATTTCTCTTGTTCAAGTCAACCAGTCCATGATGTTTGGTTATGGTAGTCCAAACTAATGTAAATTATAAATATTATAGCATTTTAAAACTGGAAAGGTACACAGACATAACTCATTCCAAGGGTTAAAAACTGGTGGCCTTTTGAATTAGACTGCAGACTTGTTTTGTAGGTATTCATAGAATTAAAAAACACTTTAGGGGTGATGACTGTAATTTTATAGAAGAGTCATTAGTGTCAATGGCATCCCTCCTGCCATAATAACACATTTTTGGAACTTGCTTCATGCCTGTGTCTCTGATTTCTATTGACTCTCTCCTTGTATACATGAGGAAACTAAATTTCAGAGATGTCAGGTGACTTGCCCAAGCTGAAGCAAGTAATTAAAATGAAAAATAGGTTTAGAATCCAGATCTCTTGATACCTTATCTGGTTTTCTACCATGTAACCTGTCTAAAGCTTAGTTAACTATGTATTAGTTATGCTAGTTAACTACAGCACCAGGATGTGAGACTCACAAATAGTGTGGCTACTTGAAGCATGAGTACAAGGGGGAAATATCAAGTGAAAAGAAAAAATAATCATCTATTTCTCATTTTATCTATTTTTCCCAGATGGATTAATTCTAAAAAAGTGCATAGTAACTTTGAAGGTAAAATATCATTACTCTGGAAGTAAAGAGGCAAAACAAAAATTTCACATATTCCTTGAACTACTTCCGTTAATAATTCACTTCAAATTGAATTTAAAGGGTTTTGGTAGAGAAATATAATAATTGATGATAGAAAAGGAAATAACAGAAAAAGGAAAAATAGTTATGGAAATTCTATACCTTAATACTGTATTAGAGGAGTGAATAAATCTATTAAAATGTCTGTATCTTAATTTAATTACATTTTGTAATTAAATGTAATTACATTTATAGGAAACATTAAATATTATTCAAGTATTAAATATTAAAGGGTTATTGTAATTAAAATCCCCAAAAGTTTTCCTTTCAGTCACATCCTATATGCTATCTATCGCCTAATATTTCTTCTCCTCAAAATATCTTATTGATTTACAGTCAATAAAAGAAAAATTGGAGAAACACTAGGCATTATTATGCCTTTTGTGCAAATCTTTCAAAGATCTGAAAAAGGCAAATAGTGATAGGTAGGGCAGGGAATTATTCCATTTCATACAAGGGGAAACTGAGGCTCAAAAATGTTCAGTCTCATGCCCAGCAGGGTCAGCCACAAGTGCACATTTTCTGCATTCTGGTCCACGTTTCACATGTTGAAATAATGTCTCTGAGGACACTGTTTCATTAAAAAATGTCACAGACTTCAGTGTGTTTTTATTTGGCAAGTTAATTTTTAGTATTGATTTAGTATTGATTACTTAAGCTTAAAAAATGTAACACTCAGTTAACATAGACCTGCTACATATATGTTAAGCCCATGTTTTATCCACATTACTGGATTTCACATTAAGATGTCTATATTACAAATGAGTCACTTATTCATTCATTGATTATTATTTCAATAAAAATATCTCACATGCCACCTGCCTTGGGAGCTTGGACGTGTTTGTGAATGTGGGGTCAGAGGACTGTGGAAAGGATAGAAAGATAAGTGTGGAACAAACCCCACTGTCTAGACAGGAGAACAGGAGAAGTGTGTCATATGCACATATAAAAAGGATACCTGGTACACGACCTGTTTTCCTAGAAGTTCATGGTGTGCTTTTTGAACGCAACATGGTATGTTTTAGCAAGTGTTGAAGGTTATTATAATAGCCCACAGGTTAACATGCACCTATAAAATGTAGGTCTGGAGTAAGTCAAGGGTATATAAAGGCCATAGGCCTACTGCATCCTGCTATCTCTGTCCTACTGCCCTCTTCAATGAGAACCTACTCTGAGTCCATCCACTCGTGGCTGACTTCCTTGTAAGTACCATGGCTTAAATCTCCTCGTAATCTCTCTAAAATTTTACGTCCTTTTCCACTGCCTTGATGCCTTGACAATGACTCCCTTTTGCTTAATTTAACGCTCAGATCATTTTTAGATAAGCTGTTTTTTCTGTGTCCTGGCACTAAGCCCTACCAGTCCTTTCTTTCAAATGCAACCCATCAGGGTCCTGGTCCCTTCTCACCCTACCACTGGACTCGGTGGTGGCCCAGATGCTCCTGGAGGTAGCTCCTTCCCAGGATCATGAATGATGCATACAGTTTTGCCTGATGATATGGGGAAGGATGACATCCTATAGAGAGGTAATGGCATGGCTAATTAGCCCTCTTTGGACTAGAACCTAAGCTTTGTATGGGAAATAAGACTATAAAAGTAAGCATACACAAAACTGCAGAAGGCCCTAGATGCCCTATTAAGGGCTTTGGTTTCTATAGGAAATAAGGATCTGTGGAATTTGTTCTGTTTGTCTTCATCAGAGGTATACGTATTTTAGGCTATCCGATGAATGCCCATAAGTAAAAACCTTCTTTGTAAACAGCTTCAGGTACTCAGAGAACCCACAGATCCATACATTTGTAACCAAGGACACTGATATAAATGATTCATAAAAGCTGACAACCAGACTGTGATACTTGGAAAAGAAAAGTTACTAAGGCCATGTTGAGATAGTCACTCATTGAGACAGTATTCACTAAACACCTTCCAAATGCGAGATACAGTGTTTGGCTCTGAAGGGATCCAGAGTATAATATGGCTTCTGCTCTTCTTGCCTGAGAGCCACTTTCCCGAATGCATTCCCCTTGAATCCCTGAGATGTTCTCTTTCATAAACCATTAAGAGCTTCGCTATTTTTAAGATTTTTTTTCATATTACTTTGGCATATTCATCTCCAGTCTTAAGTATACATATTTTTTGTAGCTGCTGGAAGTTTACATCTAATCATCTACTGTCTGCAAATTAAGTTAGCCCTTAATCATGACCAAGAATGCTTTTGCAGATGCTATCACAGGATACTGAAAAGTTAGCTCTATTGAATCATTTTATAAAAGAGAAAAGGGAATAAGGTTCTTATCAGAGCCATGGGTAGCAATTAAAAAAATTAAAAACAAAATAAATATGTTCAGGGAACACATCTGTGAGGAAATTTCAGTGGGTATCTCAGAATTCCCTTTAGGAAAAAAAAAAACATGATGAAAGAGACTTCTATCCTCCAAAAGAAGTGTGCTTCACTTGTTCTCATATATTTGAAAGAGGCATGTCTCAGGACTGGTACCTTAGGGCATCACCACAAATAAGGGAATGTGTTAGGGCAAAGGCAGAAGAGAATAAATGGAGAAGTATTTTTCTCTAAAATATGAATAAGTGGTAGGATTAAAATGCACACTTAGAAGGGGACTATTAGAAACACAGTTTAAAGCCTTACTCTCTATTTGAAAAGAGCCTTACTCTCTATGTGCTACCAGGTGTGAATAAGAGTGAGTTGCAGAGTAAATTATCATCACAGCTCTTTCCACAGTTATCACTACATGGGCTATTGCAATCTCATCGCTATGATGTCTTTCATCTTGCAACTCTTAACATCTGGGGATGGAAGATTAGAGAGGAGGATGGTATCATTATGGGTCATGCATTATCCTCAAAGGAGAGACTTACAAGTCCTCCAAGTTACACTGTCCATTTTCTGCAAATATCTTTTTCAAACAGCAACATTTTCCCATAGTTTTATTTAAAGTCTGTCCAGATGGCCTCAAACCTCGCAACCAGTAATGGGAAGGAGAGCCATGAATGTAATGACAACTACTAAGACATCGAGGGTCAAACATTTTGCTACGTGCTTTATGAAATCACCGTCTAATACTTGTCAAAATCCTATACATGAGATAATATAGTCTTTGGATTTCAGAAGAAACTAAAGCTCAGAAAAGCCTATCATTTTTCCCCAAATCACAAAAATAGTCAATGGAGACGCCAAAATGTATACCTATGCCCACCAAACTTCACAGGATGCAGTCACTGCTATTGTACATAGCTGCTTCCACATGGAGAAACACACTTTTGAAGTAAAAGAATATTTGAGGATGTTTACTTATAAAATATCAATTTTATTATTTTTCTTCTTTACACATCTTTACACGTTTTAATGTTTATTTATTTTTTAGAAAAAGAGACAGAGTGTGAGCAGGGGAGGGGCAAAGATAGAGGGAGACACAGAATCCAAAACAAGCTCCAGGCTTTTAGCTGTCAGCACAGTGCCCGAAGCAGGGCTAGAACTCACAGACCGTGGGATCATGACCTGAGCCAAAGTTGGATGCTTAACTGACTGAGCAACCCAGGTGTCCCTTTGCTCATATTTTCTTTAAGGCTGAATTTTCTTAATACCTAGTAAAATCTTTTCCTGGGCATTCACCAAATCTTTCATTTAATAAATCATACACATATAATGTCATTATTATGTTTCAACAAATGCAATTATAAAATACATTTCCTAGGAACACCTAAGAACATTTTCAAGCCAAGCATACAACATCTGCTACCTACGAGTAAAAGTATGCACGTGGTGTGTGCATGTGTGTGTGTGTTTCTCTTCACTGGGGCAAGAGGTATTTGATAGTATTTTAGTTGGAATAGTAGGCATGACACTGTATCAGTTTATCTATTGATACATGCAAACTACACAAAGCAAAGGCTTACAACTATGGGTTCTCTGGGCAATTCTCCTGGTGTTGCCTGGGCTCACCCATGAGAAAAAATTAAGCTGGAGGATCCTCTAGAAGATGGGCTGAGCTGTCACAGATGGAATAGCCAGGCTTCTTTTCCATGTGGTGTTACACCCTCAAGGAGTCCAACACTTGTTCAAACAATGACAGCCGCCATCCAATAGGGCAAACTCTATCGGGCAAGCACTTGTCAAACCCATGCTAATGTCATCTTAACTAATACCTATTGGTCAAAGCAAGCCATGTGGGCAAGCACAGAGTCAATGTTGGAGAGGGCTTTACCAAGGACATGGATAATAATAGGCTATGAGATTCACTAGGAGCTATTAAAACAACACCCTACATCGATAACTTTGTGGACTTGAAGTTTTCCTTTGGAAAACTGAGTAAAGCAGTCTTGTTTTTCAGGCTCCTAAAGAGATATTATCAAGTACTTGGTGTTTAAGAATTTAAGGGGGAAAGATGTCTAACCTTTAAGGTTGAGTCCTAAAGAGAGAAAGAGGGGCAAGAGTTTTAGCCCATTTATTGGTAGATCATAGAATCAGTCCTGAATGGACACACTAGGGCAGGTATAGCCCCAAGGGGATATGTCCGGGAAGTAAAAGTCCTACAACAGACTAGCCTTCAACAGCAACTCCCTGAATCATTGAGAAGCCATGCCTGTAGGGGACTTTGTGGATGCCCATTCTCACCCTCTTAGATGTGCATGGCAGACTACTACATCTATGATTTTTAGGGTCGGGTAAGATAAGGCAAATGGGCAAACAAGCAAAGTATTAGCTAAACTTTACAGACCACTTACTTTGTGCCAGGTACTATTCTGTACTCTACAGCTATATTCTATTATCATTCCTGCTTTATACAGAAGGAAATAGAAGCCAAAAAAAAAAAAGTTAATTAACTTTTCAAATTCAAGGAGCTGTCATGTGGCAGAGGTAGGACTCACAGCCAGGAAGTCTCACTCCAGAGTGTAGACTCTGAACCACTGGTCATTCTGCCTTGACAGGGGGTCAATTCATTAGAGAAATTAATGGTGTGACTGTATTTACAACTCTTCAGAAAGTCCATGCTGATTTTAGAAAGCACTCATGCATTAGGAATTATCTATTAGTATATTTTAATCTTAACCATACTTCTTTTAGTCCATCCCAGATCCCCTTGTCTATGCAAAGATACCGATTTCTTTTTCTTAATAGTAAACTGACATTTCTTATACTTTTAATCCTGTCTTAAGATGCTTTTAGAAGAATATATAAGTGTTACAATATATCTTTACAGAAGAACTCCTTTATTCTTATTGAAATATTCCTGCTATGATTGTTTTCTTCCTTGTAAAGTTAAGTATCAATGATATGATGATGTTGCCTGTTTTGCAACACAACTTTGATGGGCCATTTGGATCCTCAGCCTTGCAGTATTTAAATGACCATCCACATTTCAATGTTAAGAGTTGATAGCAACTGGCTTATTTTTATTGCTCTGGCTCCAGCAAAAATAAAACCCTCTATAAGAACATGAAGCTTGTAAAAAGCTTTAAAGTTTGTGGCTCTTCTTAAAAGCGTAAATATTTGAGGTCTGAAACTCATTCATGATTACTCCTTTCACAAACCATTAAAAACTCAATCATGCCAAATAAATCTATTAAAGATACTTACAGTGGATGTTTACTAATTTTTTTTTTATTTGGTTGTTTACTTTGCCATTTCTTCACTAAACCAGTTTCTTGCTATTCTTTTTATTAAACAGTTTTTTCCAGTCTCTCATAACATCTGCTTGAAGCCTCGCTGTTAAATTTAGGCAAAATTAAAATGCATTCAGAATATTCCCTTTGATTAGATGATCAAGACAGAAATAAATGGATGTTCAGATACCCAGAGGGACCTGAAATTCAAACTTCGATCAAAATGTAACTGAGTTTATGAGATGTTTTTTGAACAAAAGTAGTTCCACCTTGATGCTATGTATCATAACTACAAAAAAAAAAACCCTGCAAGATTATCATAGATTTCACAATGTGAAATATAACCACAAAGGCAAGTGCTAAACAGCTCAGTAACAAGTGACAATGGAGCCTGTATGCAAAACTCTTAACTTGAAGCTATCTCCTATCTGCCAGATATACTCTATGTTATTTTGTTTATACATATTATATATAAATATAAGTATTATATTTATAAAATTGCTTGGACATCTATAGCAGAAAGAATCTAAAAGTACCAATATGTTTTTTATATTGCTTAGCAGAGGATTTGAATATATGAGTATTAAAGAAAAACCCATCTAATTGGTGAAACCATAAATATAATTATAAGCTATTGGCTCTTTCCAAATATCTATTGTCTATCTACAGGTAATTTAACCAGTTTCCTTTTCTCTTTTTTTTTTTTAAGCTCATTTATCTACTTTGAAAGAGCGAGAGAGAGAGAGAGCTGGGGAGGGGCAGAGAGAGGGAGAGAGAGAATTCCAAGCAGGCTCCACACTTCCAGCATGAAGCCTGATGTGGGGCTTGGATTCACAAACCGTGAGATCATGACTTGAGCCAAAAATCTAGAGTCAGACACTTAACTGACTGAGCCTCCCAGGTGCCCCTCCTTTTCCTCTTAAAAGAGAGACTTAAAATGTAAAGTGTCATGCATTACACACTTAGGGAATTAAGATATCAAGAATAAGGAACTCTTTCTGACTGCATGATTATACTCATGCATTCAATATCCAAGATCTATGAGGTTGTGGGGATGCAAAGGCAAATAAGACACTACTTTAGCCCTTAAAAAACTCATAATCCTGTGAGAAGGACAATTATATAAACAAATAGCTATAATGTTGTATAATCAAATATTTCAGTAAAAAATAGTTGTCTGAAAGCAGAAGGGAGAGAGATACTAGCTTCTGCCTCCAGGGCCAGCCACATAGTTACAAACAGGATTAGTGGGAGAGAGAGGAGCATCAGACATCAGACACAGTTGGAAGGCTGGAATAGCAGAGCATACGGCTGTGAGATTACCTTTCTTTAACAGAAAGTGACACAGAGGTTGATTTAAATGTGTTGTATTTTCTTGTCGTAGCTATAGCCTACTAATTCTCCTAAAATATATTCTACTTCTCTTTCCAATGATGTGTGGTATTTCCTGATATATGTAAAATAAGGATTCTGAGAGATTTGAAAGAAAGCTTCTATATGGTTGAAGCATCTATTATATTCATCAGAGTACGCACACATCCTTTTATTCATATGTATTTATTTACAAGCCTTTATCTAGAAAACCAAAAGGATAAATCCACCTTAATTCTCACCAGTAAAGGATTTAAAAAGAGTGTCAGGCATGAAAACAAACACCCTACTTTGTAAGGGGTGATAGGAGATCTGGAAGAATAACTCCTCACCCCTATGATTCTTTTAGGGAAATCCACGTCACCATCCAGGGTAGGACAGAGTCAACAGAGACATTCCAACTTTAAGGAACAAGAGCAACCTAATAGGTTGGTTAGGACAGTTAAGGATATACAGGGAGGCTGGGACGCATGGACCCCTGTCTATAGCTGTACACCCCTTCCAGAGAACTGGGGCAGTTTCACTACTGATCACAAGCCAACAGTCACAGGAATGCTCTCACAGTACCTCTGAGAATGGATGCATCTTACTAAACTCTCAGGTGAGGCCACCTCTATCTTCCTAAATTAGCACATCACCATACCTACCGCTCAGCTTCTCTCTGACTGCTTTTCTTAATCCACATCTCCACTTATTCCTGACTTCCTTCCAATGCTGCATATCTGTCTTTAAAAAAATGAGAATCTGAGTCAACTAGTCACTGACTGATACAGAACATTTCAACTGAGCAGAATTCTAGAACTGGACCTACTTATAAGGTACATTGTCTCTTTTAAGGTTAACTTAACATTTCTACTCTATTCTAGGGGACACTAATTCTAGGAGATGTTAAACAGATTTTATTCTGCCGTCAAAAAAACTAGGGAAAATGTGTACCAAATATACCTGTTAGAAATTCATGATGTATATTTAAAAAAATTTTTTTAATGTTTATTTATGAGAGAGAGGCAGAGTGCAAGTGGGGGAGGGGCAGAGAGAGAGGGAGACACAGAATCCGAAGCAGGCTCCAGGCTCTGAGCTGTCAGCACAGAGCCTGATGTGGGTCTTGAACTCACAAATCATGAGATCATGACCTGAGCCAAAGTTGGCATGACCTGAGTTGAAGTTGGACGCTTAACTGACTGAGGTACCCAGGCCCCCCATAACGTATATTTTTATACTGAAAGCTCTATAATGTTTAAAAACAAAACCTGTTTACCTCTGTTTAAATGGTATTTATTTAAAACAATTTTTTTTTAGTTTATTTATTAATTTTGAGAGAGACAGAGACAGCATGAATGGAGGAGGGGCAGAGAGAGAGGGAAACAGAGAATCCCAAGCAGGCTCTGCATTGTCAGTGCAGAGCTCGATGCAGGGCTCGAACTCATGAAACTGCGAGGTCATGAGCTAAGCCAAAACCAAGAGTCAGACACTTAACCAACTGAGCCACCCAGGTGCTCCAAAAGTTATTTTATTTATTTATTTATTTATTTATTTATTTATTCGTTTATTTTTTAAATATTAAATTTATTGTCAAATTGGTTTCCATACAAAGTTATTTAAAGATAAGACTTTATTACTTTTTCTGAACACACTTTGGCTCTCTGAATATTTAAAAACATTTCCACAACAAGCTTGGCCCTAAGTCTAGTTTGGGAGGCTCTAATCAGCTTCCAGTAGAGCTCTAACACCTGGTCCATGACGTGTAGGTAGAACATCAGGGACACATGATACCTACTCAGCAGTGTGCCTCAGGAACCACCATTGGGAACATTTGCCACAGCAGAGAGGCTGCCTGCCGTCACTGGAGGCATTCTGAATCTTGTAGATCCCTCTCTAAGTAAAGCCCATAAACCTTGAGAAAATAACTTCAAAAACAAGACATTAGATTCTCTGAAGCTGGGAGGATTGCTTCTTAGCCCATAAGCTAAGTCGGGTTCTGAAAGGACCAACAAAACTAAACTGTGTTTGAGTGGGAAGGAAAACAAATGTTTGCCCCTCCTTTAAAAAGTGGGACATTGAACACTAAAACGTGGACTTTCAGAAGTAATCCTTGTTCATCTCAGGTGAACCATTTGCCTATTAACTTCCATTTGGATTACGTAGACAGGTGAGCAAAGTAAGAGAGAGCAAAATGTCTGTTTTGTCCTGACTGGCACTCAGAATCCACCTTTCCTTTATAAGTATATAACATTATTCCTCTCCTTTTTTTCCCCTTTTTTAGGTAAAGTGTTCCTTTTGAGAGAGAATAAATAATACAACCATTTAGTGTTTTGTGGCATTAGGGAGGATTTCAATAAACCTTTCAATATTGTCAAAAATCTGTCCTTAAGAATTTCAATTGGCATCTAGGCTTTCCCATCTCCTAATTGTCTTAGTCACATCTAGCTCTTCTCTTTACCTCCCACGTGCTTAGTGTCCTCAAGCTGCAAGTTACCCAGAATCTCATTCTGATGACCATCTACATTCGATCTATTTCCTAAACTCTATCAAGACTTATCCTCATTCTATCATAACTCTGTTTTCTACTTAGTTGGAAATTATCCCTACTATAAACTACAGGTATAACTCCCTCTGCTTATGAACAGATGGTTGGGTAGTCTTTAATATCACCACCAAATAATCTGAAGCTTTAGAGGTCAAGACTTGCCTAAATTCTCAGAAATATTGTGTGTATCCTGGTGAAAATATAGTACTTCATTAGATGGTGATAAAAAAAATATATCAAATGTATGATTTTAATGTTCCATGTTAAACATAACTTGCTAATTGAATAAGTTATTAAATGATACCAAAAACTCATACCATATTCTATGACTTGACCTTCTAATGTTGGAGTTCTTCAGGGCTTTGGCTTCATCTCTTCTGACTTGACATTCTCCCTCTCTCAGATCAGTGGATCTTATCTAATCCCAAAGACTCAATTACCAATTCTGAGACCAATGATCACCAGGCTTGAATCTGCAACTCTGACTTTTCCATTTAGCTCCAGTTGCCCACTAGACATGTCCCCTGGGCTATTTATTTTTTTCAGGATCTTCAAACTCGACATTTCCAAAGTGCTTTTAATGATCTTTTCTCCATCCTGCTCTGCTCTAGGGGCTAACTCATTAACGAACACTGTCGTTGCTCAAGCTGGAAACCTGAGTGTTGTCCTGGGTACTTCTCTCTGTTTTACTTCCCTATCTACTTAATCTTGGGTATTTTACCTTTAGCACATCCTTTTCTCTCCATCTTCCCTGGTATATCGATAATCAAAGCTACTATCAAGTCTCCAATGGATTATGAAAACAGTCTCTAACATGGTCTCTTGAATCCAGTTTCCCTCCGCCCCCGCCACACACACACACAATCCTTCCTCACATTGCTGTCAGAGTGATCTTTTTAGAACATAAATCTAATCATGCCACGCATCAACCTGCCACTCTATTATGGTCCTATTGGTTTCATCATAAAGTCTAAGTACACTAGCTTACAGACTCCCATGTGATCCTCCTTCCCTCCCCACTGATGCAGCTTTACTTTAGGCCACTCTCTCACTCTATTACTGGCTATAATTTAGTCACTAGTTCTATTTCAATTATTCTAATGCATTGAACAACTTCCTTGCATATAGATTTATACATAATACTCCCTTTGTTGGAAATAAACAAGTCACGTTGATCAATCAGGTTCCTTTCATCTGTATCAACTTTATTAAACTTATTCATTTACCCCAAACTTTTCCTTTACAACACTTACCAGAATAATAATTACTTATTCTTGTAAGTATTTATTTAGTACATAATTTCACTATTAAGTTAAAAGATCCACAGGGATAGTGTTCTATATTTCTTGTTCTCTAGTCCATCCTTGGTACCTTGGTACGTAGCAGGTTATCAAAGCACTTCTTTTTTAAAAATAATTATGAGAAAAAACCTATGATTTAAGGGATATTTTTAGTGACACTTGATAGAGATATATATCACTCTTTCCAAACCTAACTATGTGTTCCATAGTAGAAGTATGAAAAACTTAGTCTAGCAAATTATGATTAACAATTACCACACCTTATAATTTATCTGGGAGTTAACAGAAAAGACAGATACTTTCAAAAAGACGTTTCTTCCTCTTAATCTCTGGTAGTTCTTTTGATGTTATGACTATGGCATATTATAGTTCTCATTGGCTGATCATCGAGTAGGATTTTGATAAAGTATGGACTCATTTAAAAAATGAGAGAAAATAGAAATTTGAAATAACTATCACAAGTCGCTACCTGGGTATTCAAGAGTCAAAGAAAAATGGTCTCAATAAAAGGTTGAACACAGCAGGCAATAGAATAGCCTACTTTGAAACTGTAACTGGAAGCAGAGTTCGCAATAACTATAAGTGGGTCACACAGTTTTGCCCTCCTGGCATAAGTTTTTAAGGAAATTGAAAGGTTCATGAATTAAAGATAGGCCTTTCTAAAATATTACAAATCTATAGCCATCACCCGGCACATTATTTAACAAATTGCTAAGGATTTTCATGAACTTTGCACACACCAGGCATGATTCTTATAAACAGCATTGGGGTACTATGTCTCAGCTGGCTTTAATCAGTTGAAATGGAATGCAATCAGCATCATAAATTAGTAATATTCCTTTTCATGATCATCTTGTTCCATAAAGAAATGACAAATGAGTAAAAATGCTGTTAAAAAAATCACAAAATAATGTCTCCCTAGGGAACATAAGTTAGTTTGATTTGAGGATTCCCATGATTGCTTATACATGATTCCCAAATCAAGAGACTTGAACGATGCTTCTGAAGCCATTTTTCATTTTGATCATCGAGTCAAATAAAGGGTTTTTCCAGAGGACAAAATGTATCATTAACTTTATCTAAACCTATCCCAGTCTGTGGAAATAGTTACATACACACACGTGCATGCACACACACATGCACATTTCAGGAAACTGCCATCTTAGATGGCCAGAAAAATATTATATCATAATTATTTTATAATTTTACTGATTTTTCAAAACTTTCAGATTTATTATCAATTTTTAAAACCTCAAGAAATGTAAAGAACAATATCCTGTAGGCAGGGATATACTATCTTTACGCACAAATTACTAAACTTTCAAGACAACAGGAATAAAAAATGCTGCATGTAGATTCTAGTGCCTTGACCTTGGCCTTGATTAAGTTAAACTTTTGTGATCCACCAAGCCCAAGTAAAACTGGAAAGGTAAAAATAAATACATTCTTAGAGGATAAGGAACTATTCTACACACCTCATGAAATACTACTACTGTTTCAGATAGACACTTTGATTTAATGTGCATTGCAGACAATTCAAAAATTATGACTGAGCCCTTATGTGACACACATACTCGCTACAAAGCTTGAATTACTCATTTGTTTATCTCATAAAGCATAGGCTGTTGCAACATAAGGACATTTCTAGCACACTCCATGGAGACATAATCTGTAACTGTTTAAAATGATAAAAGGCTAACAAAATGGATTGGACACTGAATATTGAGGGCATATGATTAACAGCACTCAGAAAATAAAAAACTAAAGAAAACACACAAAAACACATGAGTCTGAACATCTGGCCTTGCAGTTATGGATATTGTCATTAGGCATTCAGTGGCAAACAACTGCTTTTTAGTTAATAAATCATGCTTGGCTCTTGACATCACCTTGTGTAACCTGAATCTAGATAGTCTATTGGTGACATGTTAATCATATCTTTTGTTGAGTATCTACATCAACGGGATATTCATGAAATTTTGCATTTAGGTTTCTTTTCACAGTATCTCTTTTCACATGAGAACCTTTAAGATGTGTCAAATGGTTCCGTATGGACTTTCCACATAGGTGTATGAACACAAACAAAATGAGTAATGGTCCAATTCAAGTGCAGCTACTGTAAAACTCTGGTCTAGAGTCCCTCTAGTAATGCTACATTTTTTAAAAAATGAATTCCCTACAACTCAACAACAAAAGTAACAGATACCTCAGTTTAAAAATGGGCAAAAGACTTGAATAGACTTTCCTCCAAAGAAACACAAATGGCCAACAAGCACATGAAAAGCTGTACAACATCACTACTGATCAGGGAAATACAAATCAAAACCACAATGAGATATCATCTGAAACTCATTAGATGGCCACTATCAAAACTTCCCAACCCCCTTGCCCCCCAAAAATAAAGCCAAGAGTTGGCAAGGGTGTAGAGAAATAGGAAACCCTTGTACACTGTGGGTGGGATATAAAATGGTGCAGCCACTAGGAAAATAACATGGTGATTCTTCAGAATATTAAATATACAATTACTTTATGATTCAGAAATCCTACTTCTGGACATATATTCAAAATAATTGAAAACAGAATCTCAAAGAGACATTTGCACACCAATGTTCACTGCAGAATCATTCATAATAGCCTGGATGTGAAACAGCTTCAATGTCTATTGATAGATAAATAAAAAATGTGGAATATGCATACACTGGAATATTATTAAGCCTTATAAAAGAAGGAAATCCTATTTTATGTTACAGAAGGTGAACTTCGAGGACATTATGCTAAGTGAAATACGTCAGTCACAAAAAGACAAATACCACAAGATTTCACATATATGAGGTATCTTCAAGTGCAGGAATAGAAATAATGGTGGTTGTTAGGGACCGAGTGAAGGGGAAAAAAGGGGAATTATTTATGGTATGATTTTTCAGATTGGCAAGATGAAAAGGTTCTAGAGATATGTTGTATAACAATGGACAAATAACACTCTGTACTGTACAATTAAAAATAGTCAAGATGGTACATTTTGTTACAGGTTTTTTACCACAATAAAAAAAAAAAAAAGGCCCTGGAAACAAAGGTAAAGAGAGTAAAAGAAGGTGCACAGGCCAAGAAGAGCTGTCAGCACCCTGGTCTTACATAGAAACTTACAGGACAGGTTCTCCTTCCTGCTCCCTGCACCACGCCAACCAACTCAGAACACTTCACCAAGGCAGGGTGCAGATGTTAACTAAATTAAAAAAAAAAAAAAGCATATGTCTTGTTTGGATTTTTTTTTTTCCAACTTGTGATGTTTCTTTCTTCCACATGAATTAAGTTTCACCAGCTGAACCTTGGTCTGTCTTGGTCCGTCTCTTCATTTTCCCTTCCGTGGAGGGCAGGAAATTGATGGGAGTATTTGGAATAATGTGGGTATACAAAATATAGCACCTTCCTTTTCATCCCATTAAAAATTGGGCCTTCCTGAAAAAATCATAAGGTCTCCTTTGCTCATCCACACTATGGATGTTACAGGGGCAGCGACCACATCTTTACATGTGGGAAGGCCTGTCCCAGTCTGGTGTTTCCATGACTATCTGGTCAGTCTATTTCATTTGGAAACTCATTTGTCCCCAGATATAAGCCACATTCTCCAATATTAGCTTAACAAGCAAAATATTTAATTACCTGTGCCTTAACCCATTGTCTTTTTCCTCAATTCACTCAGAATTCAAAGAGGAAAAGAAACACCATTAGGCCATATCAAAACCCAAAATGCGTATTTGAAATCACTGCTTCCATCACTTATTGAATCCTTTGTGTTAGCAGTTTCTGGACCCAATATATTTCAAAAGAACGAAGTTATGCATTAAATTATCTTTTCTATCATTTCGAAGGATTAAGTACACTACAGTATATATTTGTACACTATATACTATAGCATTTGTACACTATAGGATGTGGCCTAGCAACTGGAATCATACCCCTTATAGTAAAACAAATAAACAAATATACAGTCTAGTCCAGAGGCTCTCAATTAGGAGTAAAAGTGCTCTTCTCAGTAGAATTTAAAAATGAGAAGCATTGTAGTTGTTGCAATAACTAGGTGGTATTTAGTACCTAAGGACAGAAAAGCTAAACATCTTGCATTGCTCAGGATAATCCTATACAATACAGAGTCATCCTGCCCAAAATGTCAGTAATGTCAATGTTGGGAAATAGCCCAGCCTAACACTTTGGTTACTTAGATAATTCTATGAATTCCTTATAAAACCTTTGTATCCCTTACACGTGAGTTTTAAAATATATTTCATCTAGGGGCATCTGGGTGGCTCAGCCGGTTAAATGTCCAAATCTTGGTTTTGGCTCAGGTCATGATCTCAAGGTTCACGAGTTTGAGCCCCGCACTGGGCTCTGTGTTGACAGTGTGAAGCCTGCTTAGGATTCTCTCTCTCCCTCTCTCTCTGCCCCTCCCCTGCTCATGTGCACTCTCTCTGTCTTTCTCAAAAATAAATAAATAAATAAATAAATAAATAAATAAATAAATAAATACCTTAAAAATATATTTTATCTAAAACCTGGAATTTTATTTTATTTATTTATTTATTTTTAAAATTTTTTTTCAACGTTTATTTATTTTTGGGACAGAGAGAGACAGAGCATGAACGGGGGAGGGGCAGAGAGAGAGGGACACACAAAATCGGAAACAGGCTCCAGGCTCTGAGCCATCAGCCCAGAGCCTGACGCAGGGCTCGAACTCACGGACCGCGAGATCGTGACCTGGCTGAAGTCGGACGCTTAACCAACTGCGCCACCCAGGCACCCCTAAAACCTGGAATTTTAAAGTGAAGTCTGAATTTCCCTTAAGTTATACAACATGGAGGACATATTTTAGATTTGTACTTATTTGGCAGAAAGAAAGTTCTGGATGTAACAGCACGGTTCAAGATAAAATGTTTATAATAAAAGAAGTGATTTCAATTTGTATTGACTACAAACCATAATATATGTATATATAATATATTAATTCCTATATTAATATAGGTATATATACATATATATACGATATGTACATATATTATACCTCCAATGTACCAGACACCGAACTAGTAAGTTTCTATATAAAAATAATCCTGTGATGTACTTATTAGACCTTTACCCTAGAGAAAAGAAAACTGGGGTATCAGAATTTTCAGGCAATCTGCCAAATATCACCTGGTTAATCAGTAGAAAAACTGGGATAAAATCCGAGATCTGTCTGATAGTGAAAAAGGGGGAAAAAAAGCTTACTCTGTTCTCTCAAGTCAATGAAATCAATGCCCGGCAAGATGGTTAAATTGGGGAGCACAAAGAGTGGTAAGGAGAGAGGTATGGGCAGAAAAGGAGACACACATGTGAGTGAAAAAAGAGCATCCCTTCCTGCCTGTCCCAAAGCCCACCAAAGCCCCAGAATAAAATCCCACAGCTGCTTCCTTCCATTAGTTGGTCCCTCTCTTAGAGTCACATCATGATAATCACATGGCTCAAAAAACACTTTCCTTTATTACTCTCAATAAAAAGAAGAAAAACAAAACCCGATTTATTAACAACAGCTGCCAGATAAATTTCTCCCAAACCCCAAACCACAAGTGAAGAGGCTTTCTTTCTTTTTTTTAAAAAACTCAATTTAGAAATTAGGACATCCACTCTAACTCCAGTGCCCAGTCCATCCCTTCAGAGTACTGCGCTTTATTTCCCTGCTTCATCCTCTCCCATGTTCCCGAGTATGGCAAGAAAGACTTTCTCTTGAGACATATATACATATATATATATATTTTTTTTTTTTTTCTCATAGCACTCAGCAGAACATTAAAGAGCATGCACTTGTTTGCTCTTCTGTAGTTATTTTTGCATCTACCACAAACACACCTGCTTCAGTGATTTCTGGATGCACTGGATGCTTGCCATCTGACAGGAACAGTTGCGCTTATTTGAGCAGAAGAAGCACATTTCTAATGGCACAGAACTCTGATTGATGACACGGGTCTTAGAAAAAAAGTACCAGAGGTCAGTCTTTAAGTTGTCTTCAGAAGATATTTATTCAGATAAAAATTTTTGTCCTTTGTCAGTTTTTAAGAGAAAGTTCAGGCTGGTACTTCCTTACATTACAGAGAAATAGATGATAACTCCCTCGAGAGTGGAGACCTGTATCTACTATAAATACTATCTTGTTAACTAAGTAAAAGTAGTCAGTTATAGAATCAAGAAAAAGATAACTTTTTCCCAATGCTAACGGACCTTAATGAAATCCCTAAAAAAACATTTAACCTCCACAGACAGGAGCTTTACTACCTTTTCAGTCCTTTTTCCCTCCCCGCCATCAGGTATGTTCACATTCATGCCTACAGGCTTTGTAATTAATTAAAGGATGAAATTTTGGTATGTCATATTCAAAAACCTTCTTTACAGCATTTAGTACCACATCCCAAGCAGAATTAGGGCTTTAATGAAGCAACATCAACTGACACGTAAATTAATATTGTTAATTAAAAATACATGGGATTTTTAGTTTCCCTTGTGTTTAACTTTTCTTACTTTATAATTCATAAGCACCATAAGCATAAATAATATTTTTTTAGTTTTTTGAATTTAGATGTATTAAGTGGCATTAAAATTAATTTAAATCAGTACTAGGTATGTGCAGTGGCTTATCTCCAAGATGTCATCATTAATTCCTTCTCTCCTTTCTGTGTAGGCCATTTCCCCATTGAGAGTGGCTGGCTGGGCTTCCTACTCCCCAGCCTTGAATCCACTAGCCTATAACTACTTTGATCAATAGAATATAGCAGAAGTAATAATGTGTGACTTCTGAGGCCAGGTCATCAGGAAGCTTGGAGTTTCCACATGGGTTCCTTGGAACACCTGGTCTGGGAGAAGTTACCTACCATGCAAAATGTCCAACTATTTTGAGATTGCTACAGTATGAGGAAGCCTAGCTAGTCATTTGTAGTGAATATTTAGAGAGAGAAATACCTGACTTAGGTGTACCTGTTCCAACCATTCTTGGCCAAGCTTCAAATAAGTAACTAAAGAAGTCTTCAGCAGTCCTATCAGCTGCCTTATGGCATCTGTTTGATGGATCCCAAGTGAAAAACATCAAACTAACACAGCTGATCCCCAGAAGTATGAGAACTAATAACACTGCAGAGTTATTTTAATCCACTAAGTTTTGGGTTTGTCACATAGCATTACATAATTGTAACAGTGTCCATAAAAATATATTTTTTCATCTTTAAAAAGTGTTATAAAGAGCCAACCTGAAGGAGTTACCAATGGACAAATTTGGGACAATTTGAGCAATAATATAATTACAGTAATGGATTATAATTCATTGAATAAAATAATTATCCATGAATCCATACTGATATAAATAGTCGAATAAATTGATTGATGGAGAGGAAACAATTCTTCTTACCATTAGCATTCAAATGAATAAATATAGTAAGAATGATGAAAACAGAAAATTACCACTTGACAAATGTTACATTTATGAATTCAGCAATTAAGAATCACTGATAGTTTTTAAAATAAATGGGAAAAAGAATGATGAGAAACAGGATATTTGTATAGTCTGAAAGTAATTTCCCACAAAAACACTTAGTTATAAGAGAAAAATAGCCATTTTACAATGAAGAAACCAGCCCGATGGTACATTAAGGAAGAGATCAAAATTAAATTGTAAGAAGACATGTTGCTATCATGCAACTCCTTATTTGATACCATTTTTGCCAAAAAGATATAACCTCAATCTAAAGAAGAAAAAAAAAATCAGATCAACCCATCCTGAGAAACATGCTATGAAATAAATGATGACTGATCTTCACAACTGTCTGGGTCATGAGAGAGAAAAACTGAAGAACCGTCCCCTGTTGAGGACAATGAAGGCAGTATGACAGCTAAATGCAATATAAGGTCCTGGATTGACTCTTATATCAGAAAAACAAAACAAAACAAAACAAAAATCAAAAATCATGAGACAATGGGTGAATGTGAATAAAATCTAAAGATTATTAATAGCACTATACCACTACTACCTTCCTGGTTCGGAATAATTGTATTATTATTTTTATGTAAGATGTTAACAACAGGGAAAGCTGGCATACAAACAATCAGTGTATTATTTTGCAACTTTTTTGCAGGTCAAAAATAGCCTGAAAAGAAAGTAAATATAAAACTAATACAAAACAGTGTGGAGGTTCCTCAAAAAATTAAAAATAGACCTACCCTATGACCCAGCAATAGCACTGCTAGGAATTTACCCAAGGGATACAGGAGTACTGATGCATAGGGGCACTTGTACCCCAATGTTTATAGCAGCACTCTCAACAATAGCCAAATTATGGAAAGAGCCTAAATGTCCATCAACTGATGAATGGATAAAGAAATTGTGGTTTATATACACAATGGAGTACTACGTGGCAAGGAGAAAGAATGAAATATGGCCCTTTGTAGCAAAATGGATGGAACTGGAGAGTGTGATGCTAAGTAAAATAAGCCATACAGAGAAAGACAGATACCATATGTTTTCACTCTTAGGTGGATCCTGAGAAACTTAACAGAGACCCATGGGAGAGGGGAAGGAAAAGAAAAAGGAGGTTAGAGTGGGAGAGAGCAAAAGCATAAGAGACTCTTAAAAACTGAGAACAAACTGAGGGTGGATGGGGGATGGGAGGGAGGGGAGGGTGGGTGATGGGTATTGAGGAGGGCACCTGTTGGGATGAGCACTGGGTGTTGTATGGAAACCAATTTGACAATAAACTTCATATATTGAAAAAAATAAAAAAAATAAAACTAATACATAAAAATATTGGAGTGGGGGAAGATGAGGTGTGACCTCAAAGAATTTCATTTTATTCTCAAAGAATAGACATTTAAATGGTGATTTTAACAGACATTTTTAAAACAATGAGGGACTTTTATGTAATGTAATGCTTCACTAAACAGCTCAAAAAGTTGATCTATAGTTCAAGGTTGACACACTTAGTTGTACGGTCTTCTGTCCAAGAACACAGTTTCATAATTTAAATGCCTGTCCTGTGGTCATCTCATTGAAGTTCTTGTTCCCAGCACAGAGAGCAAGACCATGAAAAGAACTGCCCTTATTGCAATTGAACTGCTGGAAGATTTACACACATCTTGATTTTGGTTTGATATGCAGCCCATTTTGGAGGTAGAGCTAGAAAGGAAGGAAGTTTACATTCTCTAATACTATCTCTACAAAGTACATTCTGATGCACAGGGTGGATCTTTGGCTACCAAGTGGATATTGCAAAATTCTGCCCCACTGGCCATGGCAGATTGGACCAAGAGTTGAATGGATAAAAATTAAACTTATTTGAGTTAAAGTGGAGTCTGATAGATGTCATCCTGTGGTACCAGCATATAGGATATGCTCCAAGGATAATAAAAGTAGATTCGGGGAGGAGGCAAGTCACTTAATAGCTTTTCCTGCTTCAGGTCTTTATATTCAGCTCTTTATATATGGCAGTTAATTTTCTTAACATCAGACATAAATATTAAACTATAAATAGCCCCAAAATATTTAGTCACCTTGAGTATTTGGAATAATCAAATCCTCATGATTAACTGCTCCCCTTACACTATAGTATTGATAATTGAGAACTTTCTTCTACTGCCTCAAGAAAGCAACATATAACTTTCAATAACCAACAAATTTTTATACTTTTATACAAACTTACAATGGTTTGACTTAACAATTTTTTCCAATTTTATAAAAGTGCGAAAGCCATAGCGTTCAGTAGAAACTGTACTTGGATTTTTGAATTTGGATCTTTTCCTAGGCTAGATATGTGTACGATGCTTTCTTGTGATGCTGGGCAGTGAGCCACAGCCCCCAGGCAGCCACACAATCACAAGGGCAAACAAACAATGGATACACTTCCAACCATTCTCTACCATACGCCCACTGTGTTTTTTACTTTAAGTACAGTATTCAATACATTACATGAGATATTCAACACTTTATTATAAAATAGGCTTTGTGTTGAACAATTTTGCCCAACTGTAGGCTAACGCAAGTGTTCTGAGCACAGTTAAGGTAGGCGAGGCAAGGCTAAGATATGATGGTCAGTAGGTTAAATGTATTAAATGCATTTTGACTTAGAATATTTTCAACTTATAGGGGACTTATCAGAATGTAACCCAATCACAGGTCAGGGAAGATCAGTGTTTTATACTCCTCTAATTGGTAAGCATCTCTGCTCTTTGAAAATTAAGTGTATTAAATAATATTTATTAATTGTTCACTAGTAGAATATGTCACCACCAGAAAGAAGCCACAAGAAAATTAAGAAAATATACAAATGAATAAAGCAGTACAAAGAAAAGGAAAACTACTAAAAACTAAAAAAAGAAAAACATTTCAAACTTGGGAGGGCAACATTCTTCACTTAAGACCCAAGAAAGTTTCCTTCTGAATATGCTATGTCTGAATCCTAATCACCATTCTCTGAGAAGGTAAAATAACCTAAAATCAATATTCTGGCCTTTCTTAGGCTTTTGCTGTCTTCAAAACGAGCATTTGATCTATTTACTCTAAGTGCACTGATGGACAATAACTACAATTCAAAATCACCTTACTACCCCCTCTGTCCTTAATCTGGTTCCAATCTGTCTAACTAATGTAATGCATGCCAGACATTATTTCTCTTCCTAAACCAATATTATCACCAACTGTTGCTGATTTATTTAGAGGCTGTGAGCCTGGGCTATTAGCTCTGGCAGGAAAATTCAATGTGGATGAGAAAAAAACTCTTTCTTAGGGCGGGGAGAATAAAAGAAAGGTTAAAATAAAAGAAGCAAGACTTGATGCATCTAATCTGTTGCATCTGATGCATTGCTAATCTGTTCTCTGTTGTTTTATGGACCCTTCATGGAAACAGCAGGACAAAGATCAGATACTGTTTACAGAGCCTGTGGAGAACACTCACTTCCTTGGAAATCTATTACTAATAGTCAGTGCTTTTGTTACCTTATCTGTGAGCACTCAGAAATTCCCAACAGTAGGCAATTTTTGGCTTACAGAGGATTGAGAGGTAGTGTCTAACTTATGAGTGGTTGTATTCTTAAAGTTCGTATGTTATGATTAACTCAATTTGAGTTTCCAAATGGCTACCATATGTTTCCACAGAAATAAAATGTTCCCGGGGTACATCACAGAAGTCTAGTTAACCCAATTCTAAGCTTATTAAATAGTCTTCTATTTCAGGATATATTTAGGAAAAATGCACTCAGGAATCACCATGGAGTGGCAGGAGCAGATGTCATGCTGGGTCAGTCATTGGTGCTGATCTCTAGGGGCAGAGTCCATGGGGGTGGGGGTGGGTGGAAGAGCAGGGAGGTACAGAGACATTTGTGTGAAGCATGCTACAGAATTAGCACTGGACTAAAGGGAGAATTTGGCAGGAGACATATGATGGTCCAGAAGGGAACAAAGACTTGGGAGTGGATCTGGATATAGAGAAAAAGACAGGAAAGTTTCCCCTCACAGTACCTGCCCCATTTCCTTTCTAACACCTATGGGGCTGGTGCTGGGCTGGACCAAGCTGAGGAGGGAAGGGGGGGAGGGTGATGGTAGAACAAGATGTACCCATTCTTACTTTCTCTCTTCTTTTTGTGACCATTTGCATTGAGGTAGTAAAAGGATGATATAGAACAGGCCTACATTTATTCAGGTAGAGGTACTCAGAGACAGGAAAACACAAGATTTAATTTAGGCAGGTGAGTGTCCCTGAAAACTTACTGATGAAAGAACCATTAGTTTCACAAATATTCTTGACATTTTCCTGAATTTCAAGAAGTTGCAAATGAAAACAATGCATATTTATTAAAAAGTTTTCTTTCTTATCTATTTGAGGAAATTACATTCTGAAAAGGTTGAAGTTTTATCACTCCTTTTTTTTTTTTTTTGTCTTTCAATATTGGCTCTCCATTGCATTCTGGCTATGCCATCACTAATGGTGTTCCCAGGAGTTAAATGCTAAAGAAAAGACACTCTAGAGACCATCTGTGATGAAAGAAAGCCAGTGAAAAGAGCCAGACAGTAGGCAAAGTCCAACATTTTATTGTATAGACAATTAGAGAAAAGTAGAAAAAAAAAAAAAAAGAAAAAAAAATCCAAAATCCAAATCTTTATAGCTAGATAACTAGAGAAGAAAGAGCCAGAAATCATGTTTACTTCCTGCTCCCTGATGGCTCTCAAGAACTCAAAGAAATACCAATAGGAGATTGCGTTTTAAGCATCATACGAACTGTGCATTTGCTAGCTTGCCATTAATTGCCTTTAAAGGAAATTAGAAAGTTGATTAATGCAATTTTAACACAGAGCTGAGTATAATAATGGCATAATATTACTGGAAATAACTTTATTAAGACATTATCTAATTTAATTTTTATAATCACTATGTGTCAAGCTATTAGCCCTGTTGGAAACTAAATTTATGGATAATTATGTAATTTGATCAAGGTTACACAGTTAGACACCAAGGAAGCCAAGACTGGAATTCCAGTGTGCCTGACATCAAAACCAGATCTCACGACTACTTTTGAGTTTTCCTTCCATGCAGAGCTACGTATTGACATATGCATAGAGTTCCTAATCATTATACTAGATTCCAGGAAATCAGGATTAGGCACAACAGACGTGAGTTTGTAATTTGTTTATCATGGAGTCTATTATCTGGTCTTGTCACATCATTAATAAAAGAGTAGTTATTAAGTAATCACACAGACTCACAAATGGAAGTTGTGAAAAGTACTACAATGACAAGGGGTGACTTGGGAGATCTTAGCAGTGTGGGAATAGAGAAGTTTCCCTTCTTGAGGAAGGTATTCCAGGAAGAAGGGAGAAATCTGTGGAGGGCCTGAGGTTGAAGAGGGCAATGACTGTTGTAGGAACTGAACAAAGACCAGTGTGGCTTGGCCAGTGGAGTCTGAGGGAAGAAAGAGATTTCCAGGCCTGAAAAGGAACACAAACATTCAGGTCTTTCTCAACCATGTAAAGAATCATGCCTTTCTCCTAAGGGGAGAAGAAAATCACCGAAGATTTTAGGCAAGCAAATGACATTGTTCTGTTCCTGTATTTAAAAGGTTGTTTGGGCTGCACAGTGGGGAATGGATTGCAATGCTAATATAAATTAGGGTGGTGGTGGTGGTGGAGGTGGAGACAATCTGAGAATCCTTAAAAAGTAAATGTGTGAGAACCTGGAGCTTGGCCAGAGATAGAGGGGGACAGATGTCCAGTATGATGCCTGAACTCTTAGCATGCACTCACCTACCTCTCGGAAACCTTACGGTGAATTGATGCATATGGTTTCTTGGATACACACAACTACATGACCACCTAACTCATTCTGTTGCTCACTAAACCTTTCTGTGTTAAGAGGATTTGGAAAGTATGGAGGAGAACAGGAAAACTGGTTTGACCTACTAGTCAGTAGCCATCTAACACTCCTTTTCAAAGAGATATAGTTACTGCTAGTGTATATTCTGCTGCTATGTTTTCTTGATTCATGTTTTAGAGTGAGAATTAAAAAAAAATTGTTTTTGTTTGTTTATCATAGTAAAATAGCAGGGAAATTAGCAGTGTCCTGATTAACATTTAAATGTTTTATTTGAAATTTCAGGAGTGTTCTCCATGAAATTCAAAATAATTAAGCATTAGTGTTAAGAGGACAACCAAAGCCTGTTGCTACTGGAAACTGACTACTGTATTTGTTCATAAGCTTTTCTCTGTCTTACTCTAATTTTTTAGTAGAGAAGCTCTTAGGAGTAAAATAAATTCAATTAAAAAATCAGCAGTTTTTTTTTTTAAATTAATTTTAAAAAATAACATGCTATATTTACCTAATTGATTGGACCCAGGCATGTTTAGCTAAGAATAAGATGTCGAGTCTCACAGAACTCACAAAGTTCCACTCATAAAGAAGAAGAAGTGAAAAATGCCAACTACTTGTAAATACCTAATTATAAAGCAAAACCCCCATATCAGTAAGGGAAAAACACAGCAAGAGCACTGTAATCCTATGCTTCCGTGGTATCTTGAAAATCCATCCAGCTGAGAAAAAAAACTGTCACCCTGGACTATCTACTTTTCAAAATGTCAGCATACCTTTCACAAAAAGGCCCCTGAAATAATCTGGAAACTTAAAAGGCCGCATCTGTAAAACTTGACAGCTTTTACTTAAAATGATTAATTAATGCTGTTTAGCTACTGTGCTATAAAGAAATACATGTGTATGACTAGAAATCAAAATTAATTTCATTCTCTAACAATTCTGAAATTGTTGCTTGAAAACATTTTTTTACTACATCTAGCTTTACACATTTCAAAGCCAGAGCTTACTATGCACTATGATTGCCTCAGATTTATTGATCTATGATAAGCTTGCAGTAACTATTTAATGACAGAGAAAGAGGAGAAGGGAAGAGAGATGGAGGGAGGAAATAGAAAGGGAGTGAAGAAGAGAAGGAGGCAGAAGGGAAGGAGACAGGGAGGAGATAAAGGCTAGAGAAGAGAAAATGAAGAGGGAGCAAAGTAGAATCCATGGAAGGAAGAGGAGAAAGACATCATTGGAAGAGTTAGAGGTTACATTAATCATAGTAAGACACACTGAGTTTCTATTCCTTGGTATCATATGATAAGTAGGAAACTATAATGTGTTACTTCTAATATTAATAGTAATAAATCAAAACTAACCAATCAAATCCTGAATGCACTGGGTGGTTGATATGGGCCAATACTCTGGGTCAAGATCAATAAAGAATGCAGCAGACAGCAGATGTCATAGAGAGTCTCGAGCATGGCCATCACCTTGGCTTGCCAGACCCTCACCTGGCCAGATTGGTCCAGCTATCTGTTTTGCGTCTGCTCTTTAAATGAGAGACTTTGGTAGGAGAATATGCAAATCCTCAAAAAGTACACTCAGCTTTCACCTAGAAATGACAAATAACTTTCTAACCACTAAAGGAAGGAAGATCACCTAATCGGATAGAAATAAAACCATTAAATGTATGGATAACTGTATTTTCCAAGAAAGAATCAACAAGCTTAAAAGTTCTAGCATTGACCCACAGAGGGATTTTATGCATTTATTATTTTCATATTTAAACATGTATCATAAAACACATTTAAGCATGCCTGCTGTGAATATGAAACCACTCTCTATTTTATATTCTTAGAAAGTCTTGTGTTTACAAGGAAAAAGGACACATATAGACTCCAAGTTAACAGATTGACAAACAGCCTTTTAAACTATCTTTTAAACTACTATTTTTTAACTGCATGTATCAAGGAGGTGTGCATTCTTTTGACATTCTCATATTGATTTGTGCTGGTTTAGTTGCTATTTTGTGAGGACTCAAGTCATTTTTACTTGTGTACATCCAGTTTCGTCAACTATTTTGATTTCAAAGAAAATTCATTCCAATGTCTTTTATTTGTCTTTATATCTCCAAGCAGCTCTCCATTTGGTAGACCTGAAATCAATGTCTTGGACTAACTGACCATTTTTCTTACTAAGAAGGGCAGTGTGAGAGAACTGACAGGCATGATTTGGGGGGGATTTTATAGTTTGAAAAATATAGAGCCACTGTTTCCTTTGCCAATGATTTAGTCCCACTTTCAGAAACTTAAATGGCTTTGTATAAACTGTTGTGAAGTTTCTTTAGTACGGTTTACATTGAGAATCACTTACATGCCAGGCAAAGATGAAGAAGGCATGTTCACACATTGTTACAATGCTGTTTGTTTTTAATGCATTCCTCACTCTTCTCCTTCCTGAGGGAACTCTAGTTCTCCTTTGGGTATCTATTTCTCCCCACTAGGATTACGTTCCTCTAGAGAAGTGAAATCCCTCACTACTGCCAGAGGTAGGCTTGAAGGGTATGAAAGTTATACTCCTTGAAATATTGATTGGATCAAGAATGCAAACTTACGCCTATCAATTCTTGATATTCCCCTATCAACAAGATTGGTTCTGGAATGTGCTTGTGACCCAATCGAAGTCAACAGTTCATGACAGATGATTTCCAAAGGAATCTAAGAAAAATGTCCCCACACTTAAGAGAGGACACTAGGAAGATATATCTCCTCTCCTTCAGATGTCATGGCAAAATATGGATGTTAACTCTGGAATTGTGTAGCCATAGAGAAGCCATAAAATGAAGGAAGTACAGAAAAGAGTCAAGACAGTCAGAAAAATAAATGAAGCAGATGTTAAGTCTTGACTTCTGGGTAGTAGGATAAGTTGAGTAGTGTTTTAAATTGCATTAAAATCATCCCTCCAAATCCATTTATGTCATCTCATTTCTTCCTGCCAAATATAATAAATAGATATTATTCCCATATTACAGATATTAAACTTAGCTACTGTGTACGGAGGACCAGACTCTTGTGCTAAATGTTTTGTTTGTTTTGTTTTTCAGATTAAATCATTCAGTTCTCAGTCATCTGATGTTGTGTCTTGTCATTTTGAAGATCATGAAACTGATGTAGGATACATAATTCCTCACAGTCAGGCAACCAATACATGAAGAAGTACAGGTCTGGCAAACCCCAACAGCAGGTTTTCTTCTGCAATATTATTTTGTTCAGTACAGGTGTTTTCAACCTGGTCTCACTGTCATCCTTGCTTTTTTCTATGGGACACAGAACGGGGGGGGGGGGGAGAGGAAGCCGTAGATGAAAAGTAAACTATAGTAGAAGTCAACTGCTTGCTTTCCCTTCAGTTTGGAGGTTCCTCCTCAGTGCCCCAGACATGAACCTTCTATCTGTGACCAGTTGTTTAAGAGAAGAGGTGGGGAGGGGCGCCTGTGTGGCTCAGTCGGTTGAGCATAAGACTTCAGCTCAGATCATGATCTTACAGTTTGTGGGTTCAAGCCTTGCATCAGGCTCTGTGCTGACAGCTTGCTCAAAGCCTGCGGCCTGCTTCAGATTCTGTGTCTCCTTCTCTCTCTCTGCCCCTCCCCCACTCGTGCTCGGTCTCTCTCTCTCAAAAATAAATAAATGTTAAAAAAAATTCAAAAAGAGAAGAGGTGGGGAATGCTGCAGAATTCAAAGAGATGATTTCTTATTTAGCTGTGGCTGCCTGTCCAGAAACTACTTCTTTCCACAGCAACAAAATCTTGAATAGACATAGCACTTAATGCCAACACCTATGACAAAGCCACAAGCTGGGTAAGAAGTAAAACCAGTGAATTTGAGTAAATCTGTCATGTCACATCATGTTAACTGAACAACCAGCTGATGCAGTTAACTATGAAATGGACTTTGTTGACCTGTATTCGCAAGGAAGAGGTATGTATTGATCAGGTTGACTTGGGTTTTAGGCTTTCTTCCTCCTGAGACAAAGCTCTTTAGAAACCAGTCAGTAATATGGGGCTTTGATTTTGCACTCATTCTTATTTTTTTTTTAAATTTTTCCATGTTTATTTATTTTTTAGGGAGAGACAAAGAGCATGAGGAGGGAAGGAGCAGAGAGAGGGAGACACAGAATTTGAAGCAGGCTCCAGGCTCTCAGCTGTCAGCACAGAACCTGAAGTAGGGCTCAAACCCATGAACTGAGCTGAAGTTGGACGCTTAACCAACTGAGCCACCTAGGTGCTCCAGCTTTCACTCTTATTTTAATTCATCTTCTTGGTCCTTTCTTTTAACTAGTCCCTTCCTGTTTTTAGACTCTTGATTTGACTAGTATTTCCCTTTCTTTATATAAAAAATATTTCTTTAGCTTTTCTTTTTCCATAGGAATATACATTTCCCCCCTTAAACTGCCCATTGTTAATAAAGGAAGAAGAACTATGTAAGAATCAATATGAGAAAGTAGCAATCCCTCTAAAAAGTATATTGGTTAATAAACATTAATAGCCCTTTTAACTATAACCATTGTGAGGGTAGGAACTATAGAGGCTATTTTTTGTTCTTGTTATTTCACAAGGTGTGTAATAAAAACCAAAGCAATGAATAATTGGGTTCTAAAATATTTAGTAAATTCTCATTGAATGAAATAAACATGATGAATTTCATTAATTACCGGATGGCTACATTACTCATTAGGGAAGAAACATAATATCATTAGTTTATTTTTTTATCCACTAATTGAACAAACATGTATTGAGTGCCGACTTTGTGTCCAACTACACAAGGCTCAAGGGCTGTACATGTTAAAGGCGTTGATTTTTGCTGTAGTGCCTTTAGGATACAGAGAAGTAATTAAAAATGCAAAAGAGTGTGACAAGTGAAAGGAAAATAGCAATACCTATCAACTTCAAAACTAACCACTCACTTTTACATTATATCCCCAAGAGTTCACTACAGGGGAAGAGATAACCTAAGTCTCAAATGATGATATCTCTTGTGGCTACTCATTGCTATAAGCCTCAGAAAGTGATGTATTTTCCTAATTAAAATTCACTTTCAAAATGATCATGACCTAGGGAAAATATGAAAATAAATGAAAGGTATTACTGCTGACCATAATGTGGCATTTTGCTTTGCTGGAACCAGAACATTTATTCTTGTCAAATAAAATCTAATTCATCTTCCTAAATTTTCTCATATAAAATGATGAATATACACCTGTGAAGTTTATGGAATTAATATCTTTCAAAATTACCAATTCACTAAAGTTTGTCTCCAGTTTGGCTGTACAACAAATTTGTCATCAAGCTTCCCGTCAAATTCATTCATACAAACAAGAGACTAAACACTCACCTACTTGATACTACTTTATCAACATAGCTTACTTTCTTCCCTCCATAGATAATAAGTGTCAAAGAAGCCATGCACACCTAGAGCTATGTATAGCCAAAATTCTCTTATTTTTATTTGTTTATTTATTTTTTATTTTTAATTTTTTTAATGTTTATTTATTTTGAGAGAGAGAGAGAGAGCAGGGAGGGGCAGAGAGAGAGGGAGACACAGAATCCGAAGCAAGTTCCAGGCTCTGAGCTGTCAGCACAGAGTCCCATGCGGGGCTCAAACTCCTGAACCGCGAGATCATGACCTGAGCCGAAGTCGGACACTTAACCGACTGAGACCCAGGTGTCCCTGTTTATTTATTTTTTAAAAAGTAGTTTCTGTGCCCAATGTGGGGCTTGAAGTCACAACACTGAGATCAAGAGCCGCATGTTCTACCAATTGAGCCAGCCAGGGACCCCCAAAATTCTCTTCTTAATGCCACACGCTGCCTTCCAGCATAGTCAGTGAAGAGTAGATACTTTAATTTATTCTTTTGGTTGAAAGTAAAAGAACTGGCTTATGGTACAATGGGAAGTGTGAGAGCGGAAGGATTTCATGAGAATAAACACTAAGCTTCTGGTGGGAGAAAGACACTAGGGTCCATGGAAGCCAGGTCAGACTACTTATTCCCTTGCTCATGAACTGGATTCGACCTCTGCCTCTATCTTCATACTTGTTCTAGTCTAGTCTCTCTGTTAACTGTACTGTTTTTCTGCTCTTCTATTTTATACGTCTTTTTTAATCCCATGGTTTCTTCTCACACATAGTTTTTCTCACTCAAAATTTTTGATTGAGCATCATTCATCACAGCCTCTTGACTTCTCTATCAACACATTTCTTGAGTTTCTACTAAATTATGTGTGTAAATATGTGTTGAGTGGCTTGGGTCAGTGAGCCTGCTCACAAGTCAGGAATGTGGAACCAAACAGTAACAAATGTGGTGGGGTGAGAGCTGCCCTTTCATCAGGAGCTTTGGACTGGCTTTCCATTACAAAATCTGTGCAAGTGTCAGATAATCTATTCAAGGTGTTTATGATGGAGATAAGAAAACATCCTCTCCCCCATGTCTTCCCATACAAATTAAACCTAGGTATTTATACATGAAAAACAATGAGGAGAGGCTCTATGTCAAATAGAGCTGTTCCAAGTCTAGATGAGAGGGTATTACTCTTGGTCATTTCTTATATCTTACCTACCTATATTACAACCATTTCTAAGGCTATGATTTAAAGATGTCTGATCAAATATCAACTCATGATCAAAATATACTTTTGCCTCAGCTTTCATCAAACCTGTCAACTCACATTTATGAAGTGAAGAACAGCAAAGTTAAGGTTGTCATCTCTCTGGTGACCCAACCTGGGCTTGAGTCCTGATTCTATACTTTCTTCATGAATGAGCTTGGCAAAACTCATTTCTTTGAGATTTAGTTTCCTCCTACATACATAAAATGGGTACAATAATAGTACCTACCTCATAGGAGTTTTTGAGTACTAAATACAATAATTCATATAGATTGAACAAAGCTGAAAAATAAGTTTCATTGGCTGTTATTATTATTATACACCAGGGTCTCTACTGCGTACTCTGCTTCTATAATTGTACTTTTAATCATCATAATGTCTCTACTGGGAAGGTGTGATTGCTTATTTTTGACAGAGAAGGTGGTAGATCTGGGACTGGAATTAAAATTTTCACAGAAATTTCCAGTCCAGTGATTTGCAACTTTATAAAAGCTTCTACTCAAAATCCAGATTAGGGTTTAAATTATGATCCCACACCAGAGAGGGAAAGGGAACTGAGTTTTGGAATGAGCAAATGACTTTTTAAAGTTTCAAAATTATATTCCCACAGTGGTATTAACACTTGACAACCATAATACTCTACAACCTTAAAGCCCTGCTTAATTCAACATATGAGGAGTAATGGCAGTGCATAGGCAGCCACAATGCAGAGTCTTTGAGTGCATAAAAAGCATCTGCTTCCCCATAATGTCTCAATGAATCATTATGACAAACAGAAATAAAGCCAATGCATCTCACTGTATAGCTGATGCTGCTTTTCTGCTCACAAGGCACAGAAGTTAATTATTATGAACAGATGTGCTTAGATTGGATAAGAATTTATACTCCATGAAATTCAGCATGGACTAAAACAACACAATATGGTTGGTATATTTGTATTTCTTTATGGTTGTTGAAAGAGATGCACAGCTCACCATCCCACAGGATCCATTTGAATGCTCTTGAGGGCTCAATTTTCCTATTGCCAACATCTTCACATCCATTTCACTCAAAAAGAATCCACTCTGCATACTGCCACATTGCCTCATTCCTATGGTGCCTGTGATTGGCTGGCTCAGCTACTGACAAGACAAACTGATAAGACCAGGACCTTCAGTATCTTCTTTATCTGGGAAAGTTAATTTTATTTTGTATCATGGTGAAGCTCTCTCCACCCCTCTGGAGTAGATGATCAGATAAGAATATGTATATTCATTGGCACACACACAACACTTCTATAACAACTCAGAATGTGTATGTATGATCTTCATATACAAAACACAAGGCACACAAAAATCAATCATTAATCCAATCATTCATCCAAAAAATACTTAGTAAAATATATAAAAAACTCATACCACTTAATAGTCAAATTAGGTGACCTGAGTAGATATTTTTTTAAAGAAGACATTCATATGGCCAACAGGTACATGAAAATATGTTCAATATCACTAATCCTCAGGGAAATGCAAATCAAAATGGCAATGAGGTATCACCCCCTGCATGTTAGAATGGCTAGTATCAAAAGGGCAAGAGACAACAAATGCTGGTGAGGATGTTGAGAACAGGAATTCTTATGCACATGGTGGGAATGTAAATTGGAGCAGTCATTATGGAAAACAGTATGGAAGTCCTCAAAAAATTGCAAATAGGACAACATGATCCACCAATTCTACTTCTAGGTATTTATTTGAAGAAAATGAAAAAAACTAACTCCAAAAGACATATGCACCTCCATGTTCATTATAGCATTATTTACAATAGCTAAGACATGGATACCACCTAACTGTCCATCAACAAATAAATGAATATGTGATACACACACACACACACACACACACACACACACACACACACAAGAATATTATTTACCCATAATAAATAATGAAATCTTGCCATTTGCAACAACATGGATGAACCTTGAGGGAATTATGTTAAATGACATAAGTCAACCAGAAAAAGACAAATACCATATGATCTTATTTATATGTGGGATCTAAAACCAAAGCAAAACAACAACAACAACAAAAACGAACTCATAGATACAGAAAACAGATTGGTTGTTACTAGAAGCTGGGAATGGTTGTCGGGGTGAAAGAAGAGAGTCAAAGGGTATAAACTTCCAGTTATAAAGTAAATAAGTCATAGGGATATAATATACAGCATGGGAACTATACTTAGTGATATTGTATCACACATTTGAAAATTGCTGAGAGTAAATCTTAAAAGTTGTCTTCATACACAAAAAGTAATTATATAATTTTGTATGGTGATGGTAATTACCTAGGCTTACTGTGGTGATCATTTCACAACATTTATAAGTATGAAATCATTATATTGTACACCTGAAACTAATATAACGTTGTATGTCAAATATACCTCAATAAAACAGACAAAAGTTACTTTAGATTTACCCTGTTCAATGAATGACTTCATCACAATTTAGTTCTAGGTTACTCAAAGATTGGTAAGAAATGTTCCTGTTCTACACTGCAGAATTTACCCTTCAAGAGACACAATGCTCTAAACTACAGTATATGTTAAGTGCTACCATGGAATGAATATTTCTCGTAAAGTGAATGCTAAAGATGAGAATAATGAAAAATTCTGTAATTTGAGGATTAAATATAGACTGACTTCTTTGTGACAACTTTGTGTAACTAACCTCATTTAATCTCATAGCTATTTTATAGCATAAGTATTATTATTGTCATTTTAAATATGAAACCACTGAGGCTTAAGGAAAT
Source organism: Herpailurus yagouaroundi (assembly GCF_014898765.1). NCBI lineage: Eukaryota > Metazoa > Chordata > Mammalia > Carnivora > Felidae > Herpailurus > Herpailurus yagouaroundi. The sequence continues at coordinate 20,895,884 of NW_024412395.1, read as the reverse complement.
TTAGTAACTTGTCTACAGCACACGTAAACTAAGGTCAGAGAGCCTAGATTAGTGCCAAAATGCATTTTGCAGTACTACTCTGGGAAGCTAGAGAAGGGGAGGGATAATTCTGTCTTGGAAGTTGGAAAGACTTCAGGGAAAAGGTTCCATCTAATACGGGCTTTGAGGATAAGTAGTATTTTATCTGGCAAAGAAAGGAAAGAGCATTCAAGGTAAAGGAATAATTGTCCCCAAGAGCAGAGAGGAATTAGTGAATTTGCACTAATTGGGACACACTTCTTCCAGTCCACCTTTGTGAGCTTTTTTTAATGTGTAGATAATAATACTCATTCCTCTATTTAGATATGAAAGCATGAGTTCAGGCGTTTGGTACAAGGTTACAACCCTAACACTATTCCACGTATTATAGTCAATTTCTATATGGCCCAAGTATACAGAGATTAACTCAAAATTAATAAGGTTTTAGGATTCTGCATCTAATGTTATTTCCTTAATCAAAGACTAATAAATGTTACTGAAGATGTGCAATTTCAAAACAGTTATACTTTCTAATAAACTTGAATGATTCCTTTTAAGAAAAAGGTAACTTTTTTCTTGATAGAAGTATGGTAGCCTAAAAATGTTTGACAGTGCTGTGCCATGTAACAAAATATATGTTTATACTTATATATTTATAGTATATAATTTATATATTTATAAGTATATATTTATGTTTATATTATATGTAATATATATTTATATATTTATATATAAATGATATAATATATGAACTGATATTTATTGATATAACTATATTGATATTTATATATTTATAAATATACAACTTATATATTTATATACAAGTATAATATTATATAACTTTATATTACATATATATTATATATACAGTTATATATTTATATATATATAAATAATATCCGAATATATGCACTGGGCTACAAAGTGATATAATAATGATGTATTTACACATGTGTAAGACCATATGCTAAATTTGGGTACTATGGCAAGAAATAAAACAAACAGAAAAAGTCTCTTTGAGAGTCTCTATCATTTAGGAATTGTTATTCAACTGCTAATAACAAATCCAACTCTAGTGGTTTAAACACATAAAGTTCTTTTTCAACTTTATTCTCTCTTATAAAACAAACCCAGTGACAAGCGGTCTCAGGCTGATAATGTAGTTCCCCTAAGCTCTTCGTGCTTTCTGTCTCTCTGCTGTTTAGTCCTTGGTGCTTGCCTTCCGTCCTCAAGGCCATAAGATGGCAGCTAGCGCACCAAAGGTCTCATTCACCACCCAGGCAAGAACAAGCCAAAGAGATAGCTGGGTTGGCCCATTTAAGGATATTTACTAGAAGCCCTACCTAATAATTTCTGCTTATAACTCACTTGCTACCTCCAGCCTCAAGGATGCCTGGGAAATAATAATAATAATAATAATGATGGTAATAATAATAACAATGATGATTTCAATTATATATATAATTATAATCATCATTATTATTATTAGCTTACTTCTAAAAAGTCAAGTTTCTGTTAAGGAAAAAGATAAAAATAACAATTGTACGGGCAACTAGATGTCTCCACCACAGTATCTGAGATGAAATATCCAAACTGTTAAACAAGGTGAGAAAACAGCAGCAACAGCAGTGATGGATCTTCCAGTGCTTCACACTTTATCAGAGGCTTCTGCAGGCCACACAGTATTGAACGTGAAGTGATTAAAGAGCAACAACACAGATTAGAGGGGCTTGGGTGTGCAGATGCTGAGACACAGAAATCCCTGTGCGATTCCCAATAAGAAGTAACTCTTGGCAAAAGCATTCTAAAGTGCTCCTCTGTGGCCATGATAGGCAAAGTGACATGTGAACACAGACACATCATCCTCAGGTGAGAGTTATAGCTGTAGGTAGCATCGTGCAACCAGGCTCATTACTGTGTGGAGAAGGAAGTCAGCAGCCTACAGATCACACTAAAGACAAGAAAAATCTTCCACAGAAAAAACAGATAAACATCCATTCTCTAAGCTTTGAAGAAGCGCACTGTGAACAAGTGCTCTGAATAAAAGAAAAGACAGATGAGTACCTCTCTGTAGACAGCAGTAAGAGCTATCCTCCAAGCTGGAAGTGGACATCATTGCCAAGTTGACATGCAATAAGAGTACCTCCAAGATAAGAAGGGTGTAGAACAGGACATTCCCAGAGCCAAATGTGTGGCCCATGATTACCAGAACCTTAGTGAGGAGGAGCTGGCTCTCAGGACCCATTATATGTCCTTCCTAGAAACATACACATGAAGTTTTGCCACTGTAACAAAGCTTCATTTATTTAGTCTTCAAAAAGCCTCAAGTTTAACAAGGCTCCATGGTTTTTCACGGAATTATAGAGAATATAAAGAGATATCTTGTAAGAAGTATTACACTAGAATACAGTAAGATTTTAAGGTGAGAAACAATAAGACAGGCAACTTGCATTACAAAATTCTGCTTAACAAGTCTCATTTCCAGATATGCTACACATTACACCTTTCCATATTTGATGCAATTTAATCTTCACAAAGATCCTTATAAAGAGGGGCTTTCCCATTTTATAGATGGGAAAACTGAAGAACAAGGAGGATAGAGGTTAAAATCAAGGTTATAGGGCTATTAGGTACACAGACAAAATTCAAACTCAGATAGTTAGATTCTAATTCTTATACTGTTTCAGTCAGAAAGGAGTAGAAAAATGATCTAGTACCATGACTGTCCAACATTATCATTGCCCAATATACACTGCCTCCATCCTCTGCTGTCAATATCCTCTCTTTTCCTTGGAGGGGAAAGCTTTGCCCTCATATTCAGTAGATGTACAGGTGTGGGTTCAATTCCAGGCTACAGTAATAAAGTGAACATTTCAACATGATGAATCATTTTTTGTTTTCACAGTGCACATAAAAGTTACCTTTACACTATGCTGTAGTCTATTAAGTGTGCACTAGAATTATGTATTAAAAAACAACATGCATGTCTTAATTAAAAATATTTTATTGCTAACAAATGATAACCATCATATTAGCTTTTATCAAGTGGTAATCCTTTTGCTGGTGGAAGGTCTTGCCTCAGTGTTGACTGATCAGGGTGGCAAAGTGCTGAAGGTTGGGGTAGCTGTGGCAATTTCTTAAGACAAGAAAATAATAAAATTTAACACATCAATTGACTTTTCCTTTCACAAACAATTACATTGTAGCATATGACACTCTTTGATAGCATTTACCCACAGTAGAACTCTTTGAAAATTGGAGTCAATTTGTTCAAACCCTGCTGCTGCTTTATCAACTAAGGTAATGGAATTCTAAATCCTTTGTTATCATTTCAACAACCTTCAACAGCAGGAGTAGACCATCTCAAAAAACTACTTTCTTTGTACATTCATGTGAAGAAAATCCTCACCCATTAAATTTTATCATGGGATTGTAGCCATTCATCACATCTTCAGGCTCCACTTCTAATTCTGGTTCTTTCCACCATATCCACAGCTACCTTCTCCACTTAAGTCTTGAACCCGTCAAAGTCATCTATGAGGATCAGATCAGCTTCTTCGAAAATCCTGTTAATGCCAATATTTTTGCCTTTCCCTATGAATCAGGAATGTTCTTACTGCCATCGAGAATGGTGAATTCTTTCCAGAAGGTCTTCAATTTACTTTGCCCAGATCACTATCTATGGCAGCTATAGCCTTATAAGATGCATTTCTTAAAGAATTAAGATTTGAAAGTCAAACTTACTCTATGATCCATGGGCTGCAGGATAGATGGTGTGTTAGCAGGCATGAAAACAACAACATTTATCTCATTGTACGTCTCCATCAGACCTCTTAGGTGACCAGGTGCATTGTGAATGATCAGTAAAATCTTGAAAGGAATCTTTTTTTCTGAGCAGTATTTCTCAATAGTAGGCTTAATATATCCAGTGGCAGGGGCGCCTGGGTGGCGCAGTCGGTTAAGCGTCCGACTTCAGCCAGGTCACGATCTCGCGGTCCGTGAGTTCGAGCCCCACGTCAGGCTCTGGGCTGATGGCTCAGAGCCTGGAGCCTGCTTCGGATTCTGTGACTCCCTCTCTCTCTGCCCCTCCCCCGTTCATGCTCTGTCTCTCTCTGTCCCAAAAATAAATAAACGTTGAAAAATATATCCAGTGGCAAACAGACATACTGTCATCCAGGCTTTGTTGTTCCATTTATAAAGCACAGGCTGAATAGATTTAGCATAATTCGTAAGATCTTTAGAATTTTGGGAAGAGTAAATAAGCATTGGCTTCAACTTCAAGTCAACAGATGCATTAGCCCCCTAACAAGAGAGTCAGCCTGTCCTTAGAAGCTTTGAAGCCAGGCATTGACTTTTCCTCTCTAGCTATGAAAGTCCTAGATGATATTTTCTTCCAATACAAGGCTGTTTCATCAACACTGAAAAATCTGTTGCTTTGTGTAGCTACCTTCATTAATTATCTTGGCTAGATCTTCTGGATAACTTGCTGCATCTTCTACCAACAGTTCCTACTTCACCTTGCACTTTAACATTATGAGTACAGCTTCTTTCCTTAAACCTCACAAACCAACCTCTGCCAGCTTCAAACTTTTCTTCTGCAGCTCCCTCACTTTTCTGTCTTCACAGAAGTGAAGAGAGTTAGGGCCTTGCTCTGGATTAAGCTTTGGCTTAAGATAACGTGGTGGCTGGTTTGATCTTTTATCTGGACCACAAAAACTTTCTCCACATTAGCATTAAGGTTGTTTTCCTTTTTTATCATTCATGTGTACATGGAGTAGCACTTCTAATTTCCTTCAAGAACATATCCATTACATTCACAAGTTGTCTACCTGTTTGGCGCAAGAGGCCTTGCTTTCGGCGTCTCAGGTTTTGATAGGCCTTCCTCATTAAGCTTAATCATTTCTAGTTTTTTATTTAGTGAGAGACATATAGGAGACTGGAGGAAGATGGCAAAGTAGTAAGATCCTGAGCTCACCCCCTCCAATGGACACACTGAGATAATGGGTACGTCTGTGTAACTAACTCTCAAAATGACCCAAAGGCTGGCAGACAGCCTTCCACAGCTAATCATAGAGAGGAGGCCACATCAGAACAGGAAGAAGAGGCAGAAGAGGATCCAAAACTCTGGTGAGACTACCACACACAGGAGAGACACCATAAGCCTGGAAAAGGGAGAGGAACAGACTCCACACTGGGAGCCCTAGGCACCAGGGACCTGAATGGGGATAACAGGTTCCCATAGAAATTGGCTTTGAAAACCAACAGGGTCTTTCTCTGACTGACTTATTTCACCTAGCATAATACATTAGTTCCATCCACGTTGTTGCAAATGGCAAGAGAAGGATAATTACATATCATGTGATTTCACTCATATGTGGAATTTAAGAAACAAAACAGGTGAACATAAGTGAAGGAATAGAAAAATTAAATACAAACAGAGAGGGAGGCAAACCATAAGAAGCTCCTAAATTCAAATAACAGACTGAGGGTTGCTGGAGGGGGTGTTGGGTGGGGGGATGGGCTAAATGGGTGATGGGCATTAAGGAGGGCACTTGGGATGAGCACTGGGTGTTGTATGTAAGTGATGAATCATTAAATTATGTTTCTGAAACCATTAATACATGTTAACTAACATGGATTTAAATAAAATTTTAAAAATAAAAAAATAATATAAGGAAAAAAAAAAAAGAAAATTGATGGGCGTTGACTTCAGGAGCTTTAAAGATCAGCCTTATCTCCAGGAGAGCCAGAGGACAATAGAAAACTGAGTACCTACCCTTAAAGAGCCAGAAGAATAAATAGCTCAACTGAGACAGGGAAAAAAAAAAAAAAAAAAAAAAAAAAAGCAGCAGTTTGAATGCCTCAGGTACACATGAAGATCTATTTACTAATCTCAGAACTCGTGCTTGAGAGGCAGATTTTCAGGAGACTTCTCCAAGAACAAAAGAGCTTGAGGGTGCCATTTCTCTTCCTCTACCCTGGCCTAGATAGCCAGACACTTGCAGGACCCAGCACTAACACTCTCCACCTATCATGCTAGCTCCGTGTGCCCTGTCCCTGTGTTTGCTTGTGGACCAACCCCGTCCGATCCCACTGTCTTGGCAGGTGCACCTCAGGGCTCCACTACACAATGCAAACAGCTCTGGCAGGAACCTATACCACTCCAAAGTGACTCCTGCCCTGGAGAGGGGGAGATAACCCCACATACCCGCATACCTGCAGTTCCAGCAGCTTCGTCTTTTAGTTGACTGCACAGGGAGAGAGACTTGCCATTCAGTGCATCTACACCTGTGGCAGAAGCTGGTTGCTGACAAGTCCTCTGACTATTGGCCTCTCCCATGGATAAAAGCTTCTGCAGGACTCATAGGGAGAAAGCCCTGCTGAAGGATGCACTGGTGGAGACAGGCTATTTACAGACAGCTAGCCTGACTACTGACCCTACCCACCTTTATGCCCATGGAAGTTTCAGACAGACCCCTCAACTGTGTAGGGACCCAACCCTACCCAGTGCACCCACAGCAGGCAAAGCAGGTGATCTCAGCTGACTGAGCTGAAGGCAAAGGTGGTATAAACACAATAGTAGAGTGTGTGTAGTCCACACAGTAAACAACCCTGAAGTGCCTGGATCTGGTCACCAGAAAGCATTGCGCTACAGAGCCAATCAGGACCTTTTCTGTGCAAGGCCAGTGATTTCAAGATAAGGACACATAACTGACCTCTATAATTCATAGCAACAAACACAGAGCATTAGACAAATTGAGGAAACAAAGGAATACACCTCAAGTGAAAGAACAGGACAAAATCACAGCAAAAGAGCTAAATAAAACTGAGATGAGCATTATGGTCATGGAGACACTCACTAGACTTGAAGATCGCATGAAGTCAGTGAGATCCTCAATAAACAGATAGAAAATATAAAAACGGAACCAGAGATGAAGAACTCAATAACTGAAAACAAACAAACAAGCAAACAAACAAAATGCTAGAGTGAATCAACGGCTTATTAGAGAATGCAGAAGAACAGATCAGTGATCTGGAACACAGGATAATGGAAAGCAACCAAACTGAACAACAAAAATAAAAATAAAAAGAATAATAAAACTGAGAAAAGGCTAAGGGAACTCAGTGACATCATCAAGTGCAATAACACTTTCATTAAAGAGATTCCAAAATGAGAAAAGAGAAAGAGGCAGACAAGTTATCTGAAGAAATAAGAGCTGAAAACCTCCTTAACCTGGAGAAGGAAACAGATATCCAGATCCAGGAGGCACAGAGAAAGCCTCCACCCCAACACACATAATAATTCAAATGGCTAAAAGTAGTGATTAAGAGAGGATTTTAAAAGCAGCAGAAGAAATAAAACAGTTACATACAAGGGAAATACCCTTTAACAAAAGTTAAAGGAATTCATCACCACTAAACCAGTCCACAAGAAATGTTAAAGGGAATTCTAAGAGTGGAAAGAAAAGGCCATAACTAGAAGTAAGAAAATTATAAAAGGAGAGAAATTTACAGGTAAAATAATACATATAAAAAAGGTAGATAAAATAATACATAAAAAAGTATGTAATACATACGTACAAAGCCAGTATGAAGTTTAAAACACAAAAGCAGTAAAATCAATTATATCTAAAACAAATTAGTCAAGGGATACAAAATTGAAAGATGCAAAATATAATATCATACACATAAAATGTGGAGGGGAGAGTAAAAGATTAGTGCTTGTAGAATGGGTTCAAACTTCAGCAACCATTAACTTAATAAAGACTCTTATACATAGAAGATATTATATTTGAACTTAATGGAAACCACAGATCAAAAACCTATAAGAGATACACACAAAGTAAAGAGGAAAAAATCAAAGCATTTCACTAAAGAAAGCCATCAAACCATAAGTGAAGAAGAAACAGAACTACAGAACCAACTAACAATTAATAAAATGGCAATAAGTACATACCTATCAATAATTACTTTAAATATAGATGGACTAAATGTTCCAAACAAAAGACATAGGATGACTGAATGAATTAAAAAAAAAGAAACAAAACAAAAAAAAAAAAAAAACCCACAAAAACAAAGAAACATAACAGCCAAAAAAACAGAACTAAACAAAACAACAAGAAAGACCTGTCTATTTGCTGCCTACAAGAAACTCATTTCAGACCTAAAGACACATACAGGCTGACAGTGAAAAAATAGAAAAATCTATTCCATGTAAGTGAAAGAAAAACATATGCCAAGGTAGTATTATATCAGATAAAATAGACTTAAAAAAAAAAAGGCAGTAACAAGAGAAAAAGAAAGATACTACTTAATGGTAAAGGAAACAATCCAAGAAGATATAACAATTATAAATATCTAGGCATCCAACACAAGAACACTCAAGTACATAAAACTACTATTAATAGACATAAAGAGAGAAATTTGACAGAAATATAATAATAGTAGGGGACTTCAACACTCCACTTACACCAATGGATAGATCATCCAGACAGACAATCAACAAGGAAACAGTGGCTTTGAATGACATATAAGACCAGATGGACCTAACAGATATGTTCTGAACATTACATACAAAAGCAGCAGAATTCACATTTTCTTCAAGTGCACATGGTACATTATCTAAAGTAGATCATGTGTTAGGCCACAAAACAGGTCTCTATAAATTTAAGAAGACTGAAATCACATCAAGCATCTTTTCTGACTATAACAGTATGAAACTAGAAATAAATTACAAGAAAAACTCTGGAAAGAACACAAGTATTTAGAGGTCCAACAACATGCTAGTAAAGAATAAATGTGTCAACCAAGAAATCAAAAAGGAAATATAAAAATACATAGAGACAATTAGAAATGAAAACACAATGGCCCCAAATCTTTGGGACACAGCAAAATCATTTCTGAGAGTGAAATATATAGCAATCTAGGCCTACATCAAGAAACAAGAAAAATCTCAAAAATACAACCTAACCTTACATCTAAAAGTTAAGCTAGAAAAAGTAAAACAAACAAATTCCAAACCTAGAAAAAAGAAGGAAATGAAGATTAGAGCAGAAATAAATAAAATAGAGGCTAAAAAAGCAATAGAATAGGTTAATGAAACCAGGAGCTGTTACTCTGAAAAGATAAAAGTAGAGACAAAATTGATAAACTTTTATCAAGAGTCATCACAGAAAAAAGAGGACTCAAATAAATAAAATCAGAAATGAAGGAGGAGAAATAACATCTGACACCAAAGAAATACAAAGGATTATACAAGAATATAATGAAAAATTATATGCCAACTAGTTGGACAACCTAGAATAAATAGATAAATTCCTAGAAACATATACTCTTCCAAAACTGAATGAGAAAGAAATAGAAAATTTGAACAGAGTGATTATCAGTAATGAAATTAAATCCATGATCAAAAAACTCCCAACAAACATAAGTCCAAGACCAGATGGGTTTGCAAGTAAATTCTAAAAAACATTCCAAAAAAATAAAAGTAAGGAAATCTTCCCAATTCACTCTAAGAGGCCAAAATTACCCCAATGCCAAAACCAGATACCACAAAACAGGAAGAAAGAAAGAAAGAAAGAAAGAAAGAAAGAAAGAAAGAAAGAAACAAACAAACTACAAAACTGAAAAAAAGATACTACAGAAAGTTTAGGCCAATATCTCTGATGAACACAAATGCAGGAATCCTTAACAAAATATTAGCAAACCAAAGTCAACAATTCGTTAAAAAATCATTCTCCATGATCAAGTAGAATTTATTTTAGAGATGCAAAGTTGGTTCAGCACTCCCAAATCAATCATTATGATACATTACATTAAGAGAAAAGATTTAAAAAAACATACGATCATCTATTGAAAAAAAGCACTAGACAAAATGCAACATCCATTCATAATAAAAACCCTCAACAAAGTGGGTTTAAAGGGAACATACCTTAACATAATAAAGCCAATATATGACAAAGCCACAGCTAATATCATACTCAATGGTAAAAACAACTGGGAAATTTTCTGTTATGATCAGGAAGACAAGGATGTCCACTTTCATCACTTTTATTCAACATAGTGCTATAAGTCCTGTAGCAATCAGACAAGAAGAGAGAAAAGGTCTCCAAATTGGTAAGGAAGAAGTTAAACTGTCACTATTTATAGATAGCATGATACTACATATAGAAATTCCACCACAAGTCTATGAGAACTGACAAATGAATTCAGTTAAGTCGCAGAATACAAACTAATATACAGAATCAGTTGCATTTTTATATACTAATAACAAAGTAGAAGAAAGAGAAATTAGGAAAACAATCCCATTTAAAATTGCACCAAAAAATAAAGTAAAATAAAATACCTAGAAACAAACTGCACTAAGAAGGTAAAAGACTTGTGCTCTGAAAACTATAAAACATGGAGAAAAAAATTGAAGATGACAGAAACAAATGTAAAGATACTCCACATTCACAGATTGGAAGAACTAATATTGTTAAAATGTCCATACTACCTAAAGCAATCTACAGATTTAATGCAATCCTGATCATAATACCCATAACATCTTCACAGAATTAGAACAAGTAAAATTTGTATGGAACCACAGAAGACCCCAAATAACCAAAGCAATCTTGAGAAAGAAGTGCAAACTTGAAAACATCACAATTCCAAATTTCAAGATATACTATAAAAATGTAGTAATCAAAAGAGTACTGACACAAAAATAGGTATGTAGATCAATGTTAAAAAATAGAGAGCCCAAAAATAAACCAGTAGATTTATGGTTAATTACTCAATGGCAAATGAAGCAATAATATACAATAGGGATAATACAGTCTTCAATAAATGGTGGTGGAACTACTGGACATCCATACACAAAAGATTGGAACTGGACCACTTCCATAAACCATACACAAATATAAACTCAAAATAGATTAAAGACCTAAATGTGAGATGTGAAAACATAAAATTCCCTGAAGAAAACACAGGCAGTGATTGCTTGACACTGTTTATTGCAACATTTTTCTAGATATGTCTCCTCAGGTAAGGGAAACAAAAGCAAAAATAAACTATTGGGACTACACCAAAATAAAAACCTTTTGCACAGTAAAGGAAACCACCAAACCAAACCAAACAAAACAACAAACAAACAAACAAACCAAAAGGGCAACCTACTGAATAAGAGAAGATATTTGCAAATGATATATCTACATCCAAAATATATGTAAAGAACTTATCCAACTAAACATAAATGAAACAAATAATCTGATGAAAACTGGGAAGAGGACTTGAAAAGACATTTTTTCCAAAGAAGATGTACAGAAGGCCAATAGACACAAGAAAAGGTGCTCAACATCACTCATAATCAGGGAAGAGCAAATGAAAACCACAGTGAGATATCACCTGTAAGAATGGTTAGAACAAAAAGCACAGGAAATAAGAAGTGTTGGTAAGGATATGGAGAAAAAGGAACATCATGCACTACAGATGGGAATGTAAATTGGTGCAGCCACTGTGCAAAACAGTATGTAGGTCCCTCAAAAAATTAAAAACAGAAAAACTGTATGATCAAGTAATTGCATTACTGGTTATATATCCAAAGAAAACAAAAACACTAATTCAAAAATATATATGTATCCTATGTTCATAACAACATGATTTCCAATAGTTAAATATGAAAGAAACCCAGTGTCCATCAAAAGATGAATGGATAAAGAAGATGTGGTATGCAATGGAATATTACTCATCCATTAAAAAGAATGAGATCTTGCCATTTGCAATGATATGGATGAACCCAGAGGGTATTATGCTAAGTGAAAGAAGTCTGACTGAGACAAATACCATATGATTTCACTTGTATGGGGAATCCAAGAAACAAAACACTTGAACAAATAAACCAACCAAAAAATAAAATAAAAAGAAAAACAGACACTTAAATGCAGATAATGAATTAGTGGGGGGATGGGTGAAATAGATAAAGGGCATTGAGAGTTAAAAACTTCCAGTTTTAAAAGAAATAAGTCACAGAGATGTAAAGTGCAGCATAAGGAATATAGACAATAATACTATAATAGCATTATATGGTGACTACACTTATCATGGTGAGTATTGGGTAAGGTGTGGTATTGTTGAATCAATGTTGTACACTTGAAACTAATATAATGTATGTTAATTACACATCACTAAAGAAAGGGAATTAGAAAAAAATGAAGTGGGAGAGTTGTGACTCTTCCTTTCCCCTGAACATGTGGAGGCTCTCGTAGGGTTATTAATTGGCCTAATTTCAGTATTGTTGCATCTCAGGAATAGCAAGGCCCATGGAGAGGGAGAGAGACAGGGATGGGCTGGTGGGTGGAGCAGACAGAACACACACAGCATCTAAGTTTGCTGTTGGTATGGGCATAGTTCATGGTGCCCTCAAACAGTGATAATAGCAACATCAAACATGACTGGTCACAGATCACTGTAGCAAATACAGTAATGATAAAGTTTGATATATCGTGAGAATTACCAAGATGTGACACAGAGACACCAAGTGAGCAAATGTTGTTGAAAAAATGGCACAGATAGGATTGCCTGTGTAAATCTTCAATTTTTAAAATACATAGTATCAGCAAGCACAAAGATCAAAGCTCAATAAAAAGAGGTAGGCCTGAATTACTGGGACGTTATGAAGATAAAAAGCTTCTGCACAGCAAAGGAAACAACCAACAAAACTAAAAGGCAACCAACGGAATGGGAAAAGATATTTGCAAATGACATATCGGACAAAGGGCTAGTATCCAAAATCTATAAAGAGCTCACCAAACTCCACACCCGAAAAGCAAATAACCCAGTGAAGAAATGGGCAGAAAACATGAATAGACACTTCTCTAAAGAAGACATCCGGATGGCCAACAGGCACATGAAAAGATGTTCAGCGTCGCTCCTTATCAGGGAAATACAAATCAAAACCACACTCAGATATCACCTCACGCCAGTCAGAGTGGCCAAAATGAACAAATCAGGAGACTATAGATGCTGGAGAGGATGTGGAGAAATGGGAACCCTCTTGCACTGTTGGTGGGAATGCAAATTGGTGCAGCCGCTCTGGAAAGCAGTGTGGAGGTTCCTCAGAAAATTAAAAATAGACCTACCCTATGACCCAGCAATAGCACTGCTAGGAATTTATCCAAGGGACACAGGAGTACTGATGCATAGGGGCACTTGTACCCCAATGTTCATAGCAGCACTCTCAACAATAGCCAAATTATGGAAAGAGCCTAAATGTCCATCAACTGATGAATGGATAAAGAAATTGTGGTTTATATACACTATGGAATACTACGTGGCAATGAGAAAAAATGAAATATGGCCTTTTGTAGCAACGTGGATGGAACTGGAGAGTGTGATGCTAAGTGAAATAAGCCATACAGAGAAAGACAGATACCATATGGTTTCACTCTTATGTGGATCCTGAGAAACTGAACAGGAACCCATGGGGGAGGGGAAGGAAAAAAAAAAAAAAAGAGGTTAGAGTGGGAGAGAGCCAAAGCATAAGAGACTTTTGAGAACTGAGAGCAAACTGAGGGTTGATGGGGGGTGGGAGGGAGGAGAGGGTGGGTGATGGGTATTGAGGAGGGCACCTTTTGGGATGAGCACTGGGTGTTGTATGGAAACCAATATGACAATAAATTTCATATATAAATAAATTAAAAAAAATAAATAAATAAAAAATAAAAATAAAAAAAAATAAAATTTACCATGTTCTATAGCATCTTGGTTTTTAAAAATTTTTTTTTTTATATTTATTTTTGAGAGGGAGAGAGAGAGTGTGAGCAGGGGAGGGGCAAAGAGAGAGGGAGACAGAATCTGAAGCAGGCTCCAGGCTCTGATCTGTCAGCACAGAGACCAACGTGGGGCTCGAACTCAAGAATCATGAGTTCATGACCCGAGCCAAAGCCAGACATTTAACCGACTGAGCCACTCAGGCACCCCAGCTTCTTAGTTTTAAAGATTCATCCAAAGCTACCATTTGTGGTAATCCTTTCTCCCCACATGCAGCCTATGCAAAGACTATAACTTCTAAAACATCCGAGGAAGCGTATACCTCTTTGCTAAAATTGCTAATATATTTCCACCAGATTTATCTTGCTAAAGTAATGTTTTACTTAAGTAATAATTCTGAGATGATATCAAAGACTATAGAATGCAACCAATGTCAAGTCTTTAACATTAAAATAAACACTTAATAAAGGATTCAAATATTTACCTGGAAGAATAATTATAGAAAATTCTTAAAACGAAAGGTAAAATGGGAAAAATTTACCTAGTAGATGTAAAAACATAATATAAAACTAGGCATGTCACGACAGCAGAATGGTGGTATGTAAATAGATGAATCAAAGAAAGAAAATAGGGCTCAGAAACAGACCCTTACATGGGAAATTTTGATAGGCAGTTTTTCAAATCATGAAGTACCTTGGGTAACTGGCTGGCTACTTAGAAAACAATACATTCAATCTCTACCTCAATTTTATCCCACATGTATTCCAGCTCGATACAATAATTACATTTAAAAAATTCAATGTAACAGCAAAAGTACAGGTAGATATTTTTATAAGCTTGGGATAGAGGAACTTTTCTAATATAATACTTTATCTAGAATACAGACTAAAATTTGATAGATGTGCCACTAAAAAATGTTTAAAAAATATGTGTATCAATCCCTGAACTCTGTTCAGTAATTTTTAAAAACACATAAATGGTCTTAACTAAACAAGAAATATCAAATTGGGAACATATTTGAAATATATATGACAAATAAGTTTACTATTCATAATATACCAAAGAACTCTTTCAAACTATAGGAAAAGACAATAAGACAAACAGTCTTATAAAAATAGACAAAGAACTTTAAGAAGCAATGTTTACAAAAAAAATAAAGAATATAATTGGCTAAGAAATACCTATAATCAAAGAAATACTAGTAAAAAACTCTCTTATGCATTTTGATCAACAGATACTAATAGTCTTGAGTAGAATTAGCTAAAGCAGTGAAGATATAGGCATGTTATACTGCTCTCAAGAGAAGAAAATAATTTTACATTTCAGAAGCTAATTTGGAAGTATTTACTAAAATGTCTAAAGATACATGATCTCTGGCCCAACAATTCTACTTTACTGTAGAAGTAAATCTTAAAATTAAAAGTGGATAAAGTTGTTCATTGCTGTTTCTGATAAATACCTTCATATCAGTTAGCAATAGATTAGTTACCACAAAACGAAGTATGCATATAATCAGTTACCTTTACATCAATTAAAAAGGACTCTTAAAAATGTCTAATAGGAACCATCAGGAAATTTTTAAAAAACAGGTATGTTTCTGTGATACATATGTAAAAAGATGTGTGAGAGATGCTTGGGTGGCTCAGTTGGTTGAGCTTCTGACTCTTGATTTCAGCTCAGGTCATGAGCCCAAGGTGATGGGATTGAGCCTTGTGTCGGGCTTCATGCTGAGTATGGAACCTAAGATTCTCTCTTTCTCTCCCCCTCTCTCTCTCTCCCTCTGTCCCTCTCCCATGCTTGTGTGTTCTCTCTCTCTCTCTCTCTCTCTTTAAAGTAAAACAAATAATAATACTATAAAAAGATGTGTGAAAAGTTGCTTGCTAAAATTTAAATACTGGTTTTCAGGCTGGTGAGATTGCAAATACTTTTAATTATATTAGTTTCTCACAAAATTCTGTGTAACAATGGGTGTACATATATATACATATATATGTAACTTTTGCATATTGTATTTTGCATATGTATTTTTGCATATTGTATTTTGAAAACTAAGAAAATTATATAAATATATAAATCAAGCAAAAAAAATTGCTTGTCTGTTACCTATAACTTGACAACTATGTGTTAATGTGTGCTACTGGACAATTTGGGGCTAAGGTACATGAACTATTCATGATTCTGAATGAAATCTAAAATAGGCCTTCTTAAATGTGGCTGTTATATATGATAGTATTCAATCACTTTTAAACCCCTCAAAGACTTTAAAGCAGAGAATTGTTTATGCTAGGTCTTTATTCATAGATGAAAGAAGTCTAAGTAGAAAAAAAAAAGTGATCTAGAACCTGATTAGAAAGCTCAGGGCCAGTACAATGAGTCCTCACATGCTGTTTAAAAAAATGCCTGCTCCCTTATTTCTGGTGATCTTTTCTGCTTGGAGCTCCAATAGAGCAGAGCCCTCTCCACTGCTAGCTGAGGTTGTGGCTTGAGTTTGTGAGTGTGGGTGCACATATGTGCAACATAGTAGGAGCAGGTGAGAGGAAGAATAAAAGGTTAACACCTGGAAGAAAGGATAATGGGTAACTTCCATTGTTTCCTCTACAATGCATCACATGTGTTTATCAGATAAGACAGCAGGGATAGGATGACAAGGAGTTTGCATGATAGGAAATAGCTGCCCTATTTGTAACTATTCCCAAAAGAGTTCTTGCCTTCAGCTGGCAGGTGGTAGCAGCTCCTGTGAGTTAGCTCTAAGACTTCTATCATCAGAGTCCCTTGAGAGGAACATCTCTGCTGGTCAGATTCTGGAAACCTCTGAATGACAAAGGCACCAAAGCCAAGAATGATATAAACCCTAAAATACAAGCTAATCCTACAATTTACTCTGAGAAAAAGTATGACTTATGCTTGTACAACATAAATCCAGTTTATGCCAGCAATGTTCAAATTGCACACAAAACAGTAAAGATCTTCAGTGGTACATGACCATTGATTTTTTTTTTAACCTTTCATGAAAAAAAAGTGTATGCTTTCATAGGAGTGGATGCCTGGTAGCATTTTAGGGACGCATTTCACATTTGGCATTCCCATTTCCACACTCCAATAAATAAAGCTGCAATTTATCTAGAGCCTTCTCATGGCGGTTCTAATATGTGTGTCTTCAGAAGGTAAATGAACACCACCTTTGGATTCAGGATGAAATAGAAATTGATATTGGCTCAGAGCAGTTTCCTCTTATTCCTGGGTTGTCAAGACACGTTCCTAGAAAGTGTAATGTCTCTTTGGTTTTGTTTGTTTGTTTGTTTGTTTGTCTCCTGCTTGTAATCACTTAATGCTCCCTCTTGTCATGAGGGATCTGGGAGTCACCTTGACTGAAGGTGGTCTTTGGCAAGTGGGCTAAAAAAGAAGCCTTTCACAGGTCTGCTGGGAGCATCCACATCAAAAGTGTTAGCAAGGCAAAAAGGCAACTTGAACTCTTCTTCTCTTAAGGGTTTGCCTGTGTTGTTAAACCTGAAAGAACTGTTAATCCCCAACTAATCCTTCCCTTCTAAAATACGCCTATTTTGTAAAGCTGCTGCAGAAGCTCATGCTCCATGTTTCAAGCTAGTCCTTCAGTTGTAAATATAAATGAACAATCAAGAATCCCAAGATATACAAATCATGAAAACCAGCAGCTTAACAGAGAAACTAAGATGAATGGAGATGATGAAGATTACAGCAGAGAATTTAAGTATTCCTGTTCTCAAAGACTTAAGAGGGCATTGCATCACTTTCTTAAAAAGGTTGTACTTGAAAATATTTATCCATCTGTTTATCCATTTACCTATGCCTTCCTTTATACTTCTTGACAATGGGACAATTAGAAAATAAGAATTATCAGAATTGAAGAAATAACATTGTTGGTATTTATAAACATTCAGTATACATGTTACAAAACAGAATATATATGACTGAAAACCTTATCATAGATCCAAACAATAAAATTTAAAAAAGCAGGGGGTGGGGGGTGGTGAGAAAGAGACAATAAGAGAAAAAAAATAGAAGATAAATATAGAAAATATGTATCAGTCTAAAGATATCACAGAAAAAAGGAATAGAAAGCATAGAAATAATAAAATATAAATTCTTCATCACTAAAGACACATGCAAATCTGTACCTTTTGCCCACTAACTATAGAGTGAAACCTAAAAGAACAATAATATTAAAACAATTAACTATATAGATGAGGATGAGAATGAAGATGGTGGTGATGACAAACTGGCAAATTTTTGTAAAATTTTAGAAGTCCAGGTTTAAAATGAAATCTTAAAAGTTTGGAGAAAATGAAAGAAAACATCACAAAAATAGGCCACCTAAAAATATGTGCCTGATGGTTTTATAACATGTTACCTTGGCTAGTTTTCCAGGACTTGAACATTTCCCAGAATTCCCTTGTGTGTACACTTCAGGTTGAAGTGGGGCCACAAGGAAGATTTCAAGGGATTGGAAAGAAGGATGAGAAGCAGCAGCCATTTTGTAGCTCAACAATTGTTGCTGATCTGCTGATTTGCTTCCTTGGTATGAAGCAGCAGCTGAGCCTCTACTACCTCCCCCTGGGTCTACTTTTAGGTTTTCTGACTCCTGGGCCAGGTTATGTGTTTAATTCTGACAATGAATCCAGACTCAGCTGGATCCTTTCACTACTAAAGTCAAAGAGGAACCTGAGTTTCAATTCATCCTTGTGAGTTTGTAACTACTGTTTGCAGGTTCCAGCCTCCTGTGACCTCTTCTTCTTGAGTATGTACTCTGTAGAGTTCAAACTTCAGCATCAGATAGATAGAGCCTTATAGAGACTGCTTAACTAGTTTCCACAATACTGTAAGCTAACTCCCTTACTAAGTCCATATCCCCTACTGGTTCTGCTTTTCTGGTTAATCCTGGACTAATACAAAAAGTGTCTTACTGGCATGATTTTGGATCTGCAGCATGTGTGTTTGGGGGGGGGGGTGTTGTTATTTCACAGCCAGAATGCTATACTTAATCAGATGGTCATTTCAGTTTGAGGGGAAAATAAACTTATTTTTTAACACAAGAATCTCGGAAAGTTACCACTCAGGACCCTTGAAACAAAGCCAAGCAAAATTAAATGCAAAGGTATGAAACACACACACACACACACACACACACACACACACACACACACACAAAGAAGAAAGAGAAAAAGATAAATAAGAAGGAAAGTAGAACTAAGCTTAAGTTCAAGTCCTGGTTTTACATTCAAGCTTCTGGTCTGGAAAGTCCCATGCATGTGTTTTCAAGAAGATAGTGTTCACCATTAAATGAACAGTTGATCAAAGTTTGGATATAAAATTATTTCTTATATATCATAAGTTTATGATACATAGTTGCTAAGAAAATACATACCACCTATTTTTTTAATAACTAAACAAACAAAAAGGAAATTCTAGGGAAAGAAAAAATTAAAAAAATCCATGGTTCAGATGAAAAAAAGCTTGAAGCAATTAACAGGGCATACCAGAATTTCCTGGAAAAACAAGAGCATACATACAACAATAAAGAAATTGCAGATGAATAAGAGGCCTGCTGAGAATATGAAGTCAGATGATTTATAATTTTTATTTAATTTGTAATAGGTACTAACTATAATAATTATTCCATGATGGGTTTTTTTCTTTTTAAAAACTATTTTGTCACTTATAAGAATTTTGCCTTTTCCTATTATTATTTTTAAATCTAGATTTATATCTTAAAATGTATTCTTGTTTTTAAAAGTTTCATCTACAATGAAATTATTCCATCTTTACTTCCTAAAATAATGCCTAGCACAAAGTCAGTGCTTGATAAGTATTTTTGAATTAATTAATTAATTTGAAAAATCTAGGAGGATTGAGTTTTCTGTTTAGACATCAGTGGTACATTCTGATTTTTAGGATATAGTTCATCAATTTTTATTAATGGGAATAAATTTATGGCCATTAAGAAACACAATTAAAATTACAATAACAACTTCAACCTTTTAATGTTTCCCTGGATCTTTTTAAACTTTAGATTAATTTTTGAGAGCCAAATAATTTTATTTTTGAAGCTAAAATGCAGCATTTGAATTATAGCAAATTTCTCATATCCATATCTGATCTTTTTCTTCTGTTACATTTACATAAAATAAAACATTTTTATTTATCTTATTTTTTAATATTTTATTTATTTTGAGAGAGACAGAGACAGAGAAAGAGAGAGAGAGAGAGAGAGAGAGAGAGAGAGAGAGACCACGAGTGGGGGAGGGGCAGAGAGATTGGGAGAGAATCCCAAGCAGGATCTGTGCTGTTAGCACAAAGTCTGATACGGGGTGCCCCAAAACATAACATTTTTAAATAAAAATATTAATAGGTGTATTTTTTCTTGGAAGTGAGTTTAGGAGAAAAAGTATTTGCTTCATATGAAAATATAGCTTTTCTTTATTTTCTAACATTTTTACTGAAAATGTATATCAATTTTTATATTCAGAGAAAAATTAAACATAAGTTAAAAATGAAAACTTCCACATACAATTATATGGAAAGGCATCTGTATTATAAACACTAAATAAAAGTGAAAAGATTGTAGCACAATACTAACCTGTATTTAAAAAGTGCCTTTATGTGTGTCTGTGTGGATATTTGCACATGCATTTCTGGAGGGGCACACACCAAGGTACTTCTGAGTTCATTTGAGAAGTGAGACAGTGGTTGGATTCATGAGGGAGAAGGGTTGAATTTATACTGTGCCATTCTTTTATTTTCATTTTTTAATGGTCATAATTTCATTTTTTACTACATAAAAGATTAAACAAGTAAAACTCACCCCTCTTGCCTTTGAGAACATCCTTCCAGCGATTCCTTCCCCTTTGTCCACCATGAGTTTCTCTTTCTACTGAACCATTTACTTTAGCTATAAATTTTTCAGGGTTAGAAACTAACAAAATAAATGAACAAACTCCACTACCCCACTATTTTACTCCCTTTATGTCAAAAGTTGTTACAAGGTTTATTATATTTTTATTTTTTCCCCAGAAACATCTCCAGCCCTCTCTGGAACACACCACCGATCATGCTCTTGCAATCCTCCACTAACTCTTCTTTTGAAGATCAGCAGTGACTTCCAAGTTGTAACATCTCATGGGCCATTCTCCAACCCATCTTAGTTCTTCCAGCAACAATTAGCACAGTCAATCCCTTCTCTTCCTTGAAATGTTCTTTTCTCTTGGTGTGCAAAGCTCCACACTCAGCTGGTTTTCCTCCTACACAACAGTCTCTTTTCCTCTGTCTCCTTTGCTAGCTGCTCCTCATTTCCCCAATCTCTTAGGTCATTCCTTGGGCTTTTCTCTAGCTACATAGATTCCTTGGTGGTCTCATCCAGTCTCACAGTTTAAATATCAACTATGGGGTCATGACACTCAAAGCCATACCTCCAGTCATCCTAGGACAACCCATGTCTCATAACATTTATCCAATCCTTTTACAAAGCCCAATAACCCTATTCTCAAGATCAGATCCTGTCAGTCTTCTGCATGAAGTCTTCACTAGCTGTTCATTCCATTCAAAATAAAAATCAACATTCCTTCCAAGGCTTTCCTCCACCTTTCTGACCTCTTCTCTCCTTTTTTTCTCCTGGATTTTATGCTCAAGATCCACAATCTTTTGCTGTTTCTTGAATACAACTGGTTCTTTATTATCTTAGGACTTACACATTTCCCAGATACAAGCATCACTCACTCCCTTTGCTCTTCCAAATATTTCCTCAAATGTCACGTTCTTTTTTTTTCTAATTTTTAATGTTTATTTATTTATTTATTTATTTATTTAGCATTTATTTATTTTTGAGACAGAGAGAGACAGAGCATGAACAGGGGAGGGGCAGAGAGAGAGAGACACACACAGAATCTGAAACAGGCTCCAGGCTCTGAGCTGTCAGCACAGAGCCTGACGCGGGGCTCGAACTCACGGACCGTGAGATCATGACCTGAGCCAAAGTCGGACGCTTAACCGACCGAGCCACCCAGGCGCCCCTAATGTTTATTTATTTTTGAGAGAGAGAGAGACAGACAGAGTGCCAGCAGGGGAGGGGCAGAGAGAGAGGGAGACACAGAATCCAAAGCAGGCTCTAGTCTGTGGCCATCAGCACAGAGCCAGATGCAGACGTGGGCCTTGAACCCACGAACCATGAGATCATGACCCCAGCCAAAGTCGGACGCTTAACCACTTAACCCACTAAGCCAACCAGGTGCCCCACTCAAATGTCATGTTCTTACCAAGAGCTTCCCTGATCAACATATTGTAAATTAAACCATTTTCTTCATCAGACTCTCACATTTCTGATCTCTCTTTCCTGATTCATATTTCTCCAACATTGATCACCATCTGACATACATACCATTCCTTTATTTTGTTGATAATCGATTTCCTTTCACTATAATTTAATTTCCAAGAGGTAGGAAATTTTTATTTTGTTTACTAATGTATTTAGTATCTAGAACTTGTGCTTATGATATAGATAGTGCCCATTAAATATCTGCTTAATTAATAAATAAATGGATGAAATGACAAACAATCATGCCTGAGAGAGAAAGAAGAACATTTTTAAAGCTGGGGTGCATAGCCAGTCTCCTGGGAGCCAGGAAGGGAAAAACAAGATCAGCATTTCAAAAGGAAGCTGGGGGAAGTTGGGTTAATGTCTATAATAAACATTAATGGGCTAGTTGTGATGCAGTGCCAGGTGCAATAATTTTTTTAAAGAGCCAGTGGGAGGAAGATTTTCATATTGCTTTATAAATTATAAGTAAGGTTATAAATTCCAATTATAAAAAGACTTTCATTCCTTTGTCATTCATGAGAATTACAATAAATAAGTCCACCCCTAGCACAGCCACATATACCTTATTCTCCACCCCTGCCCCCCACCAAGGTGGTTTTTACAGCTCTTATGCTTTTCTCCCACATGTCCTCTGCTGTCTGTGTCCTCATTGGCCTGTCTTTCCCCTACTCACCTCAGTCAGTGCAAGAGCTCTTTCATTGTTTCTTTCCATATACATCTGTTCTACCATCTTTATTTTACCCATAGTCCAATATCAAATAAACTACCCATCATCACCAGCATGCGTGTTTTTCCTTGATGATTTCACTTTTCCTTTTTCTAGCACGTGCCTTCTATTACAGCAGTGCTATCCTCTCATGAATTCTTATAAATTTCCCATCTCCTGATTTTCAGGCAGTATAAATTACATGTCAGGGACAATGCATTCCTGCTTTTCGACACTGAATTGGTAATAAATTTTGAAAAATTTCATTTCCCACATGGAAATGTCCAAACGAACAATAGTTGGACAGAACACACACACACACACACGCACACACAAATTTATCCTATAATCACTGAATCAAATGGTGTCGCTAAACATAGATGGAATAGAGATAATACACCATAAAATTATCATTCAAAGAAAGGAAGGAAGGAAGGAAGGAAGGAAGGAAGGCAGGAAGGCAAGTATGTAAATGCTCATAACCTTTTGTAAATTATAAAATAACACACCCAGGTTAAATTCTTCATTATAGTTGATTAAATGATATTGCTATAATAAGTATGGATATTCCAGTTTGAATAAATTAATTTTTTTCTTGTGGTTTAGAAACTTGCAGAGGGAAGGGGCAGGTAGGAATAAGAAGCAATTAAAATAGCATTAAGTTTATAAATGCTAACTATAATGAGATTCCTATTTGATTTCCCTTAGCACACAAAATGTAGACGAACAAGTCTGTCCATGAAACAGATTTTTGAAAAATCATAATCAACCTTTATCTACTTCCATTCATTCCATGAAGTAGATAAAATATTTTTCATCAAGCACATAACAGTGAGACACAGCAATGCTTTTGTAAGGAATATTGTTCAATGCTTTATTATCCAATTGAGAAAACAGAAGTAAAAGATTGCATATAATATCATGTTTTATGGTTTAAAAGCAATTTCTAAAAAATATAACAAATATATAGAGAGAGAAAGTCTGAAAATCATATCTATCATTCGTTTGTGCCAAATCAATTTCCTATAGTGAATAGAAAAAAAAATTGCACACTAGCAACTCTTCAAAGTTAAAAAAAATATGTATGTTTAAGTTTAATAGCCAGTTAAGCCCACAAGTTTTAGGTATTTTTAAAAATGTGATAAGGGTAGGGGCGCCTGGGTGGCGCAGTTAAGCGTCGGTTAAGCGTCCGACTTCAGCCAGGTCACGATCTCGCGGTCCGTGAGTTCGAGCCCCGCATCAGGCTCTGGGCTGATGGCTCAGAGCCTGGAGCCTATTTCCGATTCTGTGTCTCCCTCTCTCTCTGCTCCTCCCCCGTTCATGCTCTGTCTCTCTCTGTCCCAAAAATAAATAAACGTTGAAAAAAAATTAAAAAAAAATGTGATAAGGGTATATTGTTGCTTTTCAATAAAAAAAAAGTTTCCCTAAATCTTTCTATATCTTAATAAAGTAGCTGATGGCTGCACTAAAATTTTGTTATTTTGTAGCTTTGTTCTCAGATTTCTTGATCTGAAAAACCTAAATGCAACCTTTCAATGGCACAAAATAAAATCAATAACTTTTATAGTTCATCATATACTTATACATGTTTAAATAAAGACTACACCAAATTAGATTAGTAAATTTGCTCTAGATATTGTCTATTCTGCTATAGAAGTTAGGCACTTTGGGTTTAGTCCAAGAGTGTGAGAGGAGAAAATGATATACAATACCAACTTCAAGGTCATGTAATGAGTCATGACGGAACTTGGCTTTAAATACTTAAATTGCCATACTTATGGATTCATTTTTTGGCAACCACTTTATTCCCCTTTATATATCTGAGTATTTCTTACCTGAAATTTGTGGTTTTGAGAAAAATTCTCAAATCTCGTCAAGCTAGACTCAAGTATGTTTACCTATAACGTATGTTGTAAAGGCAGGGGAAAGGATGGTAAGACAGTGGGGTCATCCTACTATTTATTTTCTGAGATCTCCAACCTTCACATCTATGATTCTTTGGAAAATACAATAGATGTAAACAAATGTACAGATCTAAGCATTATGAGAATAATAATAAAAAAGTTCCCTGGAGATAAAAACAGAAAAGGCAAAGCAGTAAACATGAGTCAAATATTTGAAAATGATAGTTTGAAAAAGGTCGGAGTTTTATAGTTAAGGAGCAGCTGAGTATATTAGAATGGACCAAGAAATGAGCAAGAAAGTCATAATATCCAAGAATTTCTAGTCACTGAAGCTTCTCCCTAGGGACTAGATAACTGTGGCAGTTAATTCTGTGTCAACTTGACTGGACCTCAGGGTGCACAGATATTTTGTCAAACATTATTCTGGGTATACACATGAGGATGTTTCTGGGTGAGATTAACATTTGTATTGGCAGACTGAGTAAAACAGATTGACCTCCACAACGTGGGTGAGCCTTGTCCAGTCAGTTGAAATCCTGAATAAAGCAAAAAGACTGAGTAAGTGGGAACTTTTCCTGCCTGTTTGAGCCAGAACATTGTTTCCTTCTGGCTCTTCCTGTGTCCTAAGGCATCCACCCTTCAGATCTAAACTTGTACCACTGGATCTTTTGAGTCATCTCTGTCTTGTCCACTACAAATTTTGGCATTTGTCAGCCTCCATATCATGTGAGTCAATTCTTTATAATATAACAACAATAATGAATATTTTATATAATTATATATTATATAAAATTATTATGTTATTCCATATTATATATAATTTTTTCTTTGTTTCCCTGGCATGAATTCTCTTCATCATCTAGGAGCTTAGATATCAATAGAGAATATTTAGATATAGGTTTGCGATATGACATATGTGAAGAAAAAAATTCCCATGCCAAATGGATTTACCTTCTCAATGAATCTTGAACCACTTACAGTAGGAAAATAATGGTATTTAACTTTTGATGTTCTGGGTTAAAATGCTGTATCATGACTTATTGATAGCCATAAAGCATATAGCTTAAAACAAAATTCAGGGGCACCTGGGTGGCTCAGTCGGTTGTGTCTGATTATGGCTCAGGTCATGATCTTGCATCGCAGTCCATGAGTTCAAGCCCTACATCAGGCCCTGTGCTGACCACTCAGAGCCTGGAGCCTGCTTCAGATTCTGTGTCTCCCTCTCTCTCTGCCCCTCTCTCTCTCTATCTCTCTCACTCTCTCTGTATCTCAAATAAATAAACATTAAAAAAATTATAAACAAAATTCAAAGGGAGATTTCAGTCATCAGTGAGTGAAAGAGTGAAAGAGGTCAAGTCATATAGGACACAGATTTACAAAGCCTAACCCAGCTTGGCCAACAGAAGATAAAGTGTTTTGGACTTCAGAGATTAATGGAAACAAAATGGTCACATGAACATCAACACTTAAAGAAATATAAGACTAGAATTTCCAGTAACTAAAAACATTTCTCCATTTCAGTAGGGCAAGATGTTCTATTTAATCTACTATGTTTTTCACTGCCTGTGGTATTTATGTACTCTTTGAGGGCCAGGGGCATGATATATAGCAAAGTTCAAAATTCCCAAGGGAATCATATAGAGGTAACACATGCAAAAAAAAAAAAAAAAAAAAAAAAAAAAAAAAAGTAGGTATCTGTGAAGACTAAGAATCTATCATTCAAATATAGTATTGGAAACTAGGTAAAATAGAAAAATAAATATTCAGTTGATAAGTTGTGTTGTTTATTTAAGCTATTTCCTTAGCTTCTGTTGTTATGATATTGCTTGCTGTGCTAGTGTTTTAATTGGAACAGACTGTTGTTTTCTATAATGACTCGATTAAGGAAATGTAAAGAAAGTGGTGATAATAACAAACTCATACTAGAAATAACATGTGAGATGTGAGAGCAAGTAGCAGCAATGTCACTGCAAGGAGAGGAGGGGGAATAAGGGAAACACAAAAGTAGTATGTTAATAATTATTTAATATGTATGTGTGTATATACATATATATGCATGTGTATGTATATATGCGTATGCGCGCGCGCGCACACACACACACACAGTATATTTGAAACTCTTCCCACAATAAAAAAGTAAAAAAGTCATTAGGTAGAATTCCATGACCACAACAAAAGAAGAGCAATGTTATCTATTTTCCAGATATTTATTGGGTGCCAAGAATGTGCCAGATGCTATGTATTAGGGTTACAAAGATGAATAAAACATAATTTCAGCCCATCAATAACAGTGAGGTAAGTAAACCAATAATTCAACTAGCACTAAAAATGTCCTAAAGAAGATTGTTGGGGCGAGGTGGGAAAAGAATCTTTCATTCATACAGAAGTAGAGTTTGGGCAAAGAAAAGAGAGGAAAAACTACCTGGGGAAAATTAAGTGTGCAGCAGATTTACACACAATAGGGGGGGACAGGGGTAGGACCAGGTTAAGGTAAGAAATGAAAGTAGGGGCAGATCATGAATATTTCTATGTGTCATGTTTCAGAAGTAACAGGGATGTATTAAAAATGTTAAACAGGTGGTGATGTAATGAAATATTAATTCTAGAATAATCACTTAGAAATACCAGGTAGAGTTTTTGAAAATAATATGATATAGTCCAGAGATGGATGAACTAAACTGGCAGTAGTAAGAAGAGAGAGAAGAGAAGAGATTTGGGATAGAATCTACAGAATGTTCTGCTCAACAAGATATGATCAGTTAAGAATAGGGAAGATTCTAGAATAATAAAAGTAATGTCATTCTTTTTAATATAAAATATAGGAAAAGCAAGTTTGGAGTATTGAGGATTTAAAATTGCAACTGAGAGAACCAATTCTGGTTAACTTAGGCTGAAGAGCCAGAGAGACAGAGATGGAGAGAGACAGAGAGATAAAGGTAGGGAGAATGAAGGATATGAGATAGTTCACAGAACCAGAGAAAAAAATAATGATACCACATCTCAAAGATCAAGTAAACATACAAAACTAGGGCAGTTCTTAAATTTGAATATCAAGAAAATTAAAAACACCACAAACGATTCACTCAACTTAATATTCAAAATCCAGGAGACTAGTCTTAATGACTGGCTTGGAAATTATGCCACCTATACCTTGGCCAGAAGAGAGCAGCAATCAGATTCATAGTTCCATTAAGAAATAAGAAAATTCACTGCTCCTACTGGGTTGTAGTGGACCTAGGAGTGATAATGCATATATTTAACCCACAAGATGAAACGAGTGATGAGCAAGTCACGTTCTACATAAAAAGGCCAATGCAGAGTGAGGTCTGCACAATGAAGTCACGGTCCAGAGCAATTAGAATGAACTGGGATGATGAAACTGTTGCTGGACACTAGGGAAAGGTGAGGATCTTTACATCCAAAAAATATTGATAGTTAGCCTCAGGGAATACGTAGCCTAATATGGAAACAATATTAATAGATAAAAGGTTGTGGTGACAAAGTTATCCTTCTGGTAATACAAGGAAGAAAAAGTACTCAATAAATGCCAACTGTGTTAACAGTTGATTAGGTTGTTACAATAATACCATTACAAATTAAACTTAGCTTCCAAAATATAAACACAGAATAAATAGCTCTTTATGTAAGGTATAATTATACCATTCATGTCACTCCAAAACCCAGACTTTCAAGGAAAGTTGCTGATAAGATGGCAGAGTACTCAAATTTTCAGTCTGTATAACTGCTTCAGTGTTTAATTATGAGTTTGCAGTTTTGCAATTGTCATTATTACCATTTTCCATCCAATTGCAAATTCTGAACTGCTCTGGATCTACACATCAAAACAAATTCTTTAAACGTGCCTTTAGTACGACTCTGGCTTTAAATGCATTTGTAATTATTTTACAGCTATACACACAGTTAGCCAATTAGTTTATGTTGTTAACCTGAGCACAACTGTAAGAAATATTTATATGAGCAGCATTCCAATTAGTCCTTTAAATGATAAAGTATTTTAAAATTACATGTGTCTAATCATGAGAAAGTGAAGCTAACACTGTAGTTTTGGCTCTCGAAGGAGAACTTCTCACACTTGGCATTACTGATATGCCAGAATGTTGCCTGTTGTACATCCTGCCTCCTAGTCTTTACCATCAAAAATGTCTTGGGGAGCCTGGGTGGCTCAGTCGGTTGAGCGTCTGACTTCGGCTCAGGTCACGATCTCACGGTTCGTGAGTTCGAGCCCTGCGTCGGGCTCTGGGCTGATGGCTCAGAGCCTGGAGCCTGCTTCCGATTCTGTGTCTCCCTCTCTCTCTGCCCCTCCCCCGTTCATGCTCTGTCTCTCTCTGTCCCAAAAATAAATAAACGTTAAAAAAAAAAAAAATGTCTCGAGATGTTGCCAAATGTTTCCGGGAGGCAAAGTCACCACACCACATGTGGAAAACCACCACTCTAGAGAAAATAAAACAACACCTTCAGCAGGTCGCTATGGGTAAGAGACAAAATCCTCTCATTCTTGTAAGTTCTAGGAGAGGAACCTGATAATTACACAAGTTTAATTCATGATCTTGACGTCAGGTGGTAAAGTATTTTATCACCATCTCATTATCTTACACAAGAAATATACTTTTGAAACACTTTGTAAAATATGCATACTCTAGAGTAAAGATTATTCAGACTCTACTCTCTAGGAGTTAAACTCCCATAAGCACAGTTCCTTTTACCATTATTTGATTGAAGCATAGATAGAATATTTTATAATAGTAATTTTAATATAGTATACTTTTTAATTTTGCTTTTAAAGAATAAAATTACATATGAATTATATGTGTATCATATTTTTGCCAAAGTTCTGAACTTCCTATTCTGATACACAAAATAATTGTTGAGCCGATATTTACTGAACAACTATTACATATATAGTACAGGGCTATTTGGAAGTACTGGTGATAGAGAGGTGCATAAGGTACATTCTCTGCATTTGGAGAGCTGAAACATACAATAAGAGGGGACATTTAAGGCATTATATAACACAACACATAAAGTACTAGTAAATAGGGAGTGCACAATGGAAGTGTTTAACTACAACTTCCATTATGTGGGGAAGGAGGTAATATCTGAGATGGGACCAGGAGGTGCGCAACTGAACAAGTGGAGGAAGATAAGAAGGAGATTTCCGGGCTGAAGAAGAAGCCTGACATTAATGAATGCTTTGTGGATGATGAATGTCACTTGGGCAATGGCTAGCCAGGGGGATTCTGGGAGACAACACTGAGAGAAGTAAAACAGAGTATTAGGTTAGGAGGATATTTAGGGCACATAGTCATGGCTTCAAACGGGAAAAAGGTTAGCCAGAGAAAGTTCTTCAGTAGGTGAATGATAAAATCAGATGAATTTCTCTATACAGATAGCCCTGGCTTCAAAGCAAGGATGGATTAATAAGACATATACCTAGATATAAGGAGAATCGCTGGAAAGTTACTACAAAACCAAGAATACATTCACAGTGATCTAGAAAAGAGGGAAGACACTGTGGAGGCCTTAGAAAGATGAAGCTGCTAGGATTTGATGGCTGACCCTCTTAATTAATGAATGAGAGTGATTTAACTACTTGACACTGAAAACTCAGGAAGAAAAATCCAGTTTCTGGAGGTAGTAAGACAATTTTTGAAACAATGATTTTAAACAATCAGTATTCTGTCTGCAGGGTGAGTAATGTTCAGCAGGTGAAAATTCTAATCTGGAGTTAAGAGAGACACTTGCTTTAAAGACCTGGTGATCATCTCTGGAGCTTAAATCCTGGAAAGTCAGGATTCTCCAGGCAGACATTATGGATGGGGATGACAATAGCAAAGAGAAGTATAGAGAATGATGCCATATAAGATTTGGATAGAGGAATAAAAGTCAGGCTTAGAGATTAGGATCTAAGTATTCAAGAGAGGTAGAGAGAAAACTGGGACATGGGAGTGGGGAGTGGGGAGTCTCAAATAGAAAGGGAGACCCTTCAGAAGTATTTAAAATTAGAAGATCATGAGTGACTACTGGGAAAGTCATTTTGTAAAAACTCTCTCATCTTTCTTCCTCACTGCTCTTGTATTTGTGTCCTGATATTTTCCTCTAGAGTTTTTATTAATTAATTAGTTTATTTGAGAGAGAGAGAGAGAGCAAGTGGGGGAGAAGGGGCAGAGGGAGAGAGAGAGAGAGAGAGAGAGAGCTTCCGTTCCGTGCTCAGTGCAGAGCCCAACACAGGGCTTGATCCCAAGACCCTGGGATCATGACCTCAGCTGAAATCCAGAGTCTGATGCTCAACTGACTGAGCTACCCAGAGGCCCCTCCTCTAGAGTTTAGAATGAAGAGAAAAAGGACACTTCTTCTTTCCAACTCCTGAATTTATCTCTACATTCAGTATAATCCTTTCCAACCTTCCAGAATCATACTCATATCAATATTTTCTCCCTTTATAACACCTTCAATATATTTTCTTAACCATTTATTTCTATTTTTTCTTCGTATTTGTTTAGGGTGGTCCTCTACGTGCTCTTTGAACCCAGAGCTATAATGCTACTAATTTCCTTTGTTCTTTGACAAATATTCTATAACATCATCTGTAAAATATCCATTTCCTCTCAGATCTTGATCTCAAAACTGTGTTGTTTCTCATCTACAACTATTTCACTGAGACTAGACTCTGAATATGAAACTATGTTCAGTCAGTTGTCAAATTCTTTCTCCCATCTCTATTTACACAGTTATTTCTAAAACATTTGGCAATACCACATATACATTTCTTTAAAAATCCCCCCTCTGATCTTTATGATACTGAACCCACATTTCTCAGTAACATAAAAAATGTTGGTATTTTGTGAAAAATACCTTCTGTGGGCAAATGGGTTTTGGCAAATTCTCTGCTAAAAAAAATAATAAATTTCTTCACTGCAGCATTTCGAAGAGACTTCCAATATGTTAATTCTACATTGAGAATTTTTAAGAGGAAGATCATTTGGTCACAGAACTGCCTTTTTGTTTCATGTAATCAATGAATCTTTCCATTCATTTCCCCTTACCTAATAAACTATGTTTTACAATATTCACATTCTCCCTGTACCCTAAATATTCCTTTCTTCCAAGCTTTGAAAAAGGGAAGGAAATTAACACATTGTGAGCAACTATAAACACTGGTTAAAGCAGCAAGAAACTGGAATCATTCCCATTGTGGGTGGGAAAATTGAGGCATAGATAGGTTAAATTGTTTGATTAAGTTCACACAAGTAGTGAGTGGCAAAACTGTGGTCTGAGCCACCGTCCTTCACATTCCAAAGAGAAGGAACATTCTTTTCATCACATGGGATTGCCTCTAGGTGTTAGGCTTCTACTCTTTCTCTGTCCTTTCTCCTGGAAAGAATTGACATCAGCTATAACCTTTAAGCATGTGATTTCAAAATATATGTTATTTTCCTAAAAATGATTATGTCAATTTTCTTGTGTCAAAATTATCCATTCTCATTGGTTTAAGACTACTGGATCTTTT
Source organism: Herpailurus yagouaroundi (assembly GCF_014898765.1). Lineage (NCBI taxonomy): Eukaryota > Metazoa > Chordata > Mammalia > Carnivora > Felidae > Herpailurus > Herpailurus yagouaroundi. Next base: position 20,863,632 of record NW_024412395.1, on the reverse strand, counting down.
CAATTTGTCACTGTCCTTTGCTCTGTATATATATTTGGTGACTAAGTACCACTGATTTTTTTTCTTAAATGCCTTTATATATACTTTCTAATGCATTCCCAAAGTCAATATTCTGGTATAGGCTTTCAGAAATCCTTGTGATATAATTACAAAACCTCAGTGAACCTTAAATTTCTTAGTTTTAGTAGCTACTTTCAATATATTGCTATGAGGTTGATCATTCTATGAACCTATTGAGTTGAATTGACTTGAATAGGTTTTTAATTCTCATTCCTCATGCATCTGGGTTAAAAGATTGGGTTCTTTTGTCCCACCACATGACCCTTCAAACTGTGGTTGGCCTAAAAAGGTACTTGTTTTGCAACTTTGGTATCTATTTGAACTCAGAGTAGTGGTTTGTCTGAGTTTTGATGCTCCTCTGTCAGTTTTCAGAGCCTCTACAGTGAACGGGGACTCCTCCTCCTCTCACTGCTACTAGACTGCCTGATGGAATTTCTGTTTTCTTTAAAAATGTACAAACATTACTCTTTCTGACACAATCCTAAGGTGGCTCCTGGGATAACCAGAAATGAATACTTTGACCTTAGTAACCTGAGAGCTAAGGGAAGCCAAGAGATTCGCATCTATTTGAAGAGACTGAATTCGGGTCTTGGACAAGAGAAGTATAATCTTATTACACTTATACACAGTTTGCAGTAGACTTTGAAATTCATATTAACATTCCTGAAGGGAAGATAGTTCTGTAACTGAGAGCCATGCAATCAGAAGAGAAAATTATTGCTCCGAGTTTAGCAAATGATTGCATTACTCAAATAAAAAAAATAAAAAAAATTACCCCCTACCCATTCCCTCCCCTGAGACCCATTTCATCAGGGAAATATCTGTTAGGGATGTGAGTAGATGGACTTCAGAGTTACTTTGTACTTTGTATTACAGCTTTTATGTGAAAAAATGGAGAGGCTGGTGAAAGACAACATCTCTGAATCTGCATTTAGTTAATAATGGGTTACTAAAGCATCATGCCTTAGGTCACTCACCTCCTTTAATATTTAGTTTTAATTTATTGCCAATTTTTAAAAAATGTGCATATTCTACCTGCAGCAACCATGAAAGCTCCAAAGCTAATCTTATTCTAAAACATGAAAAGGAAATAAAAAATAACTCCCAGAATCATCATTCACTTATATAAAAATGCAATCTTTGCTATAAGTTTAACACTTTACTCTTTAAACCAATGCCTATGGTATTATAAAAAACATTCTTTTGTTAAAATCTGAGGATATTTTAATTTAGAGAGTTGCTCTACACTGTCACTTTAATTCTACATTCTATCCTGAACTTCCTTGTATTTTCACACTTAAAAAGACCATAGTTGGAGGAGATGTTTTTAAAGTTCCTTAAAAAATATTTATAACTGCTCATTTTTAATCAGGTGTTAATTAATAAGATAACAAAAAAACATGATGTCCTCCAATTGGTTCTTCCTGTGTTGAAGTCAGAACTGAAGTCAGAAATCACCCCAAGAATGATCTTTAATACAAAGAATATTGGGGTCTGATCATTTTTCCTGTGACATGAGCAGTTATTAAAAATGATATCACAAGTTATTGAAAATAGTGTTGTTCACAATGGAGTACTACATGGCAATGAGAAAGAACGAAATATGGCCCTTTGTAGCAACGTGGATGGAACTGGAGAGTGTGATGCTAAGTGAAATAAGCCATACAGAGAAAGACAGATACCATATGTTTTCCTCTTATGTGGATCCTGAGAAACTTAACAGAAACCCATGGGAGAGGGGAAGGAAAAAAAAAAAAAGAGGTTAGAGTGGGAGAGAGCCAAAGCATAAGAGACTCTTAAAAACTGAGAACAAACTGAGGGTTGATGGGGGGTGGGAGGGAGGGGAGGGTGGGTGATGGGTATTGAGGAGGGCACCTTTTGGGATGAACACTGGGTGTTGTATGGAAACCAATTTGACAATAAATTTCATATATTGAAAAAAAAAAAAAAGAAAATAGTGTTGTGCATTGCCTAGATTGAAAACCTTAGTACACTGATTTGGGATCTCAACTGGTGTCATGCCGTGGCTTCTTGAAATTGACAAGAAAGATACCATCACATGTCTTTGCCCATTTAAGAAACAGTTACATCTGTGGAAGGAATTCCTGAGGCAGCTACAGTTACCCCTCATTCTCTACTGGAAATGCCCACAATTCATAGCTCATTTTGTTCTCCTTGAATTAAACAGAAATTACTCCACTTTCATTCCCAGCAAACTTTCCCCTATCTCCTCCCACACCAAAAATAAAACAAAAATAGAAAAGACTATCTCTGCTTTGATTATTGCTCATAGTTTAAACCTATATATTTTTCTTCTGTGAATCTACCAAAATGATTTCTATTTTTTCTTGTTGTAGATAAATATGAAAAAGACAAAATGTGAGCAACTTACAAGGTTGAATGACTATGACTTTCTCCATCTAGAGAATAAGAGGACCGGGGCGCCTGGGTGGCTCTATCAGTTAAGCACCTGACCAGCTCAGGTCATGATCTCATGGTTCATCAGTTTGAGCCCCGCATTGGGCTCTGTGCTGATAGTTCAGAGCCTGGACCCTGCTTTGGATTCTGTGTCTCCCTCTCTCTCTGCCCTTCCCCTGCTCGTGCCCTGACTCTCTCTCTCAAAAATAAATAGACATTAAAAAAATTTAAAAATAAATACTTAAAAAAAAGACTAGAGATACTCTATTCCTTTCTTAAAATGCAAATATTTTTGGTATCAGAAAGAACATGACTAGTTGACAGACTGTTTCAACATTTTATTAACAGGCCATAATTATTTCTCTATTTCAGAATGTTATGTTTTTTGGGCACCTGGGTGCTCACTCAGTTAAATATCCATCTTTTGATTTTGGTCCTGGGATCAGGTCATGATCCCAGGGTTGTGGGATAGAGCCCCTCATCAGGTTCCTTGATGAGCATGGAGTATGCTTGAGATTCTCTCTCTCTCCCTTTGTCCCTCTCCTCTGTTTGCTTGCAATATCTCTCTCTCTCTTTCTCTCTAAAATAAATAATAATTAAGAAATTAAAAATGTATGTGTTTTATTGTGTTTCTGTGTGTTTTCCAGACAAATGTTGGCTAAGGGGCTGGTAGTGGGTCAATATCTTTAACTTTCTCCCATGAAGACAATATAACCAGAGAAGAACATTTTTTGGTCATAAAATTAGAGTACTTGGACCTACAATATGAGTAGTTTCCTCTTAATTCAGCTTATGTAATATCTTTATTTCCTGTTTGATAGGGATATACAGTTTATATTTATATAATTTATATAATCCTGCAAAAAGTATATAAATCAATTTTTAAAGATTTAACCACACATTAAAAGCCTTTTAAAAGTATGGAGTTCCCTCAAAAAGTTAAAAATAGAACTACTCCATGATTCAGCAATTGCACTACTAGGTATTTACCCAATGAATAAAAAAATACTAATTCAAAGGGATCCATTCACCCCAATGTTTATAGCAAAATTATCTGCTATAGCCAAATTACGGAAACAGTCCAAATGTCCGTCAACTGATGAGTGGATAAAATAGAGGTGATAAATATATACACACAGTGGGATATTACCCAGCAATTAAAAAATAATGGAATCTTGCCATTTGCAATGACATGGATGGAGCTAGAGAGTATTATGCTAAGTGAAATAAGTCACTCAGAGAAAGACAAATACCATATGACTTCACTCATATGTGGAACTTAAGAAACAAAACAAATGAGCAAAGGGAAAAAAGAGAGAGAGGGAAGAGAGAGGGAGGCAAATCAAGAAACAGACCTTAACTATAGGAAAAAAAAAACAACAACTGATGGTTACCAGAGGGGAGGTGGGTGGGGGCATGGGTGAAATAGTTGATGGGGATTAAGCAGTGCACTTGTGATGAGCACTGGGTGATGTATGGAAGTGTTGAATCACTATATCGTACACATGAAACTAATATTAAACTGCATGGTAGCTAACTAGAATTTAAATTAAAACTTAAAAAAAAAGAAGGAAATAACGTGAAATAAAGCCTACTTTACTAAAATGGCAGACACACACAAATACATATTTCATGTGAATTTTCCTTTTTGAATATCTGGTATTATTGCTTTACTATTAGAGTTTAGACTACTTTTTTTTTCCTTAGCTCTTTCCTATTTCTAACCCTCTTCCTTTTTAAGAAACTCATTTTGAAATTGGATTATTTTGCCATTTTTTTTTTCTGGAAAAGACCTTTATTTAAAGAGATCCCTTGGATGCAAAGAAAACACACAGATTCCATCAAAACTACTGTATAAGCAGACTTTGCTTCTTTCAGAGACAAAAATTAAGGAAGAACAAAAAGATATGACAGAGATAGAGTTCTGCCTGCATTGGTCCACATAAATATTACTCAGTAAAAAGAAAGACGAATACAGGTACTTCATGGAAGTCAAGGATATCTGAAGCAGGACAGCTTTGATCTCCAGCACCTATTATGCCTCTATCACAGTGGAATCTATGTCTCATTCCTATTTATGATAGAGTATACTCACAAGCTTATAAAGGAAAGAAAAGTATTATCCAAAAGAAACACACTGGCAAGGCCGTTGGTCAGTTTTAAAATAGTCACTGTGGGGGCGCCTGGGTGGCGCAGTCGGTTAAGCGTCCGACTTCAGCCAGGTCACGATCTCGCGGTCCGCGAGTTCGAGCCCCGCGTCGGGCTCTGGGCTGATGGCTCAGAGCCTGGAGCCTGTTTCCGATTCTGTGTCTCCCTCTCTCTCTGCCCCTCCCCTGTTCATGCTCTGTCTCTCTCTGTCCCAAAAATAAATAAACGTTGAAAAAAAAATTTTTTTTTAAATAGTCACTGTGAATAGCGTAAATCAGACCATATCAGTCCACAGACAAATTCAGTCCCCTTCTAGGACTGCCAATATCTTTAACTTTTTTCTTTTTTATGCTAAAATTGTACCATTTAAGGGAAGTTTCCTCAAGGTATGTGAGAATACTGAAGTTTATTCCTCTGATATTTTCATTTGCCATAAATATTGAGCTACCATGCCTTCTTCATTCAGATTAAATACTGGAAGCTGGGCAGGGAGGATACCTGGCTCTCCCTACAGTATGGGGCAGCTAGGACAGTGGAACCCCAACCACCCATTTCTTTGGAGGTGGTGTAGACATTTAGCTCCAGCTGTAATTCTACTTGCCCTTCTATTTTCCTTTCTTTCTTTTTTATATAAATGTATTCTTACTGTAAATGATTAACCAAGTCACCAATACAAACAATGACATAAAACAAGGAGTTCCTCTGTTGTGAACAGTGTAATGGCTTAGAAATCATAAAAGACCTCTCACATGAAAAAAAAAATGGATAAAACATATATCTTCTAAATGTATCATTGCGCTGGCCCCAAAGAAAATAATCCATAAAGCACAAAACAAAGTAAAAGCTTGGGATGCAAGGTAAACAAGAAAGACAACCTTCATCCTGAAGGCTTCTACCAAATCTTGTAGGCCCCAGTTTCCATTGTCATGTCTGTAAGTACTGCTATGGAGAATCTTATGAAGGGCCCCATAGCAACAATAATGATGACAAAGGCTAGCCCTTGGTGTATGGATGAACTAGAAATAAACATGCAAAACAAAATGCCTTAGCAAGGCCACTTGCATATCTAAAACTGAACACTGGATGGCGGTGGGGGAGGGGGTCTCTTCTGAGAATTTATAACCCCAAGCTGGCCTTTCCATGATTTTATGGTCTAAATTCATACTCCCTCTGTGACTCAAAAGCTCCTCAAAGAAAATTTATATTTAAACTGTTTTTGGATTGATAGGGCATCCATGGACTGAAAAGTTTAAAAGACACCTGGCAAAAGCAGGTAGAAGAAGGGAACTGAGGGTCTCTTAATTCCTTATTTGGACTTCCTTTTGATCCTCCTGATTTGAGGCTAACACTTCATCTCCACTCTCCTCTGCCTGTTGTTCAAAGTATACAATTCTTCTGGTTTTATATCGCCAGAGAATACACCTCCAGGCTCCCAAAAGAATAGGAAGAGGGTGACGTTGCTCACTGCTCTTAAATCAGACTTTCAAAAGCCCGGGTGTTTTTCTCCCACCCCCAAAACACACACACACACACACACACACACACACACACACACACACACATACACACACACTTGCATACTTCCTTCTGCAGGATATGGTACCTTTCTGGAGTTCTCTAGGACAAATCACTTTATTTCCCTTCATCCCCACACCTTCACCCCTGCCAAACATAGGCATAATCTTGTTCTGCAAACTACTTTACCATATCTCCATTCACTTTCCTTTTTTTTTTTTTCATTTTTTAAGCTTATTTTTGAGAGAGATAGAGCATGAGCAGGAAAGGGTGAGAGGGAGAGAGACAGAGACAGAGACAGAGACAGAGAGACAGAGAGACAGAGAGACAGAGACAGAATCCAAAGCAGGCTCCAGGCTCTGAGCTGTCAGTAGTGAGCCTGACATGGGGCTCGAACTCAAGTGCGAGATCATGACCTGAGCCGAAGTCGGATGCTTAATCAACTGAGCCACCCAGGGGCCACTCCATTCACTTTCTAAACCATATATTGTGATTGATGTTACAGATATCTCCTCATTTACTTGAAGGTGAGTTTATTGTGCTTCCTGTTCTCTGGAGCAATTTTATAAAAGAGATCTACTGGAGATTAATTTTATATTATGGTTTCATGTTGTCCTTGCTGGTTTCGAAGTTATTTTAGAGAAAAACTGGAGTAGATGTTTCTTTCCTTCACTATCTTTTTTTTTTTATTTTATTTTTTTAATTTTTTTTTTTAATTTTTTTTTCAACGTTTATTTATTTTTGGGACAGAGAGAGACAGAGCATGAATGGGGGAGGGGCAGAGAGAGAGGGAGACACAGAATCGGAAACAGGCTCCAGGCTCTGAGCCATCAGCCCAGAGCCTGATGCGGGGCTCGAACTCACGGACCGCGAGATCGTGACCTGGTTGAAGTCGGACGCTTAACTGACTGCGCCACCCAGGCGCCCCTCCTTCACTATCTTAAAATTGGAGACCTATCCCACTACTTTAAAATCACAAGTTTTCCGACAAATAAACACTAGAAATTTTCTAATATTGGTGTCTAATTTAGAGAAAACTCAAGAAGATCACTTGCCTAGTCTAAGGGACAATCAGTTCTCCAGCTAGAATCCATGTAAATTGAAATCCAAAATAGAATTGAGGACAGATAAAATAATTTGCCATTTATGTGATAAGATTCTATACATTAGGAGCCACATCTCTTCACAAATTACTAAATGGTTTTGTAATGAAAACCAATCATTATGATACCCTAGTATCAAAGTGTCAAGGTCTAGGCCACCATACAGAATTAAGTTGTGCACCACACAAAAGTAACATTTTTAAAAAATTTCACTCCTGTACATATTGTTAATCAAGATATGTTACAGAAATTTTCCAGCAGAAAGTAGGCAAAGGTCTTATAATTACAAGATCATATTATTACAACAATTTTGGAAGTAAAATGTTTTAAGGAGGTGCTCCCATCCCTTAATTTACACAGTCAGTATATAGCCTCATAGAAGTCCTGAATAAAACTACCTGGCCAATAAAATTCACATGTATAAATGTTCTTAGACATTATTTACAAAGTGTAATTGTTATAAACTGATGTGATCCCAAATTACTTTCTTAAAGCTCCAACCCCAAATAATAGTATATTTGAAAATAATAAAAAACACCAGAAACAGTTTGCTTTTAGGTAGCAAGGCCAACAACATGCCTTTCCTGTCCTTAGGGGTGTATTGACTCTTCAGCCTTATTTCATAATTTAGTTTATGGGCATCTTGACTGTCTTTTCCTTCTGCAAGATAGCAAACTAGTCCATTACATTGATTACATTATTCTGAATGGATCTAGTGAGTAGGAAGTAACAACTACCCTAGATATTTTGGCAAGACGTTTTGACATCAGTGGATAAGAAATGAATTTGAAAAAAACTCAGGGACCTTCTATCTCAGGGAAATTTCTAGAGGTCCAGTGGTGTGAGCTGTGCCAAGATATCCTTTCTATGAGGAAGAATGAGTTTTTGCATCTGGCCCCTCCTGCAACCCAAACTAGGCACAACACCTAGTGGGCCTCTTTGGATTTTGGAGGTAATATATTCCTTATCTGAGTGTGTTAGTATCACCTATTTGCCAAGAGACTCACAGAGCTGCTAGTTTTTAGTGGGTACCAGAATAAGAAAAATCTCTATAATAGTCTAGGCTACTCTGCATACTGTTCTGACAGTTGGGCCACATTATCCAGCAAATTCAGTGCCACTGAAGTATCAGTAGCAGACAGGAACACTGTTTGCAGGCTTTAGCAGGCTTCTATAAGTGAGTCACGGGATAGGTCCTCAGGATTTTGGAGCAAAGCCCTGTCATTCTCTGCACATAACTATTATTTGAATGAAACACCTCCTCACCTGATACTGTGTCTTGGTAGAGAATGAAGGCTTAATCATTGGTCACCAACTTATCATGAAACTCAAGATGCCCATCATGAACTGGGTGTTACCTAACCCACCAAGCCACAATGTAAGGTATCATCAAATGTAAGTCATATATAGATATCTGGGCCCTTGTAGGCCCTGAAGGCACACATATGTTACATGAATAAGTAGGCAAATATCTATGGTTCCCACTTCTGCTACACTACCTGCTCTCTCCCACCTTATACCTATGGTCTCATGGAGAGTTCCCTACAATCAGTTGACAGAAGAAGAAAAGACTCTAGCCTAGTTTACAGCTGGTTCTGCACAATATATAGGCACGACACAAAAATGGACAGCTAAAGCACTATAGTCCCATTCTGAGATACCCCTGAAAAGAGAGGTATCTTCCTCTTCCCAGTGGATAGAAGATAATACCGTATACCTGGTTGTCCATTTTGCTTGGAAGGATAAATGGCCAGATATGTGATTATATACAGATTCATGGACTGTGGCCAATGGTTTTGCTGTATGGTCAGGGTCTTGGAAGGAACATGATTGCAAAGTTGGTGAAAAGTAAACCTGAGGAAGAGGGATATATATAGACCTCTCTATATTGGGGAAAATGAGAAGATATTTGAGTCCCAAGTGAAAGCTCACCAAAGGGTGACTTCAGCAAAGGAATATTTTAACAATTAAATGGACAGGATGATCTGTTCTATGGAGACCAGTCACCTCAGTCATCCCTCTTTCCCCAGTTACTCCTGTCATCATCGAATAGGTTCATGAACAAAGTAGTCATGGTGGCAGGAATGAAGGTTATCCACAGGCTCAGCAACATGGACTTCCACTCACCAATGTCAACCAGACTATGGCCATCACTAAGTGCCCAATATGACAGCAGAAGAGACCAACACTAAGTCCCCAATGTGGCACCACTCCCCAGAGTGATGAACCAGCTGCATGGGAGCAGTTTGATTACATTGGACCACGTCCACCGCAGAAGGGGAAGTGTTTTGTTACTAATAGAATAGATATTTAACCTGGATATACATTTCCCTTCCCTGCAAACAATGCTTCTGCCAAAACTACCATCCCTGGACTTACAGTATATCTTATCCATAGTCATGGTATTCCACACAGGATTGCTTCTGATCAAGGAACTCACTTCACAACAAACAGTGTTGCAATGGGCCTATTCTCATGGAACTCACTAGTCATACCGTGTTTCCCACAGTCCTGAAGCAGCTGGCTTGACAGAATGGTGGAAAGGTCTTTTGCAGACTCAGTTATAATACCAGTTAGGTGTTAATACCTTGCAGGGCTGAGACAAGGTTTTACAGAAGGCTGTATATGCTCTGAATAAGCACCCAATTTTTGATACTGTCTCTCCAATAGGCAGGAATCAAGGGGAAGGAATAAATGGGGGTGGCATAACTCACTATTACCCTTGGTGACTCACTAGTAAAAGATTTGTTTCCTGTCTCTTGTAATCTTATGTTCTGCTGCCCTTATAGGTCTTTGTTCTGAAGGAAACAGTGCTTCCACTAGGAGACAGAATAAGATTCCATTGATCCAGAAGTTAAGATTGCCACCTGGTCATGGTGGACTCCTCACAGCTCTGAATGAACAAACAAAGCAGGGAGTTATTGTGCTGGTTGTAATGACTGATCCTAACCAATACAATAACCTACACAACAGGAAGAGACAATTCTAAATACGGCTTTTAGAAAAATTATAAAACAAGTATAATGCAGTTGATTCCACAAGGTCTGATTTTGCTACATATATCCCTTTAGCAACAAAGTGGTTAGATTTTAAGAATAAAGCACTTCTTATCAAGCTTCATTTGACTGGTACCTGGATTATGAATGAAACAGAAAAGTGAGCAGCCTGATGAGTCTCTGAGTGCTTTTCAGAGATTTCAATATGCCATACCTTGGCATTGATGATTAAAAGCACTTCTACTTCGATCCAGATGCTTATTCACAGGAATGAGATAGCTCCTTTCTATGTATATTATATACAGAACATATAGTAATTATGCATATAACAATTACATTCAAGTCATGCTTATTAGTCAATTGATTCAGTTATCCTTAATTCATTTAGCAAACATTAAATTAGCACCTAAAAAGTGCAATGTATACTGTTGGGTCTAATCATAGACATATTCTTCATTCCTTGGATCATGTCCGGCATGTGTCTGGAACATCAGCATTGGGATATGCAAATAACTAAGAATTCGCTTACAGATATTCGCTTACATTGCACTAGTTCACAGATACACTAGCTGGTTATGGTTAAAAGAGAGTATAATATCAACAATAATTCCAAACTTAAACTCAAATACGGATAAATATCAATAATGTAATCCAATATCATAATTATTCAAATATAAAATAAACAATAGTCTATAAGAAAAACATAAAAAAAACTGTTTTAAAATGTCCTTACCTCTTGTTTGTATCCCCTTTCCACAGGCTTCACTGGTGCCCATTATCCCCTGCCTGACAGACTCTGGCACCAAGATACAAGGACTCCATTTCTGTGGCTTCCACCTGCGGTTACAAAGAACAGCGGACTAAAAATTTCACCATGACAGACATACAAAACAAATATAAAAATAAGTGAACTTGAAATCCAACAGCACAAAAACAGTAATTCAATAAAAATGTATATAAATTCAATGTGACAAAATGGGACTCTGGCACATAATAGGGAGGACAAGAGTCTACTCTGCCCCAGGTTCATGGTTAACGCAGCATTTCCATTACTTTAAATGTGGACATTTCCTATATAAGCTGTAGTCCATATACCAAAGTGGCAGTAAATACCCTTAAAAGCACGGATCAAATCTAGAAGGCTTACCCTCCTTATCAACTTAAAATCATATGAAGAAGGAGGAGGAGGAGGAGAAGCAGAAGGAGACAATGATGATGATGATGGGGAGGAGGAAGGAAAAGGAAGAGAAGAAGGAGAAGACAGACAGAGTGAGAGAGGGAGGGAGAGAGAAAATCCTTATGTTCCATTGTATCTTTAGAGAGTCAGGGTTTAAACATCTGAAAGTTTGGGGTGCAAACTTTCACACTCAATCTTCCACTTCAACAATTGTTATAAGGTATTTTCTAAGACTTTAAAGTGACTCAGACATCTCAATAGGGAGGTGGGGAGCCACAGGGACCCATCTTATGTGATAGTTCATCTCATGGAAGAGGAATGGATCCATTTCTGATGAAGTATCAATATTTCTATTCCTCAAAGGAAATATTCTGTAAGGAAGGCATATGGTTTCCCACTGTTTTCCTTTCTCAGGTAAACAAAACTTTCTATTTTTATGACCCACAGGACAGACTGACTTGTATCCTTAAACCTGTCTCTTCAGAATGTACCCAAAAACCCAAACTCTAAGTGTAACCACAAATTCTGCTCCTTTCTTAGTATATGTTGACACTTTTTTCATATGTGCCAATACCTCTAATAATAGATATTACTTCAAAAAATGAAACAGGGGAGCCTGGGTGGCTCAGTTGGTTAAGCATCCGACTTCAGCTCAGGTCACGATCTCACAGTTTGTGGGTTCAAGCCTCACATCAGGCTCTGTACTGACAGCTCAGAGCCTGGGGCCTGCTTCAGATTTTGTGTCCCCCTCTCTGCCCCACCCCTGCTTGTGCTCTCTGTCTTTCAAAAATAAATAAAAATTAAAAAACAAAAACAAAAAAAATGAAACAGAAACATGAAGCAAAAATATTATTGACCAGTTTTGCAAGATGAAAAAATTCTAGAGATCTTCTATATCTGGTCAATAATATTACATATATATTATATTACAAAACTGGTCAATAATATATATTACATTACAAAACTTGTCAATAATATTACATATGTGTGTGTGTGTATGTGTGTGTATAAAATCATTGATCTCACTCAAGTGGACATCATACTGTCAATAGTTGAGGGATTGGAGAGAAATCAAGAAACAGCTAAACAGAAAAACAGAAAAACTTGGCATTTAAAGAAATCACTCCTTAATTTTAAATAGTTGTAAGTTTACCTTGCATATGCATAGATGAATTTAGTATAATTCTAAAACACAGAAACTGAAATGGTAAGGGGTTTCGGGGCAATTTTTCAACTAGGATGTATCATTCAGATCCCTTAAGTTTACTAAGACTTTCTAGATTGAAATGAGATCATGGTGTTCAGTCTAGTTTAGTGTGCTGCATAAACTGAAATATAAGGAATTTTCAGGATTGTTAAACTCAGTCTTGGAATGATAAACTTGGCCTCATAAAGGTTAAGTGAAATTACTCAGATTTCACAACTCAGCAGGCCAGTTATCCCTCCTAAATTCTCGGATCCTTAGCCATAGACTCTTGACCCCACATTAATTCTATGTAAGGATACATCTTCATGTTTTTTCCCTTTTGCTTATTAACTTAATGTGTTGGAGATGTTCAAATTCACAGAAAAATTTCTACAGACATTTTGATTCTATTTTAAATGGTAAACATGTGAATATGTTACCTTAATGGAGTAAAAGAAGAATCAGAAGAAAATGATACAGGTCTGTATTAACTCAGCTCCCTAACATACCAGTGAAAAGGGATACAAAACTAAATTGGAATATTGCTTAAAATTAAAGGGTGTTTTGTTGAGGAGCAGAGAATCTTGCTGATAACTTGTACACATATTAACCTCAGCCTCAGGAGAAATGATACAATGATCCAATCCAGACACAGCAAAACTGGTTTCTGGGGAAAATGGCAGGAGGTCAATGATGGAAACGAGTTTAAACATGAATGGCTAAAATGGAGTGCAACCAGGGAGTTCAGAGAGTGGACAATAGAAAGGAAAATCTCACTAACAGCTTCTAGGATTTTCTCTGATTATAATAGACCTGGGATTATAAAAACTTCTAATAACGTTTAATTTGGCTAATTTTTTTCAATTGGCTACTTTCCCCAAGAGCTCTTTTGGTGGGCTCAGAAGTTTCAATATTTATATATAGTATAAAGGGATGAATATTGACAGTGTTTCCACAGCAGCCCTGTGGTTAATGAAGCAACTGGTAGTCTGGGCATGTTCCCAGTGTTTATTCACATCCTACTTAAACTGGCCATTCGGTAGAAACAATAATAATAAAGGATTATAAAGCTGACAGTCATTTAGACTCTTCAGTGGCACTCTATCTAATGTGAGGAGCCTTCTTAAAAAAGAGAGGGGGGTGCACCTGGGTGGCTTCTTAAAAAAGAGAGGGGGGTGCACCTGGGTGGCACCTGTTAAGCCTCAGACTCTTGATTTCAGCTCATGTAATGATCTCATGGTTTACAAGATACAGTTCCACATCAGGCTCTGTGCTGACAGGGTGGAGTCTGCTTGAGATTCTCTCTCTCCTTCTCTCCCTGCCCCCTCACCCCCCACTGCTCATGCTCTCTCTTTCTCAAAGTAAATAAATAAACTTTAACAAAAAGAGAGAGAAAGAAGGAAAAAAAAAAAAAAAAACTTGTGTCCTCCTGAATAAATTAGCTCTTGAATTTCGTATCTTTAAGATATAGTTCCTCAAATAATCAGGAGAAACACTAGGCATTTTTGATAAAGGCATTTTTTAAGTGTACTGATAACCACAGGAATTTTAAGACAGTGGTTTTTTTTTCACAAGTAAGTAAAACTCAACAGTGAATGATTTTAATCCAGATGTACTTTAAAGCAATGCTTCAATCCAACATTAAAAGGATAGATATTAATGACTAAACACACAAACCTCAGGCATTATTTTTATAAATAATAGTCCCCAAGTTGCCAAGAGGGAATATATTTTAAAAGTCATTTTCTTTTTTTTTAATTAAAAAAATTTCAACTTTTTGTTTATTTTTGAGAGAGAGAGAGACAGAGAGAGAGAGGGAAGACAGAGTGCGAGCAGGGAAGGGGCAGAGAGAGAGGGAGACACAGAGTCTGAAACAGGCTCCAGGCTCTGAGCGGTCAGCACAGAGCCCGATGCAGGGCTCGAACTCATGAACCATGTGAGATCATGACCTGAGCTGAAGTCAGACACTTAACCATAACCGACTGAGCCACTCAGGTGCACATTTTCTTTTCTTTTCTGTTTTCTTTTTTTTAAATATTTTATCCATAGGTTAAACTTTTTTATTTTCCCTAAGTAGTTTATTAAAATGTGTATATGACAAAAATTAAGAACCAAATTTTTTAAAATAAAAGTAAATAATTATTTTAAAAGTAAATTTTTGTTCTTAGTTCTTCATTAAAGGTTTTAGGATGAAAACAATAGAATGAAGTAAATTACATGTGTGTTTGTTTTCCAGGTAGTCTTTATCCTGAATCTCTTTGGATCCTAATCCTTAAAATTGACTGCCTAGGTGACAGAACTCCAGCAGCTCACTTAAAAGCAAACCATGTTTGTTTCTTTTTTTCGGATAATTAGACTTTCTTATTCCTTACTTCCTCAAAATACATTCAAAATAACAGGGGGAAATATTGAGGTATTAAAGATAAACATTACCTTATCTTCTTTCTCACTAAAAATCATAAACTTATGAAAGAAAATAAGTCATGATTTACACTAAAATCTAATGATTATTTTAAAAGGTAACTAATTACCGATATACAGGACATAATGAAATATCTTCACACTCTCGCTCTTCAAATAAGGTATCTGGGCATTCTTGGCCTCCGTTGGCTGCTTCCTGGATGATAATCCTATATCGAGACTGTTTAACCGTGGCATTTCCTAAAGTAAAGGAAAAATAAAATTATAGTGCCTTTTTATGTAGCTGCATGGAAAAATACAGGGTTAGTAGCAGGCAGGCAGGCATACAGGCAGGAAGGAGGGGAGGAAGGGAAGGGAAGAGAAGGAAAGGAAAGGGAAGGGAAGGAAGGGAAGGGAAGGGAAGGGAAGGGAAGGGAAGGGAAGGGAAGGGAAAGGAAGGGAAGGGAAGGGAAGGAAGGGAAGAAAAAGGAAAAGGAAAAGGAAAAGGAAAAGGAAAAGGAAAAGGAAAAGGAAAAGGAAAAGGAAAAGGAAGGGAAGGAAAAAAATAAAGAAACAAAGAAAGAAGGAGGTGAAGTAAAAACATGTGGTAAGACTTCTTGGGGAATGAGAATGAGAAGCAAAGACCAGGGGTTAATAATATTATACCACTTCTCACTCCTATGAGATAGATAGTTAATACTCAATAATTGTCATTTCAAATCTATATGACCTAATATGCAAAGAGTGTTTCCCAATTGTCTTAATATGCTTTAAATTAATCAGAATTTATATTACCTATGGCATAAGAATTACATGGCATAATCTGAGAAACCACAGAAACCAACTTTGATCTCACAATAGCCCAAGGGCCTAGAGTTTTACTATGAGGAAATCACTTCCTCAGGAAAGGCATTTCCCTCTGGAAATACTCATTAAAATTAATACATTAGTAATTTATTTGTGGGTATTAGTTTCTTATAATATCTCTCATTCATCATAACCTGAGACAATATGGATATAATTGTAATTTAGGGGAAAGGCACTAAAATTGTGACAAAACAAAATATTGTCTACTTCTTGGTTTGGTTAAAAAGCAGAAGTATTAATAGGCACCTCAATAAAGACATCCAGTGTTCACTATCACTTTAATGGGCTGGGGCACTCATAATCTTTAGATGCCTTCTGATCAATAACAGCAACAAAAATCAATTACAGTTACAATGGTGAGCAAATATTTCAATTGCTATGTGCAAAATATGCACTAGATATAAAAATGAAAATTCTTGAACTTACACAGAAAGAAAATGGGGCAGATAGAGATACAACAAATTTAAGACATTGGTAGAGCGAGAAATGTCAACAGTGTGCAGTACTAAGAGAGTACGAAGAAAGAATAATCATTTTTGTCTCTAGAAACCAGACAGTTCCTGGAGGAGACAGATTTTATCCTGGGACTTGAAATCTTAATAGAAAAAAAAAAAGGTTGAAGTCATTTTAGGCCAAGGAAAGTCTGAGAAAAGGTACTCCTGAGACATAGATGGGTGCATGGAATTCATAGAGAAAGACATGTAGGTGCATTTAGATGGAATGTGGATGTTCACATGTTGGAGGGTTACAAAGAATGGAGAGAAAGGGTGGTGTAGGAGAAAATGGAATTAATTGGTAAGTCTGGGACAGACCTAACCATGTTAAGAAGAAAATTTCTAGAAAGCCAGTAAACTAAGTGGAATGTGACAAACGGCGCGGGGGGCCCCCCTTCAGTAAAATTATATATTCATGTGGTTTTAAAAAAATCATTAGTACCATGACTTACAATGAGAAAAAAACTGACCCACAACCAATTCCCTGTCCTCCTTCCAGAAGACTTTGAACTCTCTTTATTTAGTTCATCTGTGGTTATCTCCAAATCCATAAATAATAAACTTATGTCATTGCTTCTTGATTCATTAACTTTAGACATCATTTATTGACTTTCTGCTATAATGGATGGGAGTTTACTTTGTACCACCTTTCAATTTTTTATAATTGTATCACTATTTTTATGCTTCTAATGGTTATTTAAAGGCTTTAAAAAAACATTTTTTTTTCCAGTCCCACTCCTCACTCCTCCTGTCCTCTATCAGACCAGCCACCACGGTTCTAAAGAGTCATGGGTTGGGGCGCCTGGGTGGCGCAGTCGGTTAAGCATCCGACTTCAACCAGGTCACGATCTCGTGGTCCGTGAGTTCGAGCCCCGCGTCAGGCTCTGGGCTGATGGCTCGGAGCCTGGAGCCTGTTTCCGATTCTGTGTCTCCCTCTCTCTCTCTGCCCCTCCCGCGCTCATGCTCTGTCTCTCTCTGTCCCAAAAATAAATAAATAAATAAATAAATAAATAAATAAATAAATGAGTCTTCATGGGTAAACAAGCTTCCTCTTCTCTTACCACCCACATTCCTGCTAAGTTAGGACAAGCTTTCTGTGCTGCATCATCAGTTTCTCTGATCTTTAGTCTTTGTCTATTAAGTTTTCATAAATGCATTTAGAGCTCTCATCCACTGATGGTCTTCTCTTTCTTATTATTTTTTTAACATGGGATTAGGGCTTTCACAACTCATTTCTGTTATTTTAATGAGATTATGCAAAGAAGAGAAACCAATGTACTTGTACATTTCATGATCATGAACTATAAGTTAAGCAGATGTATAGGATCTTTTCCATCTACTTACAGATCTATCCCCCTGCTTTATATGCTGTCTACCCAGGGAACTGATCATAGAAGGACTGACTTCTGGTTGGGTTTGGCCAACAGAGGGATGGGGCACACAATGTAAGAAAAAAGATGATAAGAGGAGAGAAAGATCAGGGAATTTATTCCACCAGATTTTATCTTCTAGATCACCTTAACTGGTTCTCTACACCAACCAAAAGGCATGGTTTCTGTGGAGTGGCTCTCTCATATAGCTGTAATCCTACTAATTGTTCCTACCTCTATCAAATTTCAGGCTCCTAAACATCACTACTTCAGGTACTGAATCATCCCCTGTTAGCTTATGTAACCCTTTCCAGTATTTTGTAAATAGACCCTCCATTAATTTTTCCCCAGTTGCCCCATTTGAATGGGCCACCATTCCTGTTTTCTGCCAGAACATGCCAATAAAATAAGAAAGACATACTACTATATAGCAGGGAAGAATGTTATAATTGGCCCATTTCTAAAACTACTTAAGGTAGTGTGAGAAATATAAAATAGGAGTTTAAGAAGAAATAAAATAAGTGTAATTAAAATAGTTCTGGTGAAAAGCTGAGAGATTTTCCCTTAAGATCAAGTACAAGACAAAAATGCTCACCCTTGCCACTTTAATTCAACATAGTATTGGAAGTCATAGTTACAGAAATTAGGCAAGATAAAGAAATAAGAGGCATCCAAATTGTAAAGGAAGAAGTTAAAACTGTTACTATTTGCAGATGACATGATACCATAGATAGGAGGCCCTAAAGACTCCACCAAAAAACTATTAGAACTAATAAATGAATTCAGTAAAGTTGCAGGATACAAAATTAACATACAGAATTTGGTTGTGTTTCTATGTACTAAAAAACAGCTATCAGAAAGAAAGACAAACTAAGAAAACAATCCTATTCATGACTACATCAAAAATAATAAAATACCAAAGATTAAATTTAACCAAAGAGACAGAAAACCTGTACTCTAAAACTTTAAGACACTTATGAAAGAAATTGAAGAAAATGAAAATAAATGGAAAGATATACCATGCTCATGGATTGAAAGTATTAATATTGTTAAAATGTCCATGCTACCCAAAACAATCTACAGATTCAAGGCAACCCCCATCAAAATGCCAATGGTATTTTTCACAGAACTAGAATAAGAAATCCTAAAGTTTGTATAGAATTGCAAAGATCCCAAATAGTCAAAGCAATCCTGGGGGGGGGGGGGCACAGAAACAAAGTGGAGGTATCAATCATATTCTCTGGTTTCAAACTATACTATAAATCTACAGTAATCAAAACAGCATGGTACTGGCATTAAAAAAAAGACATATAGATCAGAAATAAATCCATGCATATATGGTCAATTAATCTATGGCAAAACAGACAAAAATATGCAATTAGGAAAAGACAGTTTCTTCAAAAATTATGTCAGAAAAACTGGATAGCTACACGAAAAAGAATGAACCACTATCTTACACTATATACATCTTACACTATATACAAAACTATTTTAAAAATAAATTAATGGGATGCCTGGGTGGCTCAGTTGGTTGAGTGTCCGACTTCAGCTCAGGTCATGATCTCACAGTTTGTGGGTTTGAGTCCTGCATCAGGCTCTGTACTGACCGCTTGCTTGGAGCCTGGATCCTACTTCAAATTCTGTGTCTCCTTTGCTCTCTGCCCCTCCCCCACTCACTCTTTGTCTCGCTCTGTTTCTAAAAACTAAATGTAAAAAAAATTTTTTAAATAAATTAACAACTTATATATAACATCTGAAACCATAAAATCTCAAGAAAAAGGATAGGCAGTAAGCTCTGTGACATTGGTCTTAGAAATACTTTGTGGACCAGTTTCTCAGGCAAGAGTTAACAACAGATAAAATAACAAATAGGAATATATCAAACTAAAAAATTTTTGCACAGCAAAGTAAACCATCAACAAAATGGAATGACAACCTACTGAAAGAAGATATTTACAAATTATATATCCGAAAGGGTTTAATATCCGAAATATATAATGTACTTATTCAACTTCGTAAAGAAAAAAAAAAAACAATTAAAACATGAGCAGTGGACGTAAATAGACATTTTCCAAGGAAGACATACAGATGGCCAACAGACACATGGAATGATGTTCAACCTCACTAATGGTCAGAGAAGTGCAAATCAAAACCACAATGAGATATTACCTCACACCTGTCAAATTGGCTATTATGAAAAACACACACACAAAAATAACAAATGTTGGTGAGGATGTGGAGAAAAGGGAACGAAAAAAGTATGGGGGCTTCTTAAAAAATTCAATGTAGAATTACCACAAAATCCAGGAATTCCACTTCAGGGTACTCATCCAAAAAAAAAATGAAAACATCAATTCAAAGAGATATATGCATCCTTATGTTCACTGAGACCCTATTTACAATAGCAAAAATATGGAAGCAATTGTACTGTCCATCAATAGATGAATGGATAAAGAAATTATAGTATATATACAAAATAGAATATTATTCAGCCATAAAAAATTAAGATCTTGCCATTTGCAACAACATGGAAGGAACTGAATGACATTCTAAACAAAAGTCCGACAGAGAATATAAGTGGAATCTAAAAGCAACACAAACAAACAAAACAAAATAGGAACAGACTTGTAGGTAAAAGAAACAAACTATTGGTTACCAAAGTGGGCAGGGGTGGGGGGATGAAATAGGGAAAGTGGATTATAAGGTACAAACTTCCAGTTATAAAATAAATAAGTCATGAGATTGTACCATTCAGCATCAGAAATACAGTCAATAATATCATAATAACTATATGGTGACAGATAGTAACTAGACATCATGGGGATTATTTCATAATGCATAAAAATATTGAATCACTATGATGTACACCTGAAACTAATAGGATATAGTACATCAATGATACTTCAATAAAATAAAAACAGTTTTGCATAATAATATAAAGCTATCTTCATTTGGGTGGGGACAGCTTTGTAAAAAAATTATGCCTTTAAGAATAAGTCTCCCATTCTCAGTTAATTTCAGTTACACTGTACTTGTTCTGAAAATTATTTTTTACCCTTAGGATTAGTATGAGTGTGGGTCTGTGTGTATATGTGTGTATATGTTTCTGTGTGTATGTGTGTGTTGTCCAAGTGTTATCTTAGAAGATCAGAAATAAAAATTGAAGAGGATAGGAAAAATGAAATAGATGCCTTTCTTGAGAGAGAACATAGATCAATGTTTCTCTGTTCTCATTGTATGTGTATGTGCACACATGTGCATGTGCACACACACACACACACACACACACACACAATGAACACTCACACACAGAGGTTTTCTGCTTTATGGTGTAATTCCAGGTGAAGTCATTCAAGGTTAAGGAAAACGGCTGCATTAATTTATCATGCCCTACAGATGTTCAGGTGAGGGTTGAGAAAGATGGATTCTATGGACAAAACAAAATTTTAGAATAGAGGTTAGATTTCTACAGAAAAAAACTGATTGTCACTGTATAGAAATGAAGACATTTTATATGTTTTCAAAAAGAGAAACAGAGATAAGGGATGATCTTGACATAGTGAATCAACACCAGGATCTGCAAGATAGCTGCTAAAAATTTCTTTTTCTGTGTGATGTGTTTCTTTGTCCTTCAACTTTGGCATGGTAATATTTAGCATTCACTTTTAAATTATTTTTCCATTTTTTGTGATATAAGTGCCTCAGCTTATAACCAGACCTAAAGCAGAGTCAGTTATGCACAAGAGACATGAATTAGCTGGGGTGTCATGGAACCTCAAGGGCAGGCAACATCCCCACTTGGGATGGAGCAGTCAATAGTCTCCTCACTTCACCTGTACTTTGAAGCCAGCCTGAAGGGAGCACTTTTGTACCAAGGAAGGACAGTAATTACAGAAACCCAAGAGGTAATTAGCAACAGAAGAAGCGAATGTCTCTGGCAGCACCCAACATCAAGATCTGAAGTCAGACAAGAGATGATGAGCAAAAGGCCAAGTGGAAGGTCTCAGAAATCGAAGTCAAATAGAACCTCACTTTCTGTTGAAGACACAAGAAATGATTTAAGGGAAGTAGACAGAAAATGGAAGAGAGTGTCTTTGGAGGTTGCAGACATTTGGATTTTAAACGTATGTAAAATGCATTAGAAATTTCCAGGAATTATCTCCTTCATCTATATCAGATCTGCTTCTGGACATTTTGCATATGGTATCTCATTTTATTATTATAATGCTACGAGGCTGGTGTTACTACTACCATTTTCATTTATTTTAAAATTATAATTATTGTTCCCACTTTCCAAATTAGAAAATGGAGGGTGGAAGAGTTAAATAATTTGCCCAAAGTCACCTTGCTAGTTGTTAAGCGATTAAAACTATGCCATTAAAACTGGCTAAACAGACATCCAAGCCCATGGTCTTTCCACAGAGACTTTATGGTAAAACAAAGAGAGAGGGGCATTCCAGGGAAGGGTTCACATCATAATTCCTCTGTTATTCCCATGGGACACCTCTTCCTTTTTAATCAATTCTTCAATAGTACCCTGTTGGCAGAAGGCTTCAAATGCCAGTAAACACAGTGCTTGTGGGGCTTGGTGAGTGATGCTTCCAACCTCATTAGGCCTATGAAAAATAACAATAAATTAAAATTCCTGTTTGCAAACATAAGTAACTGTTTAAGCACGATTATTGCTAACAAACTAGTCTAAATTCAATTTTTATTTATGCATATTTTATCATCACTTAGTCATCAGGCATAATTATACTTGCTACTAATTATAATCAAAAGAAGTAACATTTATGAAGATGGCAGCTTAAACATCAAGAGCCATATTTAATATCAGAAATATATAAGTGATTTATTTATACATATATAATAATAAGAGATATTTATAGATTCTCTGAGAAGGTCTATACCAGTCTTTCCCAGAAAGATGGTAGCAAAAGTAGAAGAAATCAGTCTTGCTAAACCTCAGCTTACTTGGCTGTAAAACAAACCAAAAAGAAGTTTCTATGTCATATGATTGACAGGAGGATTAAATGAGATACTGCATGTAAAGGATGTACATATTGCCTGATACAGGGAGTCTTCTATAACATGAATTCATGAGAGAAGGTGAGAAAAAAGATTTAAAAAAACAAAAAAACAAAAAACATAGAAGGGGCACCTGGGTGTCTCAGTCAGTTGGGCGTCTGACTTTGGTTTCAACTCAGGTCATGATCCCAGGGTCATGGGATAAAGCCCTGTGACAGGCTCTGTGCTGATCATAGAGTCTGCTTAAGATTCTCTCTCTTTCTGTCTGTCTGTCTGTCTGTCTCTCTCTCTCCCTTTCCCCCACTGTTCTGTCTCTGTGTCTAAAATAAATAAAATGAAACAAGGGCACCTAGTGGCTCAGTTGGTTAAGTATCTGACTCTTGATTTTGGCCCAGGTCATGATCTCATGATTTGGTGAGATCAATCTTCACATTGGGCTTCATGTGCTCACAGCAAGGAGCCTACCTGGGATTCTCTCTCCGTCTTTCTCTGTCCCTCCCCCACTCATGCTGCATTCTCTCTCTCTCTCTCTCTCTCTCTCTCTCTCTCTCTCTCTCTTTCTCAAAATAGACTTATAAGCAAATAAACAAACAAACAAATAAATAAAATGAAACAAAAACACAGAAAAATGCTTCAATAATTGAGGATTCTATATATTAAAAGAAAAATATGACAAACTGGCCTTCTATTCAGTGCTACATCTTGGCCATGTTCTGAGCATTGAGGAGTAGACTATGAGTGGCTGAAAATCATCCCACATTCTTGGTAAATTAAATTACAATTGCAAGGCAATTTGTATCAACCACCTTGTCATATCATTGGAGAGGAACAGATAAGCTGATCAAGTACCTGTTTGCTCAAGAAAGTCCTAGTTAATGCTTGTTATCTCATCTTAAATATGAATAGCTCATCCACTCACTTTTCGGAAGTACCTCTGTTTGTATGAAAATTATATGCTCTCTGAAAAAAGACTATCACCTCATGCGAATGTAAGTAACAAGCACCTTTTGTCTCTCACTGCAGCGTAGGATTGCATTTCAAATGTATGGAAAAGATAGACTGTGCTGCTGTTCTTAAAATTATCTATTCAATCTGATCACTGGACCTTTTTATTTCTTGCCACAGAATTCTGCTTTAGATATCAGTTCATGCATCCAAAGAAGATGGTCCTGTGCCCCAAGCACACTTGCTCATGAATCATTAAATTAAAAATGAAAGGGAAAGGAGAGTATGGGGCTTACCTGAAGATAATTGACTGGAGCTACGTGATATGTGTTGTTATGACAGAAACATTACGAATAAAAGCTATGTAACTAAAGAGAAGTGGTGTTTAATCAAAGTGGAGCATTAAAATGAAGAGAAAACAATTTTCACTTGGCAAAAATTCCAAATGGTCATTAAGAAGTCTGTCAACCCAACTTTCTTCAACATTACATCCTCTGAAAGCAAAACAAACAAACAAAAACAAAAAAAAAAAGAAAGAAAGAAAAGAAAAGCATTCTCTCTCCCGAAAAATTATACACAAGAGAATGGCCCTCATTAGTCTACTCACAACCACTGCTGAGATTTTTTTTTTCTTTTTTTAGGAAAGGCACAAACCAGGGTTCACCACCAGCCCAACTATCTCCCACTTAAATCTGGAAAAACAGTGACTCTGAGTTCTCAGAGGGAAGCACTTACCACATACAGGGTTGTCATTGTTGATACATATTTATCAGGTTTCCTCTATATGTAGGAGATGAACCTAGGGGCTGTGCGTTATACTGAAACATATATACATGCATTATTAAATCTCCCCAGTGAAGCTGAATTGAAACTTGATGGATGGATAATAATGTAGAAGTTCTGCACAGTTTTATAAGGGTTCAGAAATGATAATATAAACTTTGTATTTACTATCCAAAGCCCATCAAGCCAGTATCTCTCTCTTTGTTCAAGGAGAAATGGCGGGCTTAAACAATGAACATTGTAATGCCCTAGAACTATGAGTAGAGAGTTTTCCTACACTTCTTGCCTATTCATCTTGGTGTTCCATATAGAGAACAGATACATCAAGAGTGTTTCCCACCCCCCAAAATTCCCTCCTAGCCTGGACCTCCAAGTACTTCAACATGAACACTGAGCCTATCTATATACCGGTGAAATTAAACAAAATTGCAAAGCTTTTCTGCCAAACTTTCCAGGACTGTTGAAAATAAGCTCCAGGATATCCATATACATCTTTCATTTTAAAATGTTGCCTGGTAAAAATGTACTGTATATTCTTAAATGTTCATGATCATCATTCACTTTGCAACAGAGGCCACATTCAATGGCTCTGGCAACAGACAGGACCTCCAGGGCTCTGGTTTCTAATCCCAGCTCATTACTGAATTGCTATATGACCTTGGGCAATGCACTTCACCTTTCAGAGCTTCAATTTTCTTGCTTATCCTATGTGGGGAATACTGTTGAGCCAACTCACAGGACAGCTGTTACGAATGTCTAATTAAATTGGATTTAAATGTAATGTAGTATGTGTGTGTGTGTGTGTGTGTGTGTGTGTGTGTGTGTGTGTATCCACTTAAAATTCCTTATATGCAAGCCCTCAGTTTCAGATGAAGCAACTTGTGTTCATATCTGCAGAAACTATCTAGGATGACAGTCGAAGCAAACAAACATGTCCTCTCTACAGTAGTTAGCATACACTCTCTAAAGCCTATGCAATAGTTCTAATTTCTAGAGACTATCTCCAATTTCCTCTACTTCTATCCTCAACCACTGCTGCTCTTAGAAAATCTGCAATCTGTAAAGCTAACCTTATCAAATAGTGACCACCTTTGAGTCTGGCCCTTCCTTTCTCTAAATATGATAAATGAAGTTATCCACAGCTGATCTTGCTTTCTCCTCAACCTACGTGGTCCTTAATCCTGGCTACATATTAGAACCTCAAGGGACACTTTTACAGACTCCTAATGACTCCCCCAACCCAAACCATTTAAATCAAAATCTCTGGTGGGTACTGCCCAAGCATTGGTATGTTTAAAAAATCTCTAGGGCAAAGAACCACTAATTTAGCACATTTAAAGCTAGCATCTCTTTTTCATCCAATATGTAAAACAGGAAAAAGACAATGCAGCATGCTTAACCAAGCAATAGAAAACAAATGAGCACTAGCTAAATCATTAATGCTCTCAACACATTTAAAAAATGCAACCTGCCCTCTAGCTAAGTACATCATAATGGGTATAATTGGAAATGTGTACTATAAATGAGGAGGGTTAACAACGCTATTTATAATGACAATTTGCACTTGTCTTTTCTTCTTGCCAACCCATGCTGAAATGACAGGGATTTATTTTCCCTCCATTCAGACCCCTTTTCATTTTAGCAGAAGAAATGTCTAGTGGCTTCTTGCTACAGGGCTCCCTAACGCATTGTACTCCATCAGCCTTAAGAGTGAAATTCTCTGCAACACCACACTGCACCGTATGCAGACAAGTTTGGGGGGACACAGATGTCATCTAAGATATAAATTCAAGATACAGTCATTAGTAGGCATGAATACTGAACCATATATTCAAAGCAACTCTTTTTTTTAAAAAATCTATATTACTCTAAACTTATTAATGCTTTATGCCCTCATGAGCATAAAAGGATTCTATTCATGCCCAATATTGTTGACATCTAGGGGACAGAAGAACTTCTAGACCAAGTTTATGTGTCACAGCACAGTGAGGTCACAACTCAGGGATGCACAGCTAGCAACTTCAGACCCTTAGATCCTCTGTTCTTACAGGAGAGTGAAGTGTATCCCTGGGCCATCTACCTGCCATTCTCAAAATGCACCGCCATTCATTATGGCTCAACCACATGAATCCTGGTTTCTGCAACTTTTTGCAATGCCCCAGGATGCGTCTACATGTAAAAAAATGGTTTACGTGAATTTAAGGTATGTGGGATCATTTAGATATTAATATTGATTGTGATATTAAAGTTTTTGTTTTGGTGGTAGTAGTAAGACAAGGTAATGAAAAATAGCTCTGTAAAGATAACCCAATTAAAATAAAGTTTTTCACTTTTAACTATAAATTTTATCACGATGAAGACAAAGACTCTTAATTATCCCTTTTATGCATGAGGTGTGTGTTATTTCCTGTCTTCTTGTCTTCATTAATTTGCAGCATCAACATAAAGCCTCTGGTTTTTGAAATTCCTTTTTTGGCTTGGTGTTGATGTAGTAACATGACTTTTTAGAATTGGTGAGTCTGGAATGTCAGGTCTGTAAACTTGGGAAAATACTTATTTTCTGGTACTTCAAAGGGAAATAATTAGAATAACTTATTTGGGGCTTTGAAGAAGAATAATCAGGTAATGGAATGTGATATCAAATGAACTCAATATATCTATCCATCAGCTTCAACAATCATCTGGCCATGCTTTGTAAAATCTATACCCCTACCCATTCATGACCACCTGAATTATTTCTAATATTCAGGCATCATAAAATTACAACTGTAAATATGTCAGAATAGATTTATAAAAGATAAGGGCTCTTTTTGAAACATGACCACATGTTTCAAATACTACCATACATAGAAATAGCAATACCAATTCTCCTAAAATACTAATAAATATATAACTGTCATTGGGTTATAATTCGGTTCCTGACTGTCAACTGAATTATAATTGGTTGACATGTCCTATAGGCTCCTCCCCTTTTTCTTCTTGTTTTCTTTGGAATTCCCTTTGAAATATTTTCAAAAACAGATTATAAATGCAGGTACAAAAAGACAGGCAAGTAAAAGAAAGTTTGGAGCACTGGTCCTTGATGAAATTTCTCCATTGTTGGCAGTGAGAACACGGCTTTTAATAGATCGGTAAATCAAGAAAGAGGAGACAAAAACTGTGTGGCCAGAGCACAGAGTGATGTTTGGTCAGAAACTATCCCACCGATACACACATAAAACTAGAATTCCCTTCGTGTGTGGATAGTGAAAAAAACCTACTCTGACAGACAGAAAGAGTGGGGTTGCTTTCTTGTCCTGACCTTAACTCTAGAAAGAACAGGAAAAAAAAGAAAGAAGTCACCCAGAGTTTTCCTAACCAGATGCCTCTTTATTAATAAATGTGTAGAGCTGGAGCTATTCAGCACTATTATATCTGAAGAAGAAAATCTAAAATAATAACTGTTTATCATGTGTTCGGGATTGTTCTGGAAAAAGAATATTGAAGTTATCAAAGGAGGAGATGCCATTCTTGAAATTGAAAATAAAACAAAACAAAAGAAAGAAATATTACCTCTTGGACCTTACATTCTAGTGGAAGCAGAAGGACAAATTGCAAAGATAAGTCAATATTTACTATTTCATAAGGCAATTAAATACCATGCAAAACACACACACACACACACACACACACACACACACACACACACACGCACACACACACACCCACACAAATATAGCAGGAAGTTCTAAGGAATGTGTGTGTGTCTGTGTGTGTGTGTGTGTGTGTGTGTGTGTGTGTGTTAAGGAGAGGGAAAGTTGTAATTTTAAACTTCAAAGCCTCCGTGAGAAAGGGATATTTGAGCAAGAACATGAAATACCTAGGTGGTCATCTATATAATACCTAGGAGAAGAGAAATTTATGCAAAGCGAATGCTATGTACAAAGACAAAGCAGAGTCAAATTCCAGAGAGAGCAAGGAGGTCCAGACTGGCTTTCTTCATTGGGTACACTGGAGTTGGGAGAGGAGGGAGGTCAGTGTTTCCACAAAGAAAAATAATTCCTATCTAATATCATAGATGAAAATGAATTATTTAAGGCTTACATATAAAAGCTTCTGGAGAAAAACACAGGTATCTTTATGTCTTTGGGATAGGAAAAAAATCTTAAAAAACAAAAGAGGAAAATCATACAGTAAGTAATTGATAAATTCAATCATGTTAATATTAAGCATTTCTGTTCACTGAATGACAAACCTCACTCTGAATGACAAACCTCACTCTGAATGGTAAGATCTGCATTATGTGGAAGCACACAAGGTTTATTATCCAGAATATAACATTCAAAACAATAAGAAAAACAATCCAAGCACTTGCCATGCTTCATTCATTTGCCAAGTACTCTACATAAATGAACTCAATCCTCACGACAGTCCTAAAACACAGTTACTCTTGTTATTTCCATTTTGGAGGCCAGAGAATGGAGGAGCAGAGAGGTTTTGTATCTTGTCCAAGATGTCAGTAAGTAATAAACAGGACCTGAAACCCAAGAAGTCTGCATCCAAAGTATGTGTTCTTACTGCTCTGCTTTGCTATCCTCTGCTTCCGACCCCTAAATATTCTCAGCCGAGTGCAAGAAGAATTGCAGTCCAATGAAACTGAAATCCAATAATGGCAACTGTTCACAGGAATAAAAGCTCTATCCAGTTAGGAGCCTGGCCCCTACAGAAAGTCAATAAGGACCAAGACTAGCCAGTTCATAGGGCCTCAGGCTCAACAGTGCTCTTAGTTTAAAGCTCTGCTACAACTGTCTTGAAATATTTAATAATCTTTGAACAAGGCATCCCACATTTTCATTTTACATTGGGCCCTACAAATTATGATGCTGGTCCTGATAAAAACAGTGGCAATGTGGAGAATTAATGAGATCCTCTCTTTTGGGTTTACCTTACTCCTTGGAAGTATAGACACAGAGAGGGGACTAGGAAGGATGTGTTCTGTCCTGGAGTTCTGACAGTTACTTACTGTTTTTGCTTCTCTCTTAGCATTTAAATTCCTTGAGCAGGAGAGAGGGTTTGCATAATCATCCAGTTATGTGAACTCCACAGGATGGGCAAAGAACTCAGTACACACTGGGTCATAAAGACATGCTATTAAATACTGTTGAGTTATGGTAATTTATACACTTACCTACAATTCACATTTTTTTTTATTCAAGAAAACAGATCCTCCTCATTTCTTGCCCAGATAATTGAATGGCCTCATAATTTTCCCACTGGTTTACAATGGTGTCTAACCTCATTATTTTCTGTATTATTTTTTTTCTAACACACAAATCTGATTTTATCACACCTATGCTTAAAATTTAAAGCATCTATTAGAATTCCAGATAATGTCCAAACTTCTTAGAATTGCATAAATCTTTTCATAAACTGGCTCCTGCATATCTCTTTAACCCTATTTCTTATCATCCCTCCCTATGCATTATGCATCCCAAGCATCACTAGCTGCCTATAATTCATTTCATTAACATGTCCTCTCAAGCTGCCAAGCCTCCATACATACACCCTCTCTTCTATATTTAAGGTACTTGTATTCCATGTTTATGTGGAAACTCCTAATCTACCAAATATTACATTATCGGACCACTTAGCTAGAGTAAGACACCCTCCTTTCTGGCTGTTAACACTCTGTGCTCATTCTTGTTAGAGGAAAAATATGTTTACGTACTCTAATTTCGTATAAAAAAAGCCCCTTGAATAAAGTAACCTCATCTCATTAATCTTAATGTTACTAGCAACTGGCATAAAGCTTGGTATATAGTAAACCCTACAAAAAGTTTGCTGAATTAATGATACATTCATTTGTTATCATTCATTTAATTACTATGTCGGCACTTACTCTGTGGCAGCCACTATCCAACGTGTTGAAGCACTGAACACGACATGGAGCTTACCTTCTAATTGGGAGAATGGTTAAGCACTACGAAGAAAAATAACATGAAATAGTGAGTAAGAAAGAGAATGGGAAGAGGAGAATTTCTAATAAGGTTCTCAGAGAAGTGTTCACCAAGACATGATATTTAAACTGAAAACAAATGTTGAGGAAATGGCACCCATGCCAAGGTGAGAGAAGAGCATTTTAGGAAGAAGGGGCAGCAAGTGCAAGTCTGAATAAGAGACAACAAACTTGGTCAGAAGGGAGGCCAGCGTAGCTAAGAGGAAAGTAAAGAAAGCAGTGAAAGGTAGAACAGAAGTTTACAAAGCTGCCTAGCATCAGTCTGTGAGGGTAGAGCCCTTCAGATGATTCCTTCTGTGTGAAGGCAGATCTACTTCTACAGTCTTCTTTGTCTCAGGACTTTCTCCCCTTACCCCATTGTGTCTTCTTTGGTAAGGATAAGGGCCATCTAAATCATGTTATTTTGGGAGATGGAAGTGGACATACATCACCTTTCTTTCATTCTCCTTCTTGTTCTTTGGGATGTATCTGTTCATAGAATGCACATATTCTTCTCTTTCCTGGGGCATGGTCATTCAAATTTTTAGTAGTCCAACATGGTCTGTGACCAGAGGGTTAAGCCTGTCTAATTACAGGGTTGAGAATCAGCTGATATTTTGATCCCCCTCTACTTGGACTAATTCTCCATTGTTTCCAAATTTGGATGGGGGAAAAAAGTGGGTGGGGAAAAGGCAGACTTCCTTAAATTCCAAAATCATACATGAGCCTTTTGATCACGTATAATGGTATTTCATGTTCCATGCAGTGTAACAACATATGTTTAATAAACTTCTATTATTTTCCTTCTAGAAGAAAGTCTCTTTCTTGCTTTCTCTCATTCTCACTCAAAACATACATTTAATATATTTCTATCTTCTGTTTATAAAATTAATAACTTTACAGCTTGAGCCTGAGTACTCATGGATCCTACAACTTACTCAGGGATGATGAAATACAAAATGGAGGGCAAGTAGGGAATTAACACATACAGAGCAACTATTGCTGAGCCAGTCTCTTCATGTAGGATAAGAAAACCCTAGGAAGTAAATTGTCTTATAGACACTACATGTTACATTTATGTTACAGATGAACATATAGAGTTTCAGAAAGGTTTACTAAATTTTAGTTAAAATTAGCACACAGCTAAGGAGCAACGCCAGGGGTGCACCATACACATGTTAGATTCTTTCCACTACACATGAACAAATTAGAGAGAAGCTCAAGAGAGAATATAATTAAGTGCTAAACTGAATATAATCAAATATCAGTTCAAAAAGCATGTGGTCATCCAGCAGCAGAAGAGGATATTGTTGGCTCAAGTTAGAAATGAGCACACTTCCCACAGAACCTGTCATTGTATATGTGGCCTTCTTTTGTTATCATTTGTAAGGCTTCTAAATAAAGTTATTATAAGCATATTTTAGGAATCAGCAAATTAAATTTAACTTGAAAATACCTCAAATGGCAAAGAATCTATCATTCCTAGAATACTTATTTGGGGATACTTTACTCCTTATCACTGAAAACATGCCATTCAGTAGATAGTCTATCTGAACTATCTCCATGAAGGAATTTTAAGAGATTAGCAGAATATTCAGTGATGATTTTTTTCTATTAAGGAACACTTAAAAGTTGTTCATCTAAATCATGAGCAATCTATTTCATTTTGAGCATGAATTTAATATCTTCTTGATTTGTTACCATACAAAATCATTTGATGTTCTTATAAAACCTGAAGTTCCTACCTGACATATTAAGATCCCAACATTTAGTTCCACCTTTAACTTTCAGGTTTGTTATAGTAAGACAAATTAAATAGTTTATAAATCTAACATCATGTTAGCTAATCCAATGAGTCAAAAGCCTCCTTAAACCACACTCTAATTTAGAATCATACTAAAATAGGATCAAAGCCAAGGAAGTGAAAAATAATTAATGTATTTTTTTACTTGTAGAAAATTATTTAATAAACTTAAAGTAACACCCTACTGAAATCAAAACTAATTTATTCTATTTCCTCATAGGAAGCATACTGAAAAATCTAAGAATAAACTCCTAATTAGAACGGGTACCTTGGTTTCTGAAAGGCAGCTTATTTACCTCTATAGGCAAATAAAAGTTATATTGTGATGCACTGTAAAATCTGCAGAGAATTCTAGAGATATGAGAAAGAAACCAGCCAGAACTTAACAGTTTGAAAAGAAGAGCATTCACATCCAAAGAAACACAGATTCTTTGCCACCATGGCTAACAATAAATCATTTGAATATCCATGTGAGCCACAGGATTTATTTATGGTAATGTAGCTTGACTACTGAGTGAGAGATTAATAGTGCTTTATAGCAGGTATTACATGCAAACGAAGAAGTTATGAGTAAGGGTGGATTTCAGATGTAAGGAACAGAACCTCATGCATCAAATCTACATTTTAAAATTTTTGTTTGCTTTTACTTATTTGACTCTGTTTGGTATGTTAGTTTATTTTATAAGATGACCAATACAACACTGTGTATGATAGACTGTTGATAGAAATTACAGCCTGGACATTTTGGTAAGAATTCAAGTACACATGGACTACATATTTTGTTTGTCTGAAGTAAAACCTCTGGCCCAGATCACACTCAGGGTGAGTGCTTTCTCTCTTCTACAAGTTTCTAGTCTACATGAACATACAGTTCTACTGTATTTATGTGCCTGGGGCTTCATTTTCCTTTTCTGTATTTCTACCTAATGTAAATCACTCTCTTCCCAAACCAACTCTGATGTGATAAGAGGATGGCTTTTGTGCTGGAAGCAGGCAGGTAGGTCTTACCATGCCTCTGCTTGCAGTTCAGCCAACAACAGAGACAGACTTGCTGAAACAGAAGTGAGGGGAGGAGTCACGTTCTGAATTCTCTCCCAAAGGGCTGAGCTTGGGCCTCCTGGGGAGGCCAGTCTCTGTGGGGAATAATCACTGCTCCATCTGAGAGGGAAACTTCCAAACCCAGTTCCTGTTACCTTTCTGCACACTGTCCCCTTCCCCTTTCAGATGGGTCCTGACTTGAGGAGGCTGGTCCACATGCTGCTGAAGTGGCTGAGGGCCTGACACAAATGGGGCCATCAGACTCTCTTTCTTGGTAACCTGAATAAAGAGCCAGAAGGGAAGTTTCTGTCCACGTTGGGTGCTTGACTTAAAAAAGTGTGGTAGAGTCAAGGCTGGGACAGCCATTCTGGGGCTCTGTATCTGCTAGTTATGACAGTGTACAGATTCAGAGAAGGTTCATTAGAAGAGGCAGACAGTAGGAGCACACAGATTAGCAGAGACAGGAGGAAGCATACTGGCCCTGAAGCTGCAGATAAGTGCCAGGTCTTGTTGGCATTTCTAGTTCCCATGACTTCCATGGAGACTTTTTTTTTTCCTTATTTTTGGCTATCTGTGAGATTTCTTGTTACAATTTTCCAACAAGTCGTTTTAACCAACTATAGCTTAAAAGCCTTTGATCCTTGAAAACCAAAACAGATGATTAGAACTATACACTAGATGCAAGTTACACATTTCTTAAATTGTCCATTGGCTAATGATTAAATTAAATGATCCTATAGTTCAGTTGTTCTCAAACTTTAATGTGTCTTAGAATTACTAAGGCAGTCTATTTAAAAATGTAGATTTGGGGGCTCCTGAGTGGCTCAGTCAGTTAAGCGAGCGCCCAACTCTTGACTTCTGCTCAGGTAGTGATCTCATGGTTCATAGGTTTGGGCCCAATATTGGGCTCTGCACTGACAGCACAGAGCCTGCTTGGGATTCTCTCTCTTTCCGTCTCTCTCTCTCTCTCTCCCTCTCCCTCTCTCTCTCCCTCTCACTCTCTCCCTCTCTCCCCCTCCCCCTGCTGTATGCTCACTCTCTCTCTCAAAATAAATAAACATTTTTTAAAAATGCAGATTTTGAGGGCCCAGGCTTGACCTCAAAATCAGAATCTCTTAGGGTTTTAACAAGCATCCCCAGTCACTCTGAGCTGGAAGTGTATGGGCCACATTTTCAGAAACTATTCAAATTATTGTTTTACCCTTGGGCCAATCTGGGCCACTGCAAGACTGCACATGAACACAGTTTTGGGTTTCAACATTATGCCCTTGGGTTTTATTTAAAAAGAAAAAAAAAACATGAAACCTTTTACTTCATTTCCTATGGACATAATGCCTCAGTTGGTGACCTCTGTTGGAATGGGAAGTTGCAGCAGGAAATGCCTTCTAAGAAATAGCGATTGAATAGGCTTTGGTTCCCAGGAGATACTCATATAACTTCATTAAAAATAATAATAAACAAATAGACTGATGGACATATGAATGAGTGAATTAGTAAATGAATGTGTAAACAATTATAAAGGATAAAGAATTCTTTTTAATCATGTTTTCCAGGAAACCAGAGATAAATCAGATTCTCTAAGTCCCCCATCTTCTTTTTTTTTTTAATTAATTTATTTTGAGAGAGAGAGAGAGAGAGGGGGAGAGAACAAATAGGGGAGGGACAGAGAGTGAGGAGGACAGAGGATCTGAAGCAATCTCTGTGCTGACAGCAGAGAGCCCAATGCAGGGCTCGAACTCACGAACTGTGAGATCATGACCTGAGCTGAATTCAGATGTTCAATGGACTGAGCTAACCAAGTGCCCCTAAGTCCCACATCTTGTATTGCCAACATCACTGTGCATGTTCTTGCAGTGAGCCATGGCAACATTTAGAAAAGAAATTTAGTTGTAAAGGCATATCAATTTCCTCTTAGCAGTTTGCTAGCTTTGCCTAAGTAGGTTGCTTCTAACTGGCATCCGTTTATTTTGTACGGATTTACTGAGTTCTGTTCCATCTTAAGTTTATTACTTAAGCACTTTTGGGAATGAAGACAGAAAAAGGTTCTAGCCTTCAAAGATTTCACATCCCTTCAGAGGAACACAAAACACCTTTACGGGTAGTTAGAATGCAAGCAAGTTAGACAGGGTTATGAGACCCAAGAGGGAGGAGTGGTTGTTTCCAGCAGAAGGATCAGGACAAATTCTGTGGAGGAGGCAAGGATTTATACCTTGGTAAGATCTTGGCAAGCAACAGAGATAAGGAGAAAGATATTCTAGACAGAGCGGAAATCTGATTTCCCTTACTACTTTCTCTCACAACAGTCTCATCTGCCCAGCACATACTACAATTGGTATTTAGGTAATTGTGGGTTCAGTGGCTCCATCTTCCTCCAGTAGACTGTACCCTCCACAATGGAAATGGATGGATCTGTGTCTGTTTCACTCACCACTCTACATATATGCATGCAGTACCTAGCACAAGGGCTGCAACACGCTGATTATTCAGCACATGTTTATTGCTGAATGAGTAAGAGCCTAGGCTTCCATGTGGTTTTGCCCTCTATTAGTTTTGCAATCTTGGGTCCTATCCCTGGGCCTCTATTTTCTCATATGTAAAATGGAAAAATAACAGTTCTTTCCATATAGGGTTGAGATAAAAATTAAACAGGATGATGGATAGCAATAAATTATAATTTTTATTAATTCGACAGGAAGAGGCAGTGAGATGAAGCAAAAGCATGTGGATGTTTTGGCCTTTTAGTGATAAGAGCCAGACCTTGTCTAGCTTTTTTTGCCTACTACTGTATGGGCTCACCAGGCAAGGCAATGTAGCAAGTTTCATGTAAATTGGGTATCTTCACCTGCTCTTTGCTCCGTTTGGATCAGGTGACCAGGAGTGCTTCCCTTGACAATTCCGTTGCCTCCTCTCTGGAGCAGGACTAATGGAACAGCTGTTCCTTTTTCACCAAACTGTCAAGGAAACAGCATATGTGAAAGCAATGTGTGATAGTTCTGTAATGTGCCAAGCCTGTGTCACAGGTTTGAGAGTCCCAGGCTGCAAATTCTTGACTTGCTAATAAATAAGCAAAATGAGTGTGCCTATTGATATGAGAAATAACTTGTTCTGAGATAAAACAGGCAGGCGCTGGAGTCTGAGAAATCTGGATTCCACTCTGGCTCTGCCTCGGCCATGCACATTGGGTAACCGTGGACCCATTACTCCATATTTCTGAGCTGGGGTTCCTTACCTCTATAGTCATGTATGATTACACCTACCTCCTGGGGCCACTGTAGCAAGTGAAGGAAAATCCCAGCTGGTGATGCTGTGAACTCCAGGTCCCGGTAGCTGTGCATCAACTCTGGTGCGGAAGAGCTTGGAGTTGAGGATAGGAGGAAGAGTGTGGACTAAGAACACTTCCCTAATATTTCCTCTCAAGGTGAGGGGTGGGTAGTGCCAGCTGCATGCCAACCTCTGAGCAGCAGGTTATCTATGGCACAGTGGTGTTCCTCCATGTTAGGAAATGGTCAAGGGGCTCTGATGAAATATTTCCCCCCCCTTTTTTTCTTATTTTAATGTTTATTTTTGAGAGAAAGAGAGGGAGAGAGAGAGAGAGAAAACATGAGTGGGGGAGGGGCAGAGAGAGGCAGAGAGGGAGAATCCAAGCAGGCCCTGCACTGTCAAGAGCCCGACATGGGACTCAAACTCACAAACCACAAGACCGTGACCTGAACCGAAAGCAAGAGTTGGATGCTTAACCAACTGAGCCACCCAGGCACCCCGGAATGTTCTTAATTTATGTTGTTGCCAAACCTGATTTTTTTTTTTTTCGAAGTCAAATCCACTTCATATTGGGTTTTATAGAATCAGGCAGAAGGTGCCAAATTTTAAGGAAAAGCAAAACAAAACCAAACAAAAACAAACACGAGAGCAAAAAATTCCAAATCCTTAAGTGAATTTTACCCATTATTTTTTCCCCATGAATTGAGAGAAAATGTCTTTTATGACTTTTACCAGCAGAACTCAGTTTGGCAGGAATATGAATGAGAACTGTAATCTCCACAAGCCCAAATGTTTGTCACTCCTCCTACTACATTTTCAGGAATATTTATTGAGTACAAGGGCAATGTAGTGATCTGTATTGGTCTACATTGATCTACATCTATAAGCTTTAAATTATAGACCAAGGGGGGAAGTCACCCCCAGTGGAGCCTGTAAAAAACAAAAGAACCTATGCTCTGCATTTTGAGGCTGGAGCTTGGGACATGTATGTGAGATACACTCCTTACTTCATTTTAGTATTTCAAAAACACTTGGAAATAGACAACATGAAACATTGATATAGGTGGTAACTGAAATTTAGGTTAAGTCACTTTCTTAAAGAAAGTCAGTAGAGCATCACGATGCCTTCAATGCCATTTTGGGGACTAGTGTCCAAGGCCTCCTCATTATTTGGGAGTAAATTAGTAATCCATCCACCACTTCTCAGGTAGACAAAAGTATTTCTCCTGTAGGGAGAAACAGGGAACGATGCGTGCTGGAAAGGGGTAAGTGAAGGGAGAGGGTGGTGTTCATGTGCATCTGAGTGGGAGAAATTCTGGATTTCAGAACAGGTGATTTTTTTTTACTTATCTGACATTCTAACTGACCAATATCTTTTCCCATAATTGACGTGGATCTGTTAATGCTATGGCTTCATCTTAATGGAAGCAAAATCTTTAGGAATTTTAACTAGTTGTGGGAAAGTTGCAGAATTCCTTTATTCATTCGTTCAACAACAATTATCGAATGTCCTTCCTATGCCAGATCTGGTGTTAAGCACTGCAAGTTCATTAATAAAATCGGAAGACAACTGCCCTCTAGATTTTATAACCTGTCCAAGAAAAGCACAGACATGAAACAAGCACCATCATACTCACACAGGATGTCTAGATGTTGCAGGACACCAACATAATAAAAGACAAGTTCCCTGTTCCTAAGGGACTTAGATATTAATAATAATAATAACAACAATAATAATAATACATTTCCATGTACTTGACATTCTTTAATGTGTCCTGTTCTCAGTTAATCCCTATAACCACTCTAGGAAGTAGCTGCAGATATTCTCTCATTTTGTACAGGAGGAAATTGAAACACAGCAAGTTTAAAGGGAGTCTAAAGTGACGTCTATGGCAAAGATGGGATTTGAGAGTCCATGCACTTAATTGCTACGCTACACTACCTTGGCATTTAAAAAGAATTACTGCCTTTGAATCTAAAAAACCTCAAGACCTATCTCCAGGGGTTTGAACAGGAACAAAGGCTACCACCAGATGAAGTTTCCTACCAATTCCCGGCAGTGGTTTGCCATTGGCCTTCCTGTTTCCACAACACTGCTCTCCAGCTTGCCCCTTAGAGATGAAAGTTAAGGAGCTCCCTCAGGCTTTAATTATTGATACTGAAAAATAATTAATCATTAGCTCCATGGTTTCTAGGAATTTATAATAAGAGCTATTTATACATGTTATCTTCCAGTTTAACAGCTTTACCTCCTATGTATTTCCCTTCTATGGAAGTGGTGTACACATTTGGGAATTATTCCAAAATAATCCATGGGTGGGGTGGTGGAAAGGGGGACAATGGTAGCATGGGGAA
The DNA here is from genome assembly GCF_014898765.1 of Herpailurus yagouaroundi. Lineage (NCBI taxonomy): Eukaryota > Metazoa > Chordata > Mammalia > Carnivora > Felidae > Herpailurus > Herpailurus yagouaroundi. The sequence goes on along the minus strand of NW_024412395.1, from coordinate 20,824,710 downwards.
AATGAGAGTGACCATAATTTGGTGATTGTTTTCACCTGGTGATAGTAACACAAGCGCACATTCTATTGATCATTAATATTTTGCATTAACATTGTATTAATTTATGTACACATCTGAAATTTCATATAATTCAATGTTTAAAATATAAAATGCACCCATTTAAAGATAATCTAAGAGAAATCCTGGAAAATCAGTATTGATTTCTGACTTTAAAGGCAAAGCATGAAGTGTGATGGTTATAAGAGCAGTGACCAAGATTAATTCCCAACAACACCCAGACAAACAATTATCAATGATCTCCTAAAACAGGTTAAAATGTATGTGAAGGCATGTTGCAAAGTATAAAGCACTAAATGTTTCTCATCCCTGCCCACTAATTAAGAGTCACTTTAGGAGAGTTTTAATATTGCCAATGTCCCTTCAGCATGAAGAGATTCTGACTAACATGGGCTAGGATGAATCTCGGACATCAGTGCATTGGGGGAAAAAAAACTCCACAGGACTGAGAACCTCTACAATAAGAAACCTGTTGCCATCACTAAGCAAATAACGTTGGATACTTCAGGCAGTCCTTTGTATTATAGACTGAAGGAAGAATTAAAGAAAACAGCAAGAAAGTACCAAAGGATGATTCTTGATCATTTGGCTAATTTATTCCTGGGGCTTAAAAATCAGAAAGGCCACAACAGTGCCACAGCTTGACAAATATCTGATTTGCTTAGAAGAATGTGTGACAATCATTAATCATTTTAGGAGAGACTCAGGTGAGGAGAAGTATGAAGGCCGGAGTAGTGGCTGACTACTAGCTAGAGATCGTTCATGGCTTGAGAATACTTTGAAGTCATAAGGATTTAGCTTATGAACCCAGGCAAGACCAAATAAAAGCTGACACAATTCAGCCATTGCTAAGGTGCAAATCACTCCTGGTACACTCAGGCCCCTGAATCCACCTTGGCTCTCTGAGAGGTTTCAAATGAATCTGGTTTGAAGTTCATATCACCCAGTGATTCCCTGATCATATGGAAAGCTATTAAGTCATAATGTCTTAAAGTAGAACCCAAACATAAATAAAAGTGTATTCTAGAGATCTCTAGGTGATTCCGCTGTGTAGCCAAATTTGGAGACCACGAATATAAACTATTCTTAACTTTGATGACCCAATATGAAATCACACCTGCAAAAGAAAAGCTCCTCTTTCCTCATTAGCCAAGGTCACCACTTGCTCTGGCCCATGTTTCTCCAGACTTCTCAGTTTAGGTTAAACCACTTCTCCTCCCTCAACCCTACACAGTACCTCACCTGTGTCCCCACCTGCTGATCTGTTCCTAGGCTATGCTTTTCACTTTACAACTTTGACCGTGTCAATGTCTTGCTCAAAACTTTCTAATGAACCCCACCCTGACCTGGAGCTTTGGAACCAAAATATAGTTATTACCTGGAAGCTTACATTAAGGTACAATTCTAGACCCCATCTAGGTCTACTCAATTAGAATCTGTATTTACTAAGATTCTCAGGGGATATTTATGAGCATTTAAGTTTGAGAAGTATTATTCAAGAGCACCATTATCCAAAGTATATTTTGAAGGACACTCTCAAGGACAAGGAATATCCTGCCTGGATTCAAAGTCACATCATTCTCTCTCTTTACAGGACATTTGTCCATTCAAAAAAATAGTTATTGACTGACAACTATGCCCCATACTGTGTTGGGTTTAGATGATCCATCAGTGAAGATGACAGAAATGGTCCTGGCATTCATGGACTTCTAGCAAAGTCAATATTGACATGGAAGGATAAGGGTGTCATAAAGGGGGATGTGCAGGATGCCGTGGGATGATCTACTTAATGATGTGAACTGGGGACAGCCTAACACATTTGGGAGATCTAGGACATGACAATAGCATTCCTGGGGGAAAGCTGCTAATGCAGGTCCCTGTGGATGCACAGGGGGGGCATCTGAATACAGTGTCAGCTTCAGACATAACAGGCGCAAAGGCTCAGGGCAACTAAGGAAATGCTTGCCCAAAGCTTACTCCATGCAACAATAAGAAAACTGTTGCCATCATTAAGCAAATAACGTTGGACACTTCAGGCAATCCTGAAGCATGACCCAATCATGCTCTAGGTGATTTCCATATATGTAGGCGTGACTATTAACCCTGTTTTTCAATCGAGGAAACTGAAGCACAGAGAGATGAAGCAATGTGTTCCCATCACAGAGCAAACTTTGAAACTCAAGTCTTGCCTATCTGGCTCCCGCATTTGTGTTCTTAGCCATCACACTCTACAACTGTTTAGCTGGGAAGAGCACGATGCATTTAAGAAGCTGAACATAGGCCATTATGTCAGGAGTTCAAGCGGTGATTGTTTATGGATCTATTGTTTTTGTTTGTTTGTTTGTTTGTTTGTTTGTTTTTTATCATCAGAAGTAGTCATTACCATTTAGGAGCAGCTTCTTACAACTCACATTTTTGAGAACTGTCCCGTAGTTAATGAATCAGAATTTCTAGCTCTGGAGCTGAAAATAGGCATTTTGGAATGCTTCCAGGTGATTCAGAGACAATAAAGTCTGAGAACCACAGGTTTAGAGGTACAATTCCCTTTAATATTATCCTCCCTCACATAGTCCCTCCTAATTAAGCCATGGTTATTTAATAATATATTGGTCCCAAGGTATAAACTAAACATGAGGGTAAACAGGATTGGAGTGGAAAGTTGGAATAAATCTGAAAATTGAATCTTTGCTCCTCTAGGTCCCCTGACTGCCAGGCTGTGAAAAGAATTATCTAGGCTTGAAAAAGTGGAGGCAGAAAAAGGACCACAGAGGCTTAGAACTATTTTCATTACAATGCCAACCATTTAAATAACTAATTGAATTTCCGGAAATTGAAGTAAATTTAAAATTGCTGGAAGAGCAATTATTTCACATGCTCTATGATGCCTCCATCCTTAGCCAGTGCTAGAAGATTCTCAGGCAACAGAGAATCTTCTTGATTGCAGAATACATGCAAGAGCAGTCTCTGAAATATTCTCTGGCCACTAGAGTGCACTGGCTCAACAAAACGAATATGTCTCCCTCCCTGTCAGGGGACCTTGACAGCTCCAACACCAATATCTGGCTGCCAGTGGGGTCTTCTTTTTAATTCAGTCTTTCCTTTCCTATAATCACTTAACAGAGGAATTATGCTAATCTCTCATGAGGAAGAAACTAAAAGAAACAGCTGAATCTCAATAAAACTCCTTCATCATATTTTATTTTCTTGCATTTTTCCAATACCTTTCTCTCTTCCTTTTTTTTTTTTTTTTTTTTTTTTTTATCTTTGGACATTTTTTCAAGTACATTACCATTAAAGTGCCAAAAGTCAGCCTCTTGGATGCTGCCTTTCAAATGGTTCAGAGAGATCAGAGCTTTTCTGTCCCACTCTGTCTGGAAACAGCATTCTCCTGGTTTCTCTACAAACCCTGTTCATTCAATTCCCTTACTTTGTATCCCCATTCAGGAGAATTAGTTTGCAAAAGTTCCTGGAAGAACCTGTTGTTTCCATCCCTTAAAAGATCATAAAATTATTCCACTGTATTTTTCAAAGCTCTTTCATATTCAAAATATTTATTTGTAATTCTACCCATAAGAAAGCTCACTGGATACAACTATATTAATTTCATGACAAAATATCATTAAGAAGATGAAATGGCACAGTTATGAAAACCTTATGCAGGTTCCCCACCACTGCTCTATAAGACACTGATAATAGTAATCTTCATTAGCTGTCACTGTCCCTTTGCCAGTCACTAAGAGTGGGTTTGAAGTATCTGGCAGATCTATGTCTGGGTTGGTCATACTTTCACATCACTCCCATGACGACCTGCGAGTCAAAGAACATTTAGGGGATCCTAGATGCGCAGGGATGGAATTTCCCAAGGAAAGGTATGAATGCTCTCAACTTTTGTGTCAGGTTCTCCCCTTCCAGAACTGCATACAGTACTTCCTTGTCCCTTATTCCAGAAGGCTAATATAGCCTTGTCTTGTTTGAGAAGACATGACTACCGAGAGAAGGCTAGGATATGTGTGTGAAACCCAATTTACTCTGAGCACTAGGGTTACGATTCTATGCATCCTTCCGTTTCTTGGATTTGCCTTTTCTTACTGTGGCAATGGTAAGATCCAGAGGACCAAGGCTAGGGTATAAGACTATGGGTATAAGAACCAAATTATTAATTCTATGTCTTCTGTAGAAATGGAGCTTTTGGACTAGGAGTACTGGTATCGACACATAGACTAGCTCATCAGGGGAGTGCAATGTGCTGGGAGTAAAGACCTGTTCCATGACAGAGGGTCATTCTACCAAAGAGCTCCTGTGTGTTTTTTTAGGATTTTGGTATTAAGTATCCTGGATCACTGCCATCCAAATACACGCAGGTGTATGAAAGTATCAATATTTATAGTAAAGAAACACAAATCTTATATTGCCAATTTTTGTACCTATTCAAAACTTTTCATGTGTTGCCCTTGTTCTTCTACAGACTTACATTTATCAGTGATGTAAGCACAGTGCTTAAGGCCCTATAGTCTAATAAAGATGCCTACAGTCAGACTCCCAGCACACAGGAGCCACAAAGAAACTGCCATGGTGTTGAGGCTTTATAAGGAACCATATTTGAATGGCTGTTCAAAACACCACAACAAGGTTAAGAGAGGATAAGCATTTCTGCAAAGCGCTACAGTGAAATTTTTGGCACACACACAGTAACTGAATAGGTTTGCTCTGTCATGTTCTGGTGGATCTGGAAATCCAAGACTTCATTAACAAATTTTACCAACCTTGTTTCACAGGGGGACATGCAAATGGAAAAGAAAGATGCTCCCATTCTACAATCTCTCATTTATTTAGCAGTGGGGAAGACAATTCAGGTGGTCGGGAAGGAAAGCACTAAGAAACAGAATGCACCGACCTGGTTGGCATGACCTTGGGCAGGGCGTCCACTCACTGAAAGCTGTCACAGTACAGTCTTTTTTGCATGGGAGAAGACAAGGACGCACTGTTTCTGGCCGAGTGGAATCTGGACATCTGTCAATATGAAGAGACAACATCAGTGCCTCCTGGAAAGAGTAAGTTGTTTAGTTCTATGCTAAACAATAGAACTATAGGATTTCAGAACAGAAAATACTGAGGTTCTGTTTTTACTTTTATAGACAAGGAAGAGAGAGACAAGGAGTTGAGGCTATTTTCCCAAGGTCTCCCAGCCAGAGGCAGAGCCAAAGCAGACTTCAGCTCTCTTGACCTGGAGACCAAAACACTTCTTCACTAGTCCAAGAAAACAGCAATACCAGAAACCAATGAAAGACGAATGCCAAGAAAGTGTCTCACCATCAACATCAACTCAAGTGACACTTGATTTCTTTTCAGAATGAACACATCTGATAAATTTTTTTGGAAAGCATTTTATTCAGGGTAATATATCAAGTCTTTGATATTCTACAAAAGGAACAGGAAAATACAGGGCAATATATGAACATAGTGGGAAACAAAAGTCATTGAAAACCACTTACATTTGCTTTACATTTTGATAATAAAAAGAATTTTAGAATATTTAAACAATCAATAGGTATCTCTTTTGAACATGTGGAGTGATGAGACGGAGTAAACAAAATGTGACAGAAGGCAAAGGCCAAATAAACTAACTAGCATTAACAAGAGAACACTTCAATTCTATCATTTTTCTGAGAATGAATGCTCATACTTGGGACGAAAATACTACAGTCAACTAATTCAAAGCCATTTAGAAGAACTAAAGTCTCAGAAGATGGCAATCAAGTTTTTGTTTTCTTGCCTGCTTATTTGTTTTATGAATACAGAGGGCTAAAAACCACATTTATTACCTTCTAAAATAGTGATATGCTGAGAAGAAAAACAGGAAAGAACTCAGCAACATTTTTTGCATTTTAAGTTCTGTTTCTCATAAGTTCCTCATAAAGCACATAAATGCAGTGTGCGTAAAGCTTAATAGCATGAGATAGCCAGTGCTGAGTTTCCTAATAACAACAGTGAGAGGCATTATAAACTTCATTTTCAAATGATAAATTGAGGCACTGAAATAATCAGTAATGGACCCAAAGCTACATGGGGACAGGCCATTTGAGAAAAATTATGGTAGAACAAAACACCAGTGTAGCAAGTTCAGACAATGAATTGACCTTATAGAAGGAGAGAACAGAAATTAGAGGAGACAAAATTAACAAGAAAATAATGAATTAAAAAGAAACACAGAGCTGACGAAAAGATGACAATTTAGGTGAAAATTCCACCAATTGTACATAAAACAACCAATGTGCAAACACAAAGGTTGTCCAGTTTTCAAATACTTCATAGAAGTAAGAGAACAGACAATAATGGTTATGGGAGAAGAGGAAGAATAATTAGTCACCCAAGAATGGAGAAGAATCTGGATGACATCAGACCTCATCAATTTAGATAATTAACAAAATAAAAACAATTTCTTAGTTTTAAAACTTTAGAATAGAAACAATACATAAGCCAAACATGGAGGACTGAACTTGACCATGGAACAGAATGCACATGATACCACTTTTGCCACCATAAGGTAAAGACAAAGTAGACAAAGAAGGGGAGATGGAAGGGGATAGAGAAAGAGCGGGGGCTTGGATGTCCTCATATGACAACACAGGTGGGCAGAGTGCCAGTCTAAATATAAATGAAAACAGAAACAAAGCTCTAAAAAGATTAATTCAAAGTGCTAATGTGCCAACAGAACACCCACCATCTGGGAGTCGAGACAGGAGTTAGTGTAAATGAGTTCAGATCCGTTGCTTTCACAAGAGGGAATGGAGGAATGGGCATTGTACATTGACAAGTGAAGATATTTATGAATGATATGTGGAAAATATAGTATTTAGAGTCAGGAGGTAAACATCAGAAAGGGAGGAGGACTACAAATATATACTTGTGCTTGTTTGCATTGACATAATGGATGGAGATAAGAAACTAATACAATGGCTGCCAGTGGCAGGACAGGAGGTAGGGGAAGTGGATGGGAGCAGGGGCATGAGCGTGAGGATTCTCTTTGTTATATATATCTTTGCATGTTGTTATGATTTGTGAACCATGTGGAGGCTCACCCAGTCAAAATAGACAGAGAAAAAACACAAAACAACTGTTAAAAAGTTGTTGTGGTTGTGTTTGAGATGTGGGATACTAAATGGAGCATGAGATGGACAGGCCCTGTTGCTTGCCATCATCGTCTCTGTATCATTTCATTTCTTCTGGGGAGTATATAAAATGGACAAAAATAAGTTAAAAGAGAAAATGCATATACTCACAGAAAAAGAATGGCTCAGTAAATTATTAGTGGCATTATTATTATTTTCATTATTATCATTAGTATTTATTTATTTTAGGGAGTGTGAGGGAAGGGCAGGAGAAGAGAGAGAGAGAGAGAGAGAGAGAGAGAGAGAGAGAGAATACCAAGCAGGCTCTATGCTCAGCATGGAGCCCCATGGGGGCTCCATCCCACAAACCTGGGATCATGACCTGAGCTGAAATCGAGTCAGTTACTTAACTGACTGAGCCATCAAAGTGATTCTAGTGGCTTATATTATTATTAATTATACTTAATATACACAGAAACACTGCCTATCAAAGAGATCAATTCAGTAAAAAAAATGAGAGAAAGAAAGAAAAGTGTCTTTATGAGAATATAGTGTTACTTAAACAAGCTACTCGGGTAAGGAAAATTTATGTCATACTTTACTGGAGATAGCAAAAAACACTAAAATCATTCCCAAGTCCTTTATTCATACTCTAAGGTCTACTAAAATTAAATTGAGCTGCTGTTTATTCTAACTCCTCTCCAACAGCTCCTGTGGTATATGGATGGAAATGAAAGTATGACTCGGGCAACGCCGACTTCTTGTGTGCTCAGTGGAGCGGCAGGAGTCCCACTAAAACCAGCCACCTCACACTCACTCCTGCATTGGTAAAATAAGCTTAGAAATATTTGTGGCACTAGCTTCAGGCTTTCTCGAGAAGGAGGCTGATCCTGCAGGGATTTTGCTCATTTCAATTAGGAGCAGGTGTTTATCTCTTTTAGGGAACTGAAGTTGTCTACTTTATTTACCCTTTATTGGCATCATGCACAATAAATACTCACTGGGCATAATGTCAAGTTTCCATAATACAGCCTCTTTCTCTCTGTGTGTTCTTCCCTTAAGTCCGTAAGAGAGAAACGGTATCATCTCCTCAATAGCAAAGATCAAGCTCAGGTTACATTCCTTTTATAGAGGCCACGAACTGAGAGCTTTCCTAGAATGTGATTTGTGGTCTGATAGGAGCCAAACATTCTCTTGTCAGTGAAAACTGTGTTTTTGTTCATTTCTTTTGCAACCTCTTTCTGCAGGGGTTCAGCTTCCTCTTCCTTTCTCCTTAGATAGTGTCTACCCCTTCAAGAATCATCAAATTTCTAATTTGCATCAATTTCTTCTTAGTCTTCAAAAATACTCTGACCATTAGCAACATATGTGCCCTCCATTTCTGAAAAAAAAAACCTACAAGGTTTATTTTCTGTATTATTGTATTGACACTGACCAAGAAAGGCTTTGACTTCTCTTACTCTGTTTTCTTGCGTGTGTGTGTGTGTGTGTGTGTGTGTGTGTGTGTGTGCGCACGCGCACACGTGCGCCTGCGTGTCTATGTATGCATGCATGATGCATAAACTAATTTTTAACGCCTTAATGTGGAATTGCATCTTATATCATATCTTAAAAGTGCCATACAGGGGCGCCTGGGTGGCGCAGTCGGTTAAGCGTCCGACTTCAGCCAGGTCACGATCTCGCGGTCCGGGAGTTCGAGCCCCGCGTCAGGCTCTGGGCTGATGGCTCAGAGTCTGGAGCCTGTTTCCGATTCTGTGTCTCCCTCTCTCTCTGCCCCTCCCCCGTTCATGCTCTGTCTCTCTCTGTCCCAAAAATAAATAAACGTTGAAAAAAAAATTAAAAAAAAAGTGCCATACCTTAGCTCAGTGTAAATATTTAGTAACAGTAAGTGAGTGATTCAATAGTATTCAATGTTATTGGAGCCTGAAGACAAATAAATCCCTGGGGATATTAGTCTAATTTGTCCAGCCATTTCTTAAACAAAATTAAAGCCTTAAAATCCAGGGAAACATATGGATTCACTTTTTACATAGTAAACAAAGTATGGCCCCTTGGCTTTTATCATAATTTACACTTCCTAATTTTGCATACCACTCTGACCCTAGATTGGCAGTGGTCTCAATAAAAGGATGAATGTATTTCATTTCAGCACATGTATTTCCCTGGACTAGCACTGGAATGCTCTATAACTATTATCTCTTTGTTGCTCTGTAGCTTTCAGTTCCTTATAAACACTGCGCTGAAATGCATCAAACTGAGCTACAAAGATCTGCCATTTTTCAGTTTTGCCTCCATAATCAAGATGCAGACACAAAGCTCCATTTCTTTGATCAATCCTCCAACCCAGGAACTAACGTACGTCTCACTCAGCTAGGTGGGGCGAACCTGCCAGGTTTGTCAACATTAAATGTTTAAATGGAGCTCTCTATTATTACATCTCACACAATGCCAGGTGTTTTCACATTAAAGGCAGCAAGTGCCTTATCAGGACTTTCAGGAGGCTTTGAGTTGTGTGTTTTTAATCTTTTTTATTATTTTTTGAATGCTGCAACTGAAAAAAAAGACAATAAATAGTGAAACAAAACCAAACAAAACCCTAGAACTATCCCAATAAGCTCTTACTTCTGTTTCACTTGTGCCCTGGCTAGTTCTCATTTTCTGATATGATCAGTTCTATTACTCATACAATGCTAACATTCTCACCTATACAACTGCATAGAAACCAAGACACCAACCCAGGGAAGCAAGAACTTGCAAGGAACTCTGCCTCCCAGTGCAGTGGGCTTGGAGATAAAACATTATATTAGCCGTCCAGTCCATGGAGACATGCTTCTTTCTCTCTACCCCCAAAGGCCCCCTCTTCCTCAGCATATTTCCTTCTTTTCTGTTTCTATTCCCCTACCCCCACTCCAAGGATTTCCCAAATGGCAGGGAATCTTTTCCCACTGCAATATCTTTTACTTGAAAAAGAACAAAAACAGTATATTTTTTGAAAGGGCAGAGTAAAGAGTATTTTCTACTGCTGATAGTTTCATTATCTCACTATGTGCTTCACTGGACACTAGGTATTAATCTCTTATCTCAATTAATCTCCTTAACCTAAACATTTTTAATTAATTTTATTAAAGTCAAACTCAGGTTCCTCATATTTAGCAGGGTCATTTGGAGATACACAGTAAGAATTCAACCTAATTCTGTTGAGTCTAATTCTGAGGCTGTTAAGTCTCCAGCCTCATTAGCAGTGTAAAAAGTAATTAGCAATCTCTCTCTCTCTCTCTCTCTCTCTCTCTGTGTGTGTGTGTGTGTGTGTGTGTGTGTGTGTTAGGGAAAACATCTGTGAAATTTATTTTTCTGTGATGGTAAACTGAGCAAACCTGGAGGCTATTCACAGCAATAATAACATTTATGTGTTCTGGCTTAAAAAAAACAACAACGGCCATTTGAAGTAATTCTAGAATAGAAAAGGAAATTGGAGCTACTTGAACATGTAATCCAATTTTTCATGTCAAAACAGACTTTTAAACGTGACAATTTATTTGGTGTTAGTCTCAATTCTAAAGTCCTTTTGCTAAGAAATAAACAAACTGTGCTCATATCAAGTGGATATGAATTCCCTGTTCTGGTTCAGAGCTAAAAGGGTTTTTGTTTTATTTTGTTTTGTTTTTTAATTTTATTTTGAGGGACAGAGAGCACACAAGCAGGGGAGGGGCAGAGAGATAGGAAGAGAGAGAATCCCAAGCACACTCTGCACTGTCACTGCAGAGCCTGATGTGAGGCTCGAACTCATGAACCATGAGACCATGACCTGAGCCAAAATTAAGAGTTAGACAACCAACTGAGCCACCCAGGTACTCCAAGAGCTGAAAATTTTTTATGTAAGGGAGAATATCAAACATCAGGCATGCTAAATTTTCTCATCATGATAAGGAATAACACTTTGCTGCATTTTATGTAGGGTTTACAACTATAAGCCATATTTAATTTTATTTGTATATTCAAGTTGATATTTCATGAGTCTTTTTTAAGCAGTTGAAAATTTATATCATAAAAATGAACATTATCAAGCCTAAAATCCTTCCCAAGATAAAGGGAGTTTTCATGTCTGCATAATGTCTCTATAAGCTTTTTAGGATTTTACCGTAACCCCAGGAATTAGATTTTCACCTGAGTCTAGTGATATGTGAGCATTATTTTCCGTGTTTGGCTATAACTCCCATTGGTTCAATCAGTCCGTGTAGTGCTATGCATACCAGGTGAGTTGCAAAACACAACTGACATAAGCTGATACTCCAAAAAACATTTCAAGCAATGTCAAGTCAGGTCTGAAGCAGAAATAACATTTATGAATTAATAAGAGTAGAAGGTCATGCATATAATCTAGTCATTACTTTCACTTGATCTTAGCCAAAAGGCTGAGAAGCGATATCTAGTCATTACTTTCTATGGCAGTCCCCTTTGCCAAAATGTATGATGGTGGATCAAATAATTTTTCTTGAACAAAAGATAGACATCAGCTTTTCTCAATCTTCTGTGATTCATATCCAACCCTCATTAAACCCTGTAACTTTCCACATATAAATGTAGCTCATTCATCGATTCCAAAGACATTTATGGTACACCAGCTATATGCCAAACATTGTGCTAAAGTCTGGGTTTGTAGCAATTAAGAACATCCAACTCCAGTACTCTTAGAAGCCACCTTTGGGAAGGGAGAGAGATTAGGTCTTCTGAACTGTGCTTCACTTCAAGTCATATTATCTTTGCTTGCATTTGCACAGTCATCTGCACATCGGATGCTCCAACACCAGCAGTATCTGGCCAGTCTGCATGACTTGTGCCATCCACAGTTCACAATCCTTATCTGAGTTCCTATGACTTTCCTTACATAAAATTGTGGTTTCCATACCACCGTGGGTAAGGCTCAGAGCCCATCATCAAGGTTTCCCAAGGTGAAATTGGGATGTCCCAATTGAGATGTCCCAGACAGCAACACAAATTGGATTGAATCAGGTGGACAAGTAAGTGTATCTGCCTGTGTTGCCAGGAAGGGCAGGGGCACACTTAGCAGGATAGGCCCAGGACTTGATGTTGCCAGGATGTGCTCTGCTTCAGTTTTTGCTTCTTTCTGAGCATCTTTTTCACTCCCCTCACCTGCTGTTTTCCCCAGGACCATGCTTGTGGCAATTCTCAATTCATATACTTAGAGCCTCATGAACAGAAAGAAGAGAGGGTTTTATTTTCCCAATCTGTGAATTCCTGGGGAAGCACTTTAAGTTGCCTAGTTTGTGACACTAGACAAAAGTTTGGGTGTTCCCATCCTGGTGACCCACAATTCCTGTGATTGGAGTGGGGTTGTTCTGTTTGTTCGTTTGTTTGTTTTAAGTAGGCTTCATTCCCAGCATGGAGTCAAAGGCAGGACTTGAACTCGTGACCCTGAGATCAAGAGCTTGATGCTTCACCAACTGAACCACCTAGGCGCCCCTGGGGTGGGATCTTTTACCACAAGAAGGAGACTAGGAAATCTCCATGGACAGAACAGTTACCTGGTCACTGTACATTGTGTAGGTCCCTTGCATTGTCTTTTCCAAGATACTTCCCACGTGGAATGAGGAAGAGTCAGGTCTTCTCCTCGTTTGGTCTAGAGATGAAACTCCCACAATGGAGTTTTCTGCCTAATTACTCTTTTTGCCTATCACTTGCAATTGTCCTTGACTCTTTTTCATAACTATATCCTAGTTCCTAGATCTAAATTATCCTGTTTTGTTTTTTAATTTATGTCTTCATGTGCAGAGTCTAACATATATGAGATTATAACCTACTTGCAGGCATGAATCAGTCCATTCAAATGGCTATGTGGATTTATTGCCCATGGCAGAGAAGATCAGTGGAACCTAAAGAGGAGTGTGACACAACCATATCCTTTCAAAGGGGGGAACCTACCTTCATACTGAACTCGTCTTTATGTGAGTGAAAAACAACCAAAAATACTGAGAGATCAAGAAAATGTTTGATTACTCAAATAGATACAATATTGGTGGGCCACATTTACTTTCCATAACTTTACTAATGATTCATATTATAATTGTTTCTACCTTTGTTTGAGAGATATGTACTTTCTTTTTTTAAGTTTTTCAATGAAAATTTTTACTGTATTTATTTATTTTGAGAGAGAAAGATAGTGTAAATGGGAGAGGTCCAGAGAGAGAGGTGAGAGTGAAAATCCCATGCAGGCTCCACACTATCAGCACAGAGCCTACCACAGGACTTGAACCCATGAACCATGAAATCATGATGCAAGCCGAAGTCAGATGCTTAACTGACTGAGCCACCCCGGTGCCCCCATACGCACTTTCAATAAACTATTGGTGATACCTTTTGGTCATCACTTGTCCCACATGACTCTTGACACAGAAGACCCTCCGTGTCTGAATGCCCACACCACAGGTGGCTTCTCCATTCCAGCCAATGGTTGCATTAAGGGCAGTTACCAATGTGTCTTCAGAACAGGGGCCCCAAGGCGATGTCTCCCAGTAGAGCTGCATACAGGAATGGTCATTACATGAACGATATTCTTGGAGGGCCTGAGTAGCGGGACATGGTTTTCCACCTACAAAAAAATAACAATAAAAAAAGGATACATAGTTTTTGCTGTTGTTTTTAGCAGGGGCTGCTGTTGTTACTGTCATTCTTATTTTTGCTGTTTTCACTGTTTATTTAATGCTTATTTATTTATTTTTAGAGAGAAAGAATGTGAGCCAGAGAGGGGCAGAAGGGAAGAGAGACTCCCAAACAGGCTCCAGGCTTCGTGTAGAGCCCAAAATGGGGCTCCACCCAGCGCTTAATCTCACCTGAGATCACAATCTAAGCCCAAATCAAGAGTCAGATGCTTAACTGACTGAGCCCGCCCAGGGGCCCTTGTTTTTGCTGTTTTAATGGTCCAGAAAGGTGGTTTCTTGACACAGGATTCCAAAGGCCTGAACCTCTGTACCCTTCTGCCCATTCCAGGGCCATGGTCTTTTTGTCCTGAGTAACAATCTGAGGACAATATATTGCACTTTCCCTCCTAAATAATAGGTAGCAGCACATGTTGATTAGATCAAAAACAAAAACAACAAAAAACCACCACCAACAACAAAAAGAGATTCTATTTCCCACCTCTGAGTCCTGTGTCTCTGAGATAAACTCCAAAGAAATCTACTTTTATATTAGTAACATGATGCCTACATAAGTTAGTCTGTTAGATATAGTAGCCCATGACCTTGAAGTGGTATTAGGTCAAACCTATACACTTACACACACATTACCTATATATGGTCTCTTTTTCCTAAGAGCATTATTTTTCTCAGAGAATCATTTTAAGACACCCATCTTCCATCAAGCCGTGCATTTTACTGCAATTTTGAGAAACCCAGAAGTATCTCTTAAAGTTTGGCAGAAGAGAGCCTATCCTTAAACTCTGAAATAATATCTGACAATGTGTTATCCACTGGCAGGGAGACCAGACAGATGTGCATCCTTACACTCTTGGGTGAGTCAGACAATCAAATTTCATTACTGTCTTTTCTTTCACATTTTTATATCCATGTAAAAACTGGCATTAATCTAAAGTATTTATTTTTTTTTCCTACTCTTCCACCCTATGATGTTTTATTCAGTGGGCCAAATGCTCAAAAAGATTTGTGACCTTGGTTTTGTTATTCTTGTTATTTTTTTCCCATTAAATACTGCTGACTTTTTTCTCCTTCCAGAAATATAAAAGACAAGAGGGGGAAGCAACTGCAATGTAAGAATATGAAAATCTTCATTCATCTTGACCCTGGCCCCATTTTTCAGGATCACAGAACAGAATCTTGTTTAAAAAGGAGCTCCTCACAGCCAGTGGCCACACCATCCTGCTGTTCTTACTGAGCCCTAGGCAGACGAGCCAAGGGAGAGCCTGAAAGAACGAACGTATGTGTCTGGGGACAGAGACATGGCTATCAATGATAGAAACAGCTGCTCCTCCAATTTGTTCTGATGTCACCCGTTTACATTTCCATAGCACATTTTAGCTTCTTCAAAGCCATTTCAGAGCCTTCATCTTCTTCCCTCTCACAACACGCCAGCATGACAGAACAGGAAATTGGACCACATGGATCAGATAGCTTGCCGATGTCAGTGGCAGTTCCTGGTCAAGGAGCCATGTCTCTTGATTCCTAATTTGGAGCTTTTTTTTTTTTTTTTTTTTTACCAGACATATTTCAATTATATTCCCCAATGTCCCAATGTATGAGCTACCTGAAGCTGGATGTGTGGCAATCAAACTTTGTGGTTCCCCCCCCACCAAAATAAGTATAATGAAAAATAACAACCATCTGATTGCCATGGCCTAGGCATAGGTTTGGGCTAAGACAAATCATGTAAATATAGAAACTCAGTATAAATAAACTAGAGGGTTAAAGAGAAAAAGCATGCATAGAAATGACATTTAATTTTGACTCAGGCCATAGAGCTATCACCTGTATGTGGCTACTTCCACAATATGACCTTCTCAAGTGCTTACGAGAAAAAAAAATAAAATAAAAACAGTAATTTGGCCATTGACTCCCCCATTGAACCCTTCACTATTACTCACCTTCTCCAGGCAATGCCAGTATAATCCTTGATCTGGTCTGTTTCCCATCTGCGTTTTTATTTGAACAAGACTGTGAACAGGATGACCACTCTGTCCACTCACTCACCACACAATCCATTCGGCAGGGAATTTCACAAGCCGTCCTTTCGGGAGGAGGAGATGCTGGGCAGAGACTCCCTGATACATCTTCTCCTGTAATCAACCAGATCGAGACAGATGCTGATTAATGCACAATTGAGGAGAGTCCAAGGAACATTTAGGTTCATTGCTTCCTCTACTACTTCAGTTTAGCCGAGAAGACTTCACCTTCTGTCTAAACCAATAAAGTGTGAAAAATGACGGTTTCTTCAGCCATTCATAATATTTATGTCAAGAAAAACTGCCAGGAGATCATTTGGCATTTAGAAAGGTAGATACCACAGCAAAACTCTCATTTGTCATCCTTCACAGGGACAGAGTGGGCTTCTTCCAGGAACAATTTAGCCACGGCTGGCTAGAGATAGACATGATTGACGTGTTATTGATAACCATATGTAATAAGTATATCTTTTTCTGCAAAACAGGTGCTACAGTGGTCTGTTGGACTGCAAACCTCAATTTATGCTGAACATTCTATTCTATGCTATAAAGAATTATATCATTCTAATTATCTGTTGGTTGCCTTTACCTCCACAAATGTAACTTTAAGCAAGATTAACACAAAATTATTCTTTTGTTATGTTTGTACACGTGGTAAATAATCCCAGACCATGGTGGAAATGGACTTGTGAAAAAATTATTATATAATGTTGATGGGGCGCCTGGGTGGCTCAGTCAGTTGAGCGTCCAACTTCGGCTGAGGGCATGATCTCAGGGTGTGTGGGTTTGAGCCCCGCATCGGGCTCTGTGCTGACAGCTCAGAACCTGGAGCCTGCTTCAGAGTCTGTGTCTCCTTCTCTCTCTCTGCCTCTCCCCTGCTCATGCTCTGTCTCTCTCTCTATCAAAAATAAACATTAAAAATTTTTTTAAATATTATATAATGTTGAGACAAATTTGAAGGCCCATCTGACATTTTTCCTAATACATTTATTATTCTCCCTTTGAATGATCTAATTAGTCAAACCCAAAATTTTTATATATGAAAATAATGGTGGAGAGTTGTTTCTTTCGTTGTTTTGTTTTACAATGAATAGATGTTAAGACTAAGGGGATCATTTCTAAGTTACTTTTCTGTATCTCAAATAATTATAATAATTGAAAAAATCTCTTTTAGGTTATTTACTCACTATTACAATTCCAGTGTTTGTCTTTATAGATTATAGTTCAACTCATACTATTTCCCCTGCTCACTGTCCCTTCATAAAAACAGAAGACATGAAGAATAATGATGTCATTTATAGTTCAGAGTAACAACACATATTTGGAACAGCATCTATAGGAAAGAGAAGTTTTGGCTGTGTGACTTTATGCCTGTGGAATTCTCCTATCATAAACTGCCTGACAAACAGAATAACTACAAAGGGGACTAATGTTTATAGGGCATCTCCTTTGTGTCAGGCACTGTCCTCGTAGGAAGCTCTTAGAAGCAGGAATAACCCATCTTCTTTTACAGATGAGGAATCAATGGTTCTGGAAGGAAAACTTGCTCAGGGTCACACAGACCTGAGATGGGAATCAAATTAAAACTTTCTGACTCCAAAACTTCTGCTTTTCCCATTAAGCACATTGTGTCTAATTCCAAGGAGATGGATTTTCCTTTGCTGAGGAAGTAAATAAAACCAGTCGACAGTAAGACTGCCTGGAGGAGAAGACAGTATACTGTTAATATCTGCATTCATATTTGTAAATGAGGCCAGGCTCATTGCCCCTGAGGTACAAATAAAACTTTTCAAGCATATTATGAGAAGTAATAGAGATTCTAGCAGATAATCAAGCTGAAAGACCAGTTCCAATCATTCTGTTTTTAGTCTCAGTCTATTTTTCAGGTTGAGTCCACACTGTATAGTATGTGCATATACATATGCACACAGATGCTCCCTCCCTCTCCCTCTCTTTCTCTCTCTCTCTCTCTCTCTCTGTCACACACACACACACACACACACACACACACACGTGCCCTGACACAGCTGAGGGGTAGTCTTTTCCCAAGTACAGAAGCAAGGAGGCCATACAAAATGCCCAACCTACATCTAGTCAAAAGTTAATTTCCATATTTGTGAATATTATTAACATAATTTTGATACAAAGCATTTTAGTTCTTAAATTTTTTAAAGTTTATTTATGTACTTTGAGAGAGAGAGTGCACGCATGCATGCAGGTGCAAGCAGGAGAGGGCCAGAGGTAGAGAGAGAGAGAGAGAGAGAGAATCCCAAGCAGGCTCTGTACCACCAGCACATCTCCAACCATGAGATCATGACCTGAGCAGAAACCCGGAATCCAATGCTTAACTGACTGAGCCACCCAGGCACCCTTATTTTTTAAATTAAAAAATATAGTTTTATTATTTTTTTTTTGAGAGAGAGAGAGAGAAAGAGAGAATGAGCAAGCAAGCAGGGGAGAGGGGTGGAAGGAGGGGGAGACAGAAAGAGAGAGAAAGAGAGAGAGAATCTTAAGTTTGGGTCTCAACCCCATGACCATGGGATCCTGACTTGAGCTGAAATCAAGAGTAAGATGCTCAACCAACTAAGCCACCCAGGTACCCCACAAACCACTTTAAAGCAGTGTCTCACAGAAGACGTTTTTGAAGCATAATAGGTATTAGTAGGGCTCTTACAAAAAAGTGGGGAGAAAGCTGTGAATACTGAGTTAAAATAGTAAACTTGGTCTCACTACTGAAAAACTCCTCAGAGTGCTGAAAATGCCAATGTACAGTGTAAATTTCTTAGGGTGGAAGTTGAATGTAGTGTTTTACAGACTTATTTGGCCAATAATCATCCATTTTTGAGGAGAATATCTCCTAGAAGTGGTATTTTGATGAATTGTTTTTAGAAAGCCCTGCCTTCAAGAGTTATAAGATTATCAAGTACTATTTGATGAATGTGTGCTATGTCCAAGGCATATAATGGGGCAAAAATCGGTGAAGATACTATTACATACCCCACTAGAGTTCATAACTCATAACAGAGATGAGCTATAAACATATAAAAAGAAAACTTAGTCCAAAAGTAAATGCCAAGTTGCAAATGTGTGTTTAAAACAGAAAACACTATAGTAGTTCAGGGAAGAGAAGGTCATCTGGGGGACTAGCATGATAGCAGAAGGCTTTCAACAAAGAAAAAAAGAAAGGTTGAAACTTGGTGGCAATGAAAGAGGATTCTTCAGGCAATGAAAGTATCAACAAAATAGGAAATAGGAATAGGTGGTAGGAAAATGCAATACATTTAGAAGATAATACTGAAGCTGCATGAGGAGAAGACAAAACCCATGCTGAAACTGTTATTTGACATCAAATTCTGAATCACTTAGACTGACACACAAGTTTTGTTATCTCTCTACCTTCCTTAAATTTCCAGTTGATCAGGTTTACCATGACTCAAATTTAACATCCTTCCAAATCACCATTCAGTACCCTTAGTATTCACATCAGGTGCTCAAATACTTTGAACACCTAAGCTCTCATTTAAACTGATATACCTATTTCCTCCATGCAGTTAAATGTCAATATTCCTACCGATATTTTGATAGTTTGTCTATACAGGATAATTCAGACATGTGAGTAAATGAATAAGATTTTCTTTAGGGAAGTCAAACTACTAATCATAAGCAGTGTCTGCAGTTTGTGAGTGAGCTGCAATGGGATCCCCATTACAAGGTAGCCCGGCTGCATACAGTTAAGTGTCTAGATGTGAAAACTCGCCCTACTTCTCCTCTCGAGTACATCACCTAACTTCTTTGAACCTCAGCTATTTCATCTGTAATAAGGAAATAATGACACTTATCTTTCAGGGATATTCTAAGCATTAGGAATCGTTTATGTGACATATATAGCAAAGTACCTAGCACATGAAGGACTTTCATTATACGGAAACCTTTAAAGTGTGTTTGCAAAGATGTACACCACAAAAACCTAATGGCCTTCTTTATATGAAAAAATCTAGATATTTATGCCATAGCCATTGAAAGCACTTACTTTGCCATTCATATATGTGTACAAACAACTACCAACAGTTTCACAGTCTGGTTCACATAAAATATAAAAACTATGTATAATTATCCAGATCACTTTATTTATATGGTTGTTGAATCTAAACCATTTAAGAGTCAAAAATAAAGCACTTGAGCCTGAATAACCTCAACTGCCCATCCAAATCAGTATAATTATCTGCCCTTATTGTACAGAGAGAATCCATCTCAGAAGAGGAGCATTTATACTTTCCTGTTTTCATTTTCTCGGATGGATCAATGAGACCAACTGAAATCTCAGGCAAGCATGGAAAATAAAGCGGCACATGGGACAGAAACTTGGCTATTAAAAGTGATTTTCACAAGCTCTGATAATCTAATGTCATAATAAAATAGAATATATTTAAGAAGGAAATTGAATTCATCTTTCAAGAAGACTGTAAAATTACTTCCAGCCCTTATCAGCCTCCTCAGGATCAATAATGACAAACTCCACATTCTCTCCTCATGGAGTGGACTTAATAAACCAATTGTGATTCTGAGAATATGGGATATGATGCTGCTTCAATGTGGCCATTCAGTATTTTTTTAGTAACTTAATTTGGGGAAATTCACATTATATAAAGTTAACCATTTTATTTTTTTTAATTTTTTTTTTCAATGTTTATTTATTTTTGGGACAGAGAGAGACAGAGCATGAACGGGAGAGGGGCAGAGAGAGAGGGAGACACAGAATCGGAAACAGGCTCCAGGCTCTGAGCCATCAGCCCAGAGCCCGACGTGGGGCTCGAACTCACGGACCGTGAGATCGTGACCTGGCTGAAGTCGGACGCTTAACCGACTGCGCCACCCAGGCGCCCCTAAAGTTAACCATTTTAGAGTAAACACCTCAGTGTCACTTAGTAAACCACAGTGTTGTGCAACCACTGCCTCTATTTAGCCTCAACACCTTTCATCACTCCAGAGTAACACCTTTTATACATTAAGCATTTTTCCCCTTTACCCCTCTCCTCAGACCCTGCAGGCACCAAGTTATGTTTTCTCTCTACAGATTTATCTATTTTGAGTATTCCATTTCAATGGAATCACACAATTTCTGATATGTTGTGTCTGGATTTTTTCACTCAACATAATGCTTTGCAGACTCATCCATGTTGTACCATATACACTACTTTATTCCATTTTATGATGAATAATATTCTATTGTACATACATACCACACTTTGTGTATCCATTCATCCATCACTGGACATTTTTTAGCTATTGTGAATACTGCTGCTATGAAAGTGCTTATACCTGTACTTTTTTGAGTACCTGTTTCCAGTTATTTTCAGTACATGCCTAGGGGTAAAATTTCGGGGTCATATTTATCACTCAGTTTTGTTTGTGATTCTGGGAACTGTGGCACAGATGGCCAGATAACTAGATCTTAGACACAGTAGTTTATACTACTGTCCTCATGCCCACCCATTCCCAGCCAAAAGCTAAAGTATTTAGATGAAAGGAAGATTCCTGAACATATGAATATACTCACAATTCCTTAAAAATGTTTATTTTCCCCATTGAAGTGCCACTTAAAGTGTAAATAGCTCATGCAGACTCTATGGCTACTGGTCAAGCAATCATGTAAATTTAACACTAATAAGCTATCAGAGTCTGGGCTTTCTGTATCAAACTAGTATTTAAACTATACCTATGGTATATATTACATCCTGTAACATTCCTTTTTTGTGACCACTAAGGACTTAGAATTCAATATTGTGAAGTACCATCTATCTTTTGTAACAATAGAGCAAACAACTATAATTCTTAGTTTTCTGATCTATATGTCCAAAAAGAGAAAAGATTATAAACAAAATGGAAAAAAAAGAGAACCCAGCTATTCACAAATCTACAGTATTATTTGGAAAGTAGACCAGCATTTTGTCATTATACAAACTTCAAACTACCTTGCTCTGCCCCAAATAATTCACTCTGGGTACTTTATTGATATTTTCTCTTGTATACTATTATACTATCTATGAAAAATAATGAAACAGTTATTGAAAATACTCTACATGTCATAAAATTTTATGTCCTATTTAAATCTCAGAAAAGAATGCCAATAAATGTTGATTAAATGCTTGCCGACAGCTGAGTAAGATGTCAACAGATAATACATAGCAAATTTACTGGAATTGATATGCACTTAATTTCATTTTTAAATTTAAATGTTACCTTCTTAAAGGTAAGTAGCCCCTGGCCACTTTTGGACTGAGACCTTAATCAACTAAGGAAGTGTTTATATTTTAAACCAATAAAATATAAAACTAAAGCTAAAGGCTAAGCAGAATCTACATGTAATAATGCAATGCCAGCAATAAATTAATGTCTCTGCTTATTAATTTCACAATTTGAAACTTACTTGTCTATCTAGTTGACACATATGTGAAGACAAAGAAACCTGATGTTAGGTATTATCATAATCACAATAACAAAAACAACTGTAATAAAAGAACATCAGCATCTGACATTTGAGAAAACATAGAGTGTATTATACTCTGTACTTACTGCTTTACATGTAGTGGTTTACTGAATATTCACAGTGACATCATTAGTTAGATACCATTGTTTACACCTGAGATACAGGAAGGTTAAAAAAACTTGCTCAAAGTCATACAGCTAGTATCTGAAAACATGGCACTGGAAAACCTATCTGTTAGACATTATAAACGATATTCTTATCTATTATGCTGTATTGCTTCCTGGCTCCTATCTCACATGTGCATTTATCATTACATTACTTTCAGCTGATGCCAAAACATAAAGATGTGATTCTACACAATCCATTGTCAACTACTCAATAAATTGAGTATTAGAAAGACTAAGCCTAAAGGAGTTGGCACCTTGATAATCTGGGAATTGCATCACAGGGTGGGGCAGAATAGGGCAACCTATTTCAAAAATAAAAAAGATAAGCAGATGAAAAAAGCTCAGAACTAAAAGATGGAAGGATAAGATAGAACACAAGACTGGAAAGGAAGTGGATAGGAGGGACACTCAGCAGAAACAGCACAATGCATGATTAAATAAATGATACAAACACAAGCAAAAATATAATAACGATGTAAGGATATTCACAAAGTAAAAACAAACAAACAAACAAAAAGAAACAATCAAATTCTAATAGCTATTAAAAGAAAATAAAGAGAATACAAGAGCAAAGGCTTAAGATGAATGGGGTACCCAAAAGGACTGCTAAAAAGAAAATACTTTAGGTAAGAATATAAGAGTTAAAAATAAGAAGCCAATATTTCTAAGGTAAACATGTTTTAAAAAGTTGTAAGTTAGCTGAAATTTAATCTACATGGCAGGTGAGATGTTTATTCAGAAATCTAACTGAGCAGCGATATCCAGTTCCCCAGCATATAATAACATAATAGCAGCTAACACTTTGATTACCTAGAATGTAACCTGCACAATCTTACATTTAACATGTATTTATTAACTCATTTGATCCTCAAAGCATTCATAACGGTAGACACATGCACCATATGTAGTAGATGTCAGTTTTTACTCTAAGTAAATTACATATATCAACTCATTTAAATGTCACAACAATACCATGAGGTATGAACTATAATTATGCTCATTATAGAGATGAGAATATTGAGTCTTGGATAAATTTAACAATGTACCCAAGGACAAACCTAAGTAAAATGTGGATCCTGAATTTGAGCCTGGACAACCTAGCTCTAGAGCCTATTTCTTAAACATGATGCTTTATTGACACTCATTATCTTCTCACTGTCAAGACAATATATGTACTGGGCTACATATGGCCTGATCCACTGGAGTCAGTCAAGCATAGAGGATTATAATACCGTTAGCTCATGAGTACTATTCTAAGTGTTACTCGGGGTGAAAGAAAATGTAGACGAGTAGACATAGAAGTAAACTAAAATTATCAAAAACAAAAACAAAAACAAACCCAAGTAAAATCTAACAAAGTGTCTTAGAGCTGAAATGCCATATTTTTGTTGGACTTAACCACATATTTCAGAAGAAAGTAACCACTATTTCCTGTGTGTATGTAAAGATTTGAAAATTACTCATTACAACTAAGGTGTGGGGGGAAAAGTAACTATATATATAGTGCTGTTTTTGACACCTACCATAATTTGACCTTGAAAAATAACTTTTTTTTTCCTAAAAATGACATCAATTTGTTAACAAGTCCCAATTTCTGGTTGGTAGTCAAAAACAGACAGGAGTTGTGAAGGGAAGGGGATACATAAATATATCCATTTAAAGTTCCTACTGAAATATTTCCTT
The DNA here is from genome assembly GCF_014898765.1 of Herpailurus yagouaroundi. Taxonomy (NCBI): domain Eukaryota; kingdom Metazoa; phylum Chordata; class Mammalia; order Carnivora; family Felidae; genus Herpailurus; species Herpailurus yagouaroundi. The sequence goes on along the minus strand of NW_024412395.1, from coordinate 20,800,515 downwards.
AACTTGGTCTTTGTTATATCACTCAAAGATGCGTGTTTTTAAAGATGCAACTGCATCTATGCATCTATGTATTTATAGTCTTTGACATAGCTTCTGATTTTCTAGTCCACACACTACATACTCACCTAGACCTGACTCCAAGCTAGTCCCAGTTTCCTGGAGACAGTTAACACTTCCTATCCCACTTTGGAGCATACAGGAATTTTGGGAAGCCTTCATATCATAAATGGCCCAGAGAGACCAGGTTGTGAGGGTGGTAGGCAGCTAGCTCTGATCTCCTTTCTGTGCCTAAACACAGTACGTCATCCTCTCACTGTTGCAGCCCCATCCCTTTAGGTGTGGTGCAGGGAACCCCGTGTGCACAGGCTCTTCCCAAAGTATCAAACAGGGGAATGGTCCCTCTGCTTTTGCTTCCCCTTTAACCTATCTGAAACAGCCAGTTTTCATATTCATTGTTCAATATTTCATTTGCAAAAGGAGAGGGGGTGAGAGACACTCATCTGTGTACCTTCTCTTGCCCTCCCTGGGAACTGGCCATTGTAGGATTCTGGCTGACACTAAATCTGTATGGAGTCCTTTGGCCTCCCATCTTGGTATCTACAGGGAGCTATTTGGAATTTACAAAATACCTGGCTCTTGCATATGAAAGTCTGGTTTTCAGGATTTTTGTCTCTGAAAAGAGCTTCAAGATGGCAATTTTAGGCACTGACTGGTACCATCTGTTTGCATTCAAGGTATAATAATCCTGATCTTTTGACACAGTGGACAGCTCAGTAACCAGGGTATGGGGGGAGGCAGTTGCCCACAATGAAAAAAGCACACTGTTACATCTCAAAATACAATCCGATGACATCTGTTTAATATGGAAACTCTGTTTCTCATGAGAATTTTATAGAGATTCTCTATAATTTTTAAAAGATGAAACAAAAATTCTAACAATGGAATAAATGATCTAAATTTCCCTTTCAAAAGGGAAAATCTTGAAGTAAGTAAACAGTGGTTTATAAGGAACACAATATTTGATAGGAGTTGTGACATCTGGATTTGAGTTCTGCTTTCAACACCTACCAAAATGTGGCCCAGGAAAACTGTTAGGCTTAAGATTCCTTGTATAAGTGGTAGGAAGAGTGCTGCTATCATTCCTGATTATATTATTGGTATGGTGATAGACCAAAGAGGCTAATGTAAAATAATACTTTGGAAATTGCAAAGCACCATTTATATATAATGTGGCTTTAATTATTGGTTGAAAATGGAGATAAATGACATCCCAAACAGAAAAGTGATTTGGATCAAAGATACTACCTCTATTCTCCATCCCAATTTTGTCTTAGCTAGAAAAATAAAAAAGGAACTGAAATGAGTATAAAGGCAGAAATGACATTATTCATTTTGCCTATCTATATACCTATCTGTTTATATATCTAGCTATTCAGAAAAATATATGGATCAGCTTGAATATATGGTATACCTTTAGAAAGTATTTCAAGTTGTCTAAAAGTTTGCAAACATTGACAATCAATGTTTTTTAAGTTAAACTGGGTAAGTCAATAGAGTAAACTGATAATATAACAGTAAAGAATGATCATTTCTTTCTATATAATAAACCCCCAAAAAGATAATTCGAATGCCTTTAGTGAATAAGAAATATATTATAATTTACTTAGCTACCTTGTTATAATTGCTCAATTAAGACATTTTCAATTTTCTCTGTGACACATAACACAACAAAGAATATTCTTGACCATATCATTGATTGTTTTCCTAAGAACAAATTTTGAGAAATGGAAAAACAAAGTCAAAGGAGATGAATTTCATTAAGGTTCTCCCTTGAAAAGAGTTGTCAACGTGTGGGTTTTTTTCATTATTTACCATTACCCACAACTTTTTAATTAACATATAAAAAAATTCACTCTATGTATTGTATGGTTCAATGGGTTTTGGCAAATGCATGGAACCTTGTATCTACCAGGATTATCATGATACAGAACAGCTCTATCAACACAAACATTCCTTGTGCTTTCCCTTCGGGGTCAATTTGTCTCCTGAAATTCTAGTCCCTGGAAACCACTGATCTGTTCTTTCTCTCTATAGTTTTGCTTTTTTTCCCCCAGAATGTCATAGAGATGGAATTATACAGCATGTAGGCTTCGGGGGGTTTTCCATTTGTTTGTCTGTTTTCTTTTCTTTTGTTTTTATTATTTTTTTATTTTTTACTTTTATTATTTATTTACTTATTTTTTAAATTTACATCCACGTTAGTTAGCATATAATGCAATGATTTCAAGAGTAGAAACCAGTGATTCATCCCCTACATGTAACACCCAGTGCTCATCCTAAAAAGTGTCTTCCTTAATGCCCCTTACTATGTAGCTCATCCCCCCACCCACATCCCCTCCAGCAGCCTGTTTCTTCCCTATATTTAAGAGTCTCTTCTGTTTTGTCCCCCTCCTTGTTTTTATATTACTTGTGCTTCCCTTCCCTTATGTTCATCTTTTTGTATCTTAAATTCCACATATGAGTGAAGTCATAGGATATTTATCTTTCTCTGACTGACTAATTTTGCTTAGAATAATACACTCTAGTTCCATCCATATTGTTGCAAATTATAAGATTTCATTCTTTTTGATTGCTGAGTAATACTCCTTTATATATATATATATATATATATATATATATATATATATATACCACATCTTCTTTACCCATCCATCTGTCGATGGACATTTGGGCTCTTTCCATACTTTGGCTATTGTCAACAGCACAGCTATAAACATTGGGGTGCATGTGCACCTTCAAAACAGCACACCTCTATCCTTTGAATAAATACCTAGTACTGCAATTGTGGGTCGTAGGGTAGTTCTATTTTTAATTTTTTGAGGAACCTCCATACTGTTTTCCAGAGGGGCTGCCACAAGCAGTGGCAAAGGGTTCCTCTTTCTCCTCATCCTCACCAACATCTGTCCTTGCCTGAGTTGTTAATATTAGCCATTCTGACTGGTGTGAGGTGCCGTCTCATTGTGGTTTTGATTTATATTTTCCTGATGATGAGTGATGCTGACCTTTTGTTTTTATGTGTCTGAGAGCCATCTGGATGTCTTCGTTGGAAAAGCATCTATTCATGTCTTTTGTCCCTTTCTTCACTGCATTATATCTTTTTTGGGTGTTGAGTTTGATAAGTTCTTTATAGATTTTGGATACTAACCCTTTATATGTCCTTTGCAAATATCTTCTCCCATTCAGCCGGTTGCTTTTTAATTTTGCTGATTGCTTCCTTCACCACGCAAAAGATTTTTATCTCAATGAGGTACCAGTAGTTCATTTTTGCTTTTGTTTCCCTTGCCTCTGGAGACATGTTGAGTAAAAAGTTTCTGCGGCCAAGGTCAAAGAGGTTTTTGCCTGCTTTCTGCTCTAGGATTTTTATGGTTTCCTGTCTTATGTTTAGGTCTTTCATCCATTTTGTTTATTTTTGTGTATGGTGTAAGAAAGTGGTCCAGGTTCATTGTTCTGCATGTTGCTGTCCAGTTTTCTCAACACCATTGGCTGAAGAGAGTGTCTTTAGTCCATTGGATATTCTTCCCTGCTTTGTCAAAGATTATTTGGCCATACATTTGTGGGTTCATTTCTGGGTTCTCTATTTTGTTCCATTGATCTGAGTGTCTGTTTTTGTTCCAGGACCATACTGTCTTGATAATTACATCTTTGTAATACATCTTGAAGTCCAGAATTGTGATGCCTCCAGCTTTGGTTTTCTTTTTCAGGATTGCTTTGGCTATTCAGTGTCTTCTCTGGTTCCCTACAAATTTTAGGATTGTTTGTTCTAGCTCTGTGAAGAATGCTGGTGTTACTTTGATAGGGATTGCATTGAATTTGTAGATAGTTTTGGGTAGTATCCACATTTGGTGCAATTGTAAATGGGATCGATTCCTTTATTTCTCTTTCTGCTGCTTCATTATTGTTGTATAGAAATGCAACCGATTTCTGTGCATTTTTTATATTCTGCGACTTTGCTGAGTTCATGGATCAGTTCTAGCAGTTTTTTGGTGGAATCTTTTGGATTTCCCATATAGAGTGCCATGTCTTCTGCAAAGAGTGAAAGTTTGACTTCCTCCTTGCTGATTTGGATGCCTTTTGTTCCTTTTTGTTGTCTGACTGCTGAGACTAGGACTTCCAATACTATGTTGAATAATAGTGGTGAGAGTGGATATCCCTGTCTTGTTACTGACCTTAGGTGGAAAGTTCTCAGTTTTCCCCATTGAGGATGATATTAGCAGTGGGTTTCTCATATATGGCTTTAATGGTCTTGAGGTATGATTCTTCTACCCCTACTTCCTTGAGAGTTTTTATCAAAAAAGGATGCTGTATTTTGTTGAATGCTTTCTCTGCATTGATTGAGAGGATCATGTGGTTCTTGTCCTTTCTTTTATTAATGTGATGCATCACATTGATTGATTTGAGGATCTTGAACCAGCCCTGAATCCCAGGTATAAATCCTACTTGATTGTGGTGAATACTTCTTTTAATGTATTGTTTGATCTTGTTTGCTAGTATCTTGTTGAGAATTTTTGTATCCATGTTGATCAGGGAAATTGGTCTATAGTTCTCCTTTTTGGTGGGGTATTTGTATGGTTTGGGAATCAAGGTATTGCTGGCCTCATAGAATGAATTTGGAAGCTTTCCTTCCATTTCTATTTTTTTGGAACAGCTCCAAAAGAATAGGTCTTAACTCTTCTTTAAATGTTTGGTAGAATTCCCCTGGAAAGCCATCTGGCCTTGGACTCTTGTTTTTTGGGATATTTTTGATTACTAATTCAATTTCTTTAGCTGGTTATGGGTCTGTTCAAATTTTCTATTTCTTCCTGTTTCAGTTTTGGTAGTTTACATGTTTCTATATTTTTCCCCCATTTCTTCCAGATTGCCCAATTTATTGGCATATAATTGCTCATAATATTCTCTTACTATTGTTTGTATTTCTGTAATGTTGTTTGTAATCTCTTGGGTCCTTTTCTTTTTCTTTTTGATCAAACTGGCTATGGGTTTATCAATTTTGTTAATTCTTTAAAAGAACCAACTCCTGGTTTCATTGATCTGTTCTACTGTTTTGTTTTGTTTGGTTTTGTTTTGTTTTGATAGCATTGATTTCTGCTTTAATCTTTATTATTTCCTGTCTTATGCTGGTTTGGAGTTTTATTTGTTGTTCTTTTTCCAGCTCTTTAAGGTATAAGGTTAGGTTGTATATCTGAGACCTTTCTTCCTTCTTTAGGAAGGCCTAGATTGCTACATACTTCCTTCTTCTGACCACCTTTGCTGCATACCAGAGGTTTTACTCTGTGGTATTATAATTTCATTGGCTTTCATATACTTTTTAATTTCTTCTTAACTTCTTGGTTAGCATTTTCATTCTTTAGTAGGATGTTCTTTAATCTCCAAGTATTCGTTGTCCTTCCAAAAAAATTTTTTTTTTGTGACTGATTTCAAGTTTCATAGCATTGTGGTCTGAAAATATGCATGGTATGATCTTGATCTTTTTGTACTTGTTGAGGGCTGATTTGTGTCACAGTATGTGATCTATTCTGGAGAATGTTCCATGTGCACTCAAGAAGAATGTGTATTCCACTGCTTTAGGATGAAATGTTCTGAATATATCTTTTAAGTCCATATGGTCCACTGTGTCATTCAAAGCCATTGTTTCCTTGATGGTTTTCTGCTTAGACAATCTGTTCATTGTTGTAAGTGGGTGTCAAAGTCCCCTAATATTATGGTAGTATTATCAATGAATTTTTTTATGATTGTGATATATATATATATATATATATATATATATATATATATATTTTTTTTTTTTTTTTTTTTTGTATGCTCTCCTGTGGGGGGCATAAATGTTTATAATTGCTAGATATTCTTGGTTGATAGAGCCCTTAACTATGATATAATGTCCTTCTTCATCTCTTGTTACAGTCTTTATTTTAAAATCTAGATTGTCTGGGGGCGCCTGGGTGGCGCAGTCGGTTAAGCGTCTGACTTCAGCCAGGTCACGATCTCGCGGTCCGTGAGTTCGAGCCCCGCGTCGGGCTCTGGGCTGATGGCTCAGAGCCTGGAGCCTGTTTCTGATTCTGTGTCTCCCTCTCTCTCTGCCCCTCGCCCGTTCATGCTCTGTCTCTATCTGTCCCAAAAATCAATAAACGTTGAAAAAAAAATTTATTAAAAAAATAAAAAAATAAATAAATAAAATCTAGATTGTCTGATATAAGTATGGCTACTCCAACTTTCTTTTGGTGACCATTAGTATGATAGTTCTTCTCCATCCCCTTACTTTCAATCTGAAGATGTCTTTAAGTCTAAAAATGGGTCTCCTATAAATAGCAGATAGATAGATCTTGTTTTCTTATCCATTTTGTTACCCTATGTCTTTTGATTGGAGCATTTAGTCCATTAACATTTAGAGGGAGTACTGAAATGATATGAATAAATTCATATCTCACTCTTCATTTCTTTTTCTCAGACTACCAACAATTGAACAAGGTAATGTCCCCTACCCATGATGCTGTGTCCACCATTGCCACTATTTTAGATACCTTGGCCAGGCTGTAGGAGTGTGTCAAGCCGTGCTGGACTTACCAAATGTCTTTTCCAATATACCTCAGGCCATCACAAGATCATTTTCCTTCACGTGGAAGGGACAACAATAGACTTTTCTCTCAAGTGTTTCCCCAAGGTTATGTGCACAGCCCAATCATTTGTAATGGGATGGTAGTCTGCAACCTGTCCCTATCCCCTTTCCCCACATTAGTAAACGAGACTCATGACATTGATGACATAATGTTAACAAGTGAAGATGTGCCTCTGCTGCAGGAAACCCTGTGGACTTTGCTTGCATAACTGTGAGGGAGAGGATAGGTGGTGAACAATACAGAATTCAAGATCCAGGAACTAATGTAAGGTTTTTGGACGTTATCTGGCCAGGTAAGATACATGTGGTCCCAGAAGCTGTGATTGATAAAATGCAAGCTCGACCAACTTCTAAAAATATTTATTCCCCACATGAAATAGCATCTCCATCCCTTATGCCACCAAGTAAAGAAAGGACACATATGGGACTGGGAATCAGAGCAGCAAGCTGCCTTTGAGAAGGCAAAAATCTAATGAAGCAGATTAGAGCTCTGGGCATCTCTCAAGCAGAGCTACTATTTGCATTAGATGTGTCCATGACTCTGGAAGATATAGGTTGGGCACCTTGGCAGATACAACAGAAGGAGAGAGTTCCCCTAGGATTTTGGTCCCACTTGGAAGGAATAAAAAATCTGATATGCCTCATACAGCAAAAGCTCCTAGCAGTGTATACAGAGCTCCTCAAGGTAGAGTCTCTCTTGAAGGAACAGCATATCAAGGTAAGAATTTCCCTTCATATCAAGGGTGGGTTAAAATATATATTCCATCAACTCACCTCTGCCATGGCTCAAACCCCCATTTTGACTAAGTGGCAAACCTGTTTGCAACTGAGGACTACCCTGTCCACCAGCCCACTGTCTCTAGACATGTGAGGGCTATTAGGCCCTCACATAGAATATGTGAATCCCCCAAATTCCCTTGCCCTTATTACTGTTTCAGCCTCTGTGGCCTGTAGAAAGGGAGTGAAAGAAATTCCTACTGATACCTGCTATAAAGATTGGTCTTGTAGAGGCAATCTGTCCACATGGATTGTGGTCTCTATTCAGCCCAGCACTGACACAATCTGGATGGAAATGAGAACAAATCTCAGCAGCCAATGAGCTGAACTTAGAGCAGTTTGGCTAGTGCAAATTCATGATCCAGGGCTGTTAACCCTTTGCATTGTCAATTGAGCTGTTCTAAAGAGATTTATCCTATGGATCAGATAATGGGTAGCCAAGGCATGAGTGATTTTATAACAAATTCTTGTGGGGTCAGGATATATGAAAATACATCTGAATTCTCATATAAGAGCTAAGACAGTCTTCATTGTCTTCTTCATCCCACCTCATAAGACACTGACACCCCTTGCCAATCAGAAAGCTGATGTTCTAGCTCAGATACAAGCTTAGCAACTGACCCTTCAGTAACTACAGCAGATTAGGTGCACAGAAAGGTGGCTACCACAGTGCTCAGGTGGGACAGCATATTGCCAAGGATGACAGGTTACTTTTAAATTACAGTGACTTGGTTAATGAAGTAACAGAAGGACCTTTGTGTTCTCACCAATATCCAAGGCAAGTGGCAAAGAAGGCTAGCGTTATCTACCAGAGTTCCCAACCAGTGAGGAATTGGTAAATTGATCATATTGGCTCCTGTCCCTGAGTGAAGTTTCTAAATATGCCATGGTTTCTGTAGACACGGCATGTGACATGACCCAAGCTTTCCCTTGTCACCATGCAAAGTAGGCTTCCATCATTAAGGGGTTAGAGAAGAACACCATATATGGATGCCCTATTGAACAGATGGTGATCTGTGGTCACATTTTAAAGGTCATAATGTGCAAGACTTGGCAAAAGAATATGCCATTAAATAGAGGCTCCTTCTCCCCTATTACCCACAAGTAGCAGGGTTGGTAGAAAGAAAAAAATGAAATACTAAAACAGCAGATTAAATTAGTAACAGGTAAAACCACCTTGACTCAATGGACTGAAGTATTGTCCCAGGCTTTAATACATTTCAATGATCAATCAGTAGAGCTTGTTGTTCCACATGCCTGACTGGGCACCTCTGCTGAAGCATCCAATACCATGAAGGTATGTAAGCCTCAGCAAACAGTCATTATTGCTCTGACTCTCACTGTGGATCAACATGGTCTTCTGCTGAGAACACCAAGCCTATTGTGTCTGAGAAAGGAGTTATCTACTGGAATCTGCAGTGGGATGGGTGAGTTACTTAGTGTGCCCCTCAGTAAGCAGGAACTATTCAATATCCACTGGGATCCCATTGCCCTTCTGCACACTGAACTGTTAACACGTACTATGCCTGGAATGGAATATGAACCATTGAAAGAAGGGAGATGGTAAGGGTCCTGGTCCAGCATATCCCACTCCCCCATCCATTTCCTCATGCAAGACAGTGCTGCCTCCTCCAGCCAACATGTGCAGTGTGCACAACCAGGTCAACATTAATAGCTAAGGATCAGTCCACAGGTGTAATTTTCATAGAAAAGGAAGATCTTATACAAGTTCTTATTAAATATTTGTCTTTTTGACCTTAGACTTTTGCTGCATCTGGTCACAAGATGAGCACCTGATAGAAATACTTTCTACCGTGGACCCATTTGTATACCTAACAAAGAAATAAATGCCACTGTTGACTATGTGGGCAGCTGTCCTTCTCTAGCTCTCCAAGATTGTCATAGTGGTATTGCCACTCCAGGAAGGGGATTAGACGTCCCTAAAGTAATACGTTAAGAAATAACAAGTTAGGACTAATACTCTTAATTCATCGGACATCACCAATACTGATCTAGAAACCTGTGCCACACACTACCAGTAACACTGTGCATGGGTATTCTTTTAATGTTAATCAAACGGCACAGGCAGCCCATAAAACTGCTGATCAGAAGGGTCCTAAAAATTCCACTATCAAAGCCATCGGTGGCTATGTTCAGATTTGGGACAGGTTCATATGACTTATCCCACATGAATGGTTATGGACATTGAACACCTTGGTAACCTCATGTTAGGAAGAGAATGCACTCTAGACAGAACCAACTCAATTATCCAAGAAATCTGGGATGGATATCACCAGAACTATATTTTCATTAGGTCATATTAAAGGATAATGACTGTTTTTCACTGATTGGTATGCCCACCATGTATTCACTAAGTAGCCCTGAATGGCACCCAGCAATTATGTGCTATAAATCTTTGGCCATGGCTTCCACCTGAGTGGTTGGGCTTCTTCACCCTGAGTTTTCCCCGGACACAGGAGAGAATCCACCCCACATTGAAAATTGCCAATTTCACTTCCCTTGAGGTCAGATGGGCACATTCTGTTTTCCACTGATATGGTCATTAGGGACCGTCTTTGCCTTCCCACCCCTGGCCTGCAGGATGTTACAGCACATATAGAAGCCCTTACTAAATCCACCCAGACAGCCTTAAATGATAGACAAAGTCTGTCCTTCATAAACATTGAAATGTCTCTAATGAGAAAAACTGTGCTCTGAAACAGGGTGGCCTTGGACATAATTCTACCTCACAAGGATGTACCTGTGCTATTCTCCAAACAGAACGTTGTGTATTCAACCTGAGAAGTCTGCTAATATATCATCTTTATTAAATCACATGAGGACACATTGAATGATCTGATCCTCTGGCTATAGGACTTAATAAATCAGTGGTTTGGAACATGGGGGCTTTTGGTGGAAACACTTGTCACTGATTTTGAAAATCAGTGTCTTAATCTATGTTTTCTTTTGCATGTGCCTGTATCATTACTGTGGCATCTGGCATCTGCCTTCTATGTAGCCACATTGCTGTCAAAGAAGCTACCTTCATGCTAGTGAAACCCCTTGCTGACTGATCAGAGCACACTATGGAGGAGGGGGCTGTGGAACATTGTAAAAGCTGGTCATAAGGATGGAGTGTTGCAGGAGGTCATGGAGAAGATGTAACTGCCAGTTGATCGGTGAACTGGACCCAAGAAATTAGAGGCTCCTCACCCCTCCCCTGTCCTTGGAATGTGCAAGGACATTCTGTTTGCCTTCCTCACTCCTAGGATCTGCCCCAAGGATAGATCCTCGAGATAATGATGTGGTATTAAGACCACATGGACAGTATATATGACTGAACCCACTTACGGCCTCTATATAAACTTTTATGTTTTGGCTGGCAAGTGCAGGAATCTACTCATTTTGCACAGCCACTCAAGACAAGCCTCGTATGTAAGTTCTCTTTGCTTATTAAAAGTGGTACCTATCAATCGGGAATAGCCTACCTCTGTCTTAGGTCTCTCCAGTCCTTCAGATTATACTCCAGAAGCTCCTGATGTTACAAACCAACATCTGGATACAAGTTCTTTATCAGACTTGTGATATGCAAATATATTCTCATAGTCTGTGCCCCTCCCCCTCTATTTATTAACAGTATGTTTTGCAGACCAATTTATTTTAAAATTTTTAATTAAAAGTTTAATTTAAGTCTAATCTGCCAACTTTTCCTTTATGGATTATACTTTGGTGTCATATCCAATTTCCTTTTAAGAAGCCAAATGTTCAAGAAGGAACAGAAAATGCATTTTCTGCTGCAAACAAAAAATGAGTTGAAATGTACATATTAGGACCTAAAGTTCCATAATTGTGGGTATTGTGACTCTCCAACCAGCATGCTCTAGTATACAAGTTGTCCACATTGGGTGCTAAAGCACAGCTTTTCCATGTCAAATATTAACAACCAAGAGATGAGCATTATAATATACTGTGATGCAATGGACATTAGCTTCCAGCTAAAACAACATTTATGTATAATCCAAACAGTATAATAAACAATCTATGAAGATGGGACTTTGTATCTTATAACATTGCATCAAACATTTTACACAATGTCTAGCACATAGTAGGTATCAATAAATTCTGAAGGAAGGAATGAATGAGAAGTAGAGAGAAAGATGTTTAGTCTATTTAAGATATAAACTGTATCTTAGGTTTTTGTAGAAAGCACCCCAACCAGTACCTTTGATAGATACCTGTGATGAGTCTATTTGGAGCATCAGGCACTGGCTGGGAAACAGTTCCCAAAAGCCATGTTTTCAACCGCAACATTAACCGAGAAACAGTATACGTATCCTAATGGTCTCTGGAGTCAGACTGCCCTGGTTCATATTCTACCTCTGCTACTTATTAGCTAATACTTAACTTCTCTGTGCCTCAGTATCCTCATCTTTAGAATGAGAACTTCTAGTTCATGGGTGACTATGAGGAGAACAGTATCCTTTTTACAGCACTCCTATTCTCCTCAGTTATCATGTAGAAAAAAAATCAGCTAATATATGCAAAGTCCTGAGCTGGGAGCTTACAACATAATAGCTAATATAATAGCTATTATGATATAATTGTGTTGGTAACTATTCAAAGTTACAGACCATGGTGAACTATTTTTATTCCAACAAATTTTTAAGCTCAAACCTCTGGGAAGCTTTGAATGAAGTGTATGTTTGCCTTTTTCTCAAGTTGGTATATCCCTATTCTTTTCTGTTTGAATTACACTCTTGCTACTATAGGAACTATAACACCAGTTTTTTCCTTCAGACCCTTCACAATTTGGGCTCTATGAAGAATATGTAGAGTTCACCAACATCTTTTAAGGATTTTTATACTGGGAAACAGTTCAACAAAAGCACAATATTTTAAAGCAGTTACATATCCCTGATTATGTAGTTCTCAGAGGACAACTATCATGTTTCCCTGTAAAAAACACTGTTGATGTTTTTCCTCTACTTGATCTCTTGGCTTTTAAACTGTTCCTATTCAATTTTGCAGAACATGGCAGGTGTCTAATGTCTACTTTTGTATCATATTGAGGAAGTATAATAAAATGCCAAACCATAAAACTACAATGAAGGTTTCCAGTGTTGAACTTGTGGAGGATCACGCTGTATCATTTTCTCATCAAAATGTTGCAAATTATTGAAAGTCCTAAATAATGACTGTCTACCATTTTTCCAATTTGTTCTACAAACTTAGTTCATATATAGAATTACAGTACTGTAGACCAGAGGGCACGCACACTAATGCTCAGAATATGTTCCATTATCCATCATAATTGGAGATCCAACATAAACAGAAAGCTGTTAAAAGCTTACTTCAGTCTCTCATAAAGCCAGGCAAATGAAAAAAAAAAAACAAAAACAAAAACAAAAAAAACGTCTGAATGAAAATCAGGTAGATAATAATTAGAAACATGGAATGCTAAAAGATGAACACTGAAGGTTTATTAAAGTTCATATTCAAGTCAAGCTGATGAAGGTGGAAATATGCATGTATGACAAAAGTGTTTTCACCTAGATTAATTACATGGATAGTATGATTTTGATGAATAAATGGATTTTCCCTATTATAATTTTTACATACTGTATTTCACTAACATCATCTTAAGATTAATATTGATGTCTCTTAGCGATTGAATGAATTATAAAGTAGAATAAACCCTATCTCTATTTGCCCAACTTGCCCAAACTGATCTACTAGTTATAATTACAATTCGTCACTGCCATTTTTCCAACTAATCTCAAATAGTTCAAAAAAAGCCAATAAATGAACTTAGGTAAAGTTTAATAAATAAAATAAAATATATGCTGAGATACTTCAAAACACAAGGAGTTAACTTAAGCAAACATAAAAAAAATCCAAACATTACTTTACATCATTTCCAAATTCTCCTCAATACTGCATAAGTGTAACCATGACATTTGATTCAAGCTGTGTGCTCAGAATAATAAAAGATGAATACAGACACTTGAAATCTGTGTACTCTTGTTTCTTCTGCAGTGAGACCAAAAAGAAACATGTTCTCATTTCATGAAATAAATATTACTTTATTGGATGTCTGCTTTACTTAAGAGGTCAAATCCTTAATTAGATCATTAATAATTATGTTGACATTTACTGCCTGCAAGGCATGGTTTCTTTGGAAGCAATTTAAGAACATTAGATATATCTGATCATTTATCTTATTCTAACTGGCCCACTGGTTACAAGAATAATTTTCTAATACTTCCAGGCAGTTAAACTAGCACTTATTAGGTTATTTGTACATAGGCACTTTTTTTTCCTGAGACATAATAAATGAAGGGAAACTTCTGCTCAATAAATATAAAGTCATATAATGTCTCAAGTCTTTAAACCATTATATTGCTTGCTTGACCAAAGAAAATGATATATCTCATGTATTTCTGAATCCCCCTTGCCTAGAACACTATCTCCCTCATAGTAAGTATTCAATAAATGCTAAATGAACTAAAGTAAGGAATATTGAGCTAAAGTGATGCTTAGAGTCTTAGACATTTCTGGCATCCATAGAGCTAGCACAAATTGAGGAAATTTTAAGATGGTTAGCAATGCACCAATATTAATATATCTGAACAAAGTTCTACTACTAGGAGTAAAAACACTAATTTATAAGCAGAAAGTTCTGGGTTTGAGTTTTAACCCGTCCTTAATAGTTATGTATCACTAGGTAAGTTATTTCAATTCTCTACATATTGGCTTCCTCATCTAAATATATGTATAATGATTCCTATCAATATAGCACAGCGGTCATGTGATGATTAAATGTGGCAAGACTGAAGTAACAGGCACCTAGTAAGTGGTCAGCCTGTGTTGGTGATGATGATGATGATGATGATGATGACCATGACAGCGTCAATGACCACATAAGTCTACCAACCTCTATGTAGACCTCGCACATGTTCATTGTAGATACAACTGAGTCTTTGAAAGACTATTTTAGAACAGCAGAGCATTAAGAAAGGATGTAGAAAATGATGAGCATACCAAAAGGCATTTATGGAAAGCTTTGTAAGGCACCATCTGATTTTTCAGTTTTGTTTGCTTTGGCAGTGGATTTACTTATCCAGGATGTTTATTTTGCTTGGGGTAACATTCTACCAGCATACATTTCCTCAGGGGGAGATGCTGAGAAGCAATGCTGGATGTCAAGGAAAACATGTGAAACGGAAAATTTTGCAACAGGAGCTCTCATTTAGGTAATCAAAAATGACCGAAGGAGCCAAGAGAGGACAACAGAATATTCAAAAAATAGTTAAATTCTCACTACGCATATCTTGGGAGATATAGGAGCAAATTTGCCCTGAAACAGTTGGGGGAGATAACCTAGATAGGGCCATTTGAGAATTTTTAAAAATATGAACACTGCCATAGGCAGCCTGAGCAGCTGTTTCCAGACCTGTCCTCATGTGACTTTCCAGTCTAGTTTGTGGAGATCAGCCAAAGCTCAGGAAACCACATTTTCTTTCCCTGTGAACTTTCACAAGCTATGCGAGTTTGATCATCAACCTGTTCTATATGTGAAGCCAAAGCAAAGCCGACTAACAAGGTCTTGCTGAGTATGCTAAACCCATCCTTGGACATTTGGGCACCACAGTGCACTTGCATGCAGCTCGGAAGTAATCATGCATTGCTCACTGCCAGACTGTGGCAGAGTTCCCTATAATTCCACACGTATGAAGTGTCAGCAATGTGGAAAGGGAAATCTGTTCAGTTTTCCTCATTTATCACTTTACGTAAAGTCTCAAGCCTGTAAAAATTTTGATCCATTATTCCAAATTAATATGTGAAATTGTTAAGAGGATTATGTGTAATAATTTGCCCCAAAATACAAAAGGCCCAGAGTTAGAGAAAGTAATACTATTTCTCTTAGAAAATATTCTTCAATCCTCTTCAATATTGAGTGATAATGGAAGAGAATATCCTGACTACCACTTTTGGCAGAATTTTTTACACTGATGTGTGCAAAGAAGTATGTAAACAGAGAAAAATATTAAAACTTTCAACGTTAATCTATATTTTAATACCCAAGCATACCTTGACAAACTTTCAAATACAGAATGCATGAAATCATAAAATATATATAAGTGTGATTGCATTACTGTTTCTAGTTTATTTTCCCCCTCCACAAAATTCTGCCTTTGAGTTCTTATTTATTATGCCTTTTATTCAGTTGAGTACCTAGGCAGAAAATACAATAAAGCTTTGCTAATTTCATAAAATATTGAAACACTGACACTGCAAATAGAATTGCACTGTCATTATGTACTTCTGGGCCTATCTCACAATTTAATCTAGAAACCTAGTTAAGGAATGCATAATTTCCTAGACCCTTATTCTGATATATTACATTCAGAATCTTAGAGAAAAATATAAATATTCAGAAACAACATTTCCACTTTCTCAAAAGTAGTCAGAAAGCTAATTCACAAAGATTAAGAGATTAAGGAAGACAAGTGTGGTCAATGTCTTGACATATTTTTTTAAAGTAAGTGTGTCTCCTACCCTCTTGCAAGGTTTAGAATTGAGTTGAAATCCTGCAAGAGAATAAGGAGTACTTTTAGGTGATCATCTTTATTAGGTCAGCATTTGAAAAATTATTGTACTGTCCTAACTTCCTAATCACCATATCTCCTTCAGCAGCTGAAGCATATAGAGCTCTCCAGGTCAGCATGCTCCCCCCCTATCTTCCAGAAGGCAAACTCCTTATTCCAAATAACTCCTCTCTCTACAAGCACTTGACTATTGTTTTCAGAACTCATACAACCTTCTTGGAATCCTTGGCCTTTGTAGAAAAGGATGAAAGTAATTTCAATTAAGATACTTGTATCTCTCTTTACCTTCTATCAAAGCCAGAACTTTTAAGACTTGCATACATATTATATACCATCCTAGATATGCTTATTAGATTTCATATTCTTATTTTAAAAGCTCAATTTCCATTTATTCCATGGTCAGCAACCTTATAATCTAAACATAGAGATGGCAAACAGAAGAAAAATCCAGGTAAAAGTATATAAAAAGGTGTGATGACAATATTAAGAGTTTCTTGTCTCTTAAAAAGAAAAAATAGAAGGGGAAACATATGTGGGGAAAACATATATACTGCCATCTGCACATAAAATTTATGAAATAATGTTATTAGCTAGAATCAGAGCCTTCACCTTATTAATTTATTTCTTTTTTACCACCTGAAACATACTGACATGCAAATTCTACCTCTGAATAAAATATATTACTGTTATCATCACACGAGACTGAATTTCACCACAAAAGAAACTTCAAAAATATCCTTTTGATATTAAATCAATGTCAATACTCCTCATTGTTTCTCTTTCTATTATGTTAACTTGATTTTCCAAACATTCTAGGAAGAAAAATGTAGTCATCTTATTAAAAACAAAAGCTTACATATCATTCTCTAAAAGGAATATGCAATATATAATAGATAGGTGTTTTCTTAGGTGTATATCTGATATACCCACATTTATATCAATCATGGTAATTATACACAATAAAAATAACTTTAAATGTATGTTTCTACATCATTTGTTTCAGACATTATGCTCTGATGACAAATGTGAACAAATAAAACTGGCTGAGGTCTTTAACTTTGGTTTTTAATCTAACTTTTTTTAAATTTATATATATGAAAAAGAGAAGGTGAGACTTTTGTGTATACTTTTAAAAGTTAAAAATGATCTTATTTAATTTTAACAGAACTTACTTTAATTTTAGAGCCTATTAAATAAAAGGTGGTCCTAGATATTAAAATTATGAGCAGAACCTGAATCCATGGCTCCAGTATATTATTAAAACTTCATCCTAATGCAATAAGTGGAATTGAAAAACTTCACTCACTTATAATACAGATTTGCATCACTGTAAGGTTCATGGAATGGCTGAAGTTTGCCTGAGAAGTTGGGCAACTGGGTGTTCCTGTATCTGGTTCTGTGGTCCAATTCTGCCTGCCATTAGTATCGCTGGTGTCTACTTTGGTTTAAATGAGAATGAGGACAACTCCAGGTCCCAAGATCAAGATTTCAAAATGGGCTTGTTAGTGTTGGTTTTGTCAGCCCAATGTGACTGGGAGAATAGTGGGGATGAGGGATTAACTCTCTGCTTTCTACCTGAATTTTGTTTTACATTTAGTAGATAATTATATACACTATGTATAATTACATGTGATTATCTATTATTATATATGCTGTATCATACTGTTGACTATAATATAGCATAACATAAACTATATTATATTACATACTATATATAACCTGATACTAACTTAATCTAATAATCTAAAAATACTACCTCACACCTGTAAGAATGGCTAAAATTAACAACAAAAGAAACAACAGCTGTTGGTGAGGATGTGAAGAAAGAGGAACCGTCTTGCACTCTTGGTGGGAATGCAAACTGGTGCAGCCACTCTGGAAAACACTATGGTGTTTCTTTAAAAATCTAAAAATAGAACTACCTATGATCCAGCAATTGCACTATTAGGTATTTACCCAAAGGATGCAATAATACAGATCCAAAGGGGTACATGCACACCAATAATGCTATAAGCAGCATTATCAACAACAGCCAAACTATGGAGAGAGCCCAAATGTCCACTGACTGAAGAATGGATAAAGATGTGGTCTCTATATACAATGGAATATTACTCATCCATCAAAAAGAATGAAATCTTGCCATTTGCAACAATGTAGATAGTAGAGTATATTATGCTAAGCGAAATAAGCCAGAGAAAGACAAATACCATATGATTTCACTCATATGTGGAATTTAAGAAACAAGACAGATGAATATATGGAAATGGGGGAAAGAAAAAAAGGAGAAAGGGAAACAAACCACAAGAGACTCTTAATGATAGAGAACAAACTGAAGGTTGATGGAGGGAAGTAGGTAGGAGATGGGCTGGATGGGTGATGGGTATTAAGGACGGCACTTGTGATGAGTCCTGGATGTTGTATGTAAGTGATGAATCACTGAGTTCTATTCCTGAAACTAATACTGCACTGCGTGTTAACTAAAATTTAAATAAAAAAAATAAAAAACAAACATACATTTTATATATAACTTTATGTTATATAGGTTAATCTAATTTTAAATACTATCGAATATATCATATATTATATATAGTATAGTATTTGTTATGCTATTATAGATTATAATCATCTGCTCATTTAGCAAGAAATTCAAGTGGAGGGAGAGAGTTGGTGATATATAGCACAGATATACTGAAATGTGTCAGCTATATATCTGATACTGGATCTTTCTCTATCTCTCACTCACTGGAATATGAATTTTAGAAGTAGTCATAGAAAATGTGTTATGTGCTCTGTCAAAGAGAAACCAGAGATGGACAGTAAAGTATTTTTTTGGCCTTTTGTTGCTAATAGTTTCATTGCACCCCTGAACCAAACACAGATTGGATAAAGGAGTCTTGCAATAGAGGGGAAAGAAACTTATAGAACCCAGGCTCAGTTCTAAATACAACAAAGAAAAGAGATTTACAGTCAAGTAACAGAGTGAGGAAATAAATGGTAGATAGAAATTTTACTAAGGGGTAGGATAATTCTTGTTAATCTGACCTAATAGAACTCTTACCGATGACAGGCCAGGATGATCACGTATCACCTAGGGAATAACCGAAGATAAGGAATTTGGTCGGATACTGAGGGTCATCAGGTATCAAGTGTGGGGATTCTCTCTAAAATGACTAAGCAGGGTTCTTCCTAAAACTGGACTCTACAAGGATGGAGACTCAAGCCCAAGGTGGGGCCTAGCTGACAAGAAGTCTCAGAGAAGCCTCACTAAAGCTGGCCCAAGAGACTCGTTATCAGCTCCTAATATGCTAATAGTTCTCAGTGTATTTGGAATTACTTCACAGCCTCCTTCAAATTCAGGATTCAAAGATACTGCATACTTGATAAGACTTCCCTATAACTCTTTGTCTGTCTATTTGTTAGTTTTTTATCATACAGATATTAGCTTATGGAATTTGGAACACTTTCTACTTAGGCAGATGCCATGAATCTGGGTCTGAGTTGAATGACATTCTTGTCCTTGAACCTTTACTCACGTATCAACTATCAAGGAAAATATTCTAGTTCTTATTTTTATCCCCGAGCCATAATCCTATACCATTTGCTGTTCTTTCTCAGGCCTTCTCTTCATAGCATCTTAGTTTCCTCCCCAGGGCTGTCCTCAATACTCAGTGCATCTTTTTACATATTCACATACTCAGGTCTCACCTTGAAAATGTTTCATGGTCATGATTGACTAAGGATTGCCCTGAGCAATATAATTTCTGAACTGAAAGTCACAGAACAAAAGTGATATTCTTTGTGTAGCAAAGAAAATGCCAACTTAGAGATGAGGCCTACCTTAGTGCATTTATTATTTCCATATTAGCTCTCAGTGCATTCCACTTTGAAAATCATTAGTCTCAACTCAGACCATGTCTTAATTTGCTTTAAAATTATGCTACATACTATTTCTCTTGGATACATTATCAATCACCCAGTTTGACAAAAATATTGACAAATCAAATTAGAACCTGAATAATTTTCAAGCATTTTCAAATCTTCCCGATATTGGTAAAGGGTTTCATTATGAAGACTTTTCATAATTCTGATAAGAATATCTAATGTAACATTGTGTATCAACTATACTCAAATAAAAGCAAAATAAGTTGAAAAGAAGTTTTTCATGGGAAAAAAAAAAGAACAGATGATTCTATACCACTTAAGTGCCTCTGAAATGCTACTATCCATATGCCTTTGAAAATAAAATTAATAAAAATTCCACTCATCAGGATGACTGGGTGGCTCAGCTGGTTAAACATCTGACTTGATTTTAGCTCAGGTCATGATCTCATGGTTCTTGGGATCAAGCCCAACTTTGGACTCTGCATTGACAAAGTGGAACCTGCTTGTGATTCTTTCTCTTTTGCTATCTCTCTCTCTCTCTTTCTCTCTCTCTCTCTGTCTCTCTGTCTCTCTGCCTTTTCTCCATGATCTCTCTCTCTCTCTCTCTCTCTCTCTCTCTCTCAAAATAAATAAACATTAAAAAAGTCTATTCATCACAGGTTGAATTCAAGAAAAGACACCTATAGAACTATGATATCTGCCTAAGATGTTTAAAACTGACAAGAATCAAAGGGTAGTTAATCCAAGAGTGACGTCATTTTACACAAAGTATAGGTTTTAAAATATATTTAATCAGATAAACATTTAACAAAATTGGTGACTTTTTAAAGAACATGTCAGAATATATCACTACAAATACTGTTGGGATTTTTATTTTTGTTTTTGTATTGATGCTAGATTTCCTCTTTGCTTAGCTCCAAGATGACAAAATCTGTTTCTGTTTTTCTCAGTGTGGTATGCTCATTCCCACACTGAACCTAGCACAGAATATGTACTCAATAATTACCATTGAATGAATGGATGCAGGCCTAACAAGGAAGGCTGATTTTTTTCCAGCTTTATTGAGGTATAATTAAGATATGATATTACGTGAATTTAAGGTGTACAATGTGATGATTTATTACACATATATGCCACAAAATAACAACCACAATAAGGTTAGTTAACACATCCTTCACCTCATATAATTACCATTTTTTGTTGTTGCGGTGGTGGTGGTAAGAACATTTATGATCTATTCTTTTAGCAATTTTCAAGTATACCGAACAGTATTATTACCTAGATTCACCACACTATACATTAGGTCCCCAGAATTTATATTTATTATAAATAAAAGTGTATATTCTTTGACCAGTAACTCCTCATTTCCTCCACCCACCCAGTCCTGGACTAGCAGTCTACTCTCTTGTTAACAGCTTGGCTTTCTGAAATCCACATATAAGTTAAATAAGTCATATAACATTTATCTTCCTCTGTCTACGTTAATTCACTTAGCATAATGCCCTTAATTAAGGTCCATCCTTGTTGTCGCAAATGTACCCAGAAGTGAGATTGCTTGACACATGGTAGTTTTAATTTTTTGAGGAATCTCTATATGATTTTCCACAGTAGCTATACCAATTTACATTCCCACCAACAGTGCAGAGGTTTCTCTTTCCT
Source organism: Herpailurus yagouaroundi (assembly GCF_014898765.1). Classification (NCBI taxonomy): domain Eukaryota; kingdom Metazoa; phylum Chordata; class Mammalia; order Carnivora; family Felidae; genus Herpailurus; species Herpailurus yagouaroundi. The sequence continues at coordinate 20,778,918 of NW_024412395.1, read as the reverse complement.
CAGCATCCCTAACAACACAGTCTCTTGTCTTTTTGATGGTGGCCATTCTAACAGGCGTGAGGTTGATTATGAATGTGATTTTGATTTATATTCCCCTGATGATTAGTGATGTAAGCCTCTTTTCATGTATCTGTTGGCCATTTTTATGTCTTCTTTGGAGAAATGTCTGTTAAAGCCTTTTGCCTATTTTTTTAATTGGATCATTTTTATTGTGGTTATTGCTTTTGAGTTGTATGAGTACCTTATGTATGTTGGAAATTAACCCCTTATCAAATCTACAGTTTACAAATATTTTTTTCCAACTCAATAGCCTGCTATTTTCATTTTGTTGATTCTTTTGCTGTGAATAAGCTTTTTAGTTTGATATAGTCTCACATACTGACTTTTGCTTTTATTGCTGGTACTTTTCATACCATATCCAAAAGACTGTCAAGGCCAATGTCAAAGAGCATTTTCTTTGTTTTCTTCTAGAAGTTTTACAGTTTCGGTCTTGCATTTAATTCTTTTTAATCCACTTTGAGTTATTTTTTGTGAGTGGTATAAGATGGGGTCCAATTTCATTTTTTTGCATGTGAATATCCAGTTTACCAACACCATTTCTTGAGAGACTGTCTTTTTCCAATTGAGTTTTCTGGCTCCATGTGAAATATTAGTTGACTTTATATGTGTCAGTTTATTTCTGGGCTCTTGATTCTGTTCCATCAATCTACAAGTCTGTTTTTATGCCAGCATCGAACTCTTTTAATTGCTACAGCTCTATAATATAGCTTGAAACCAGGAAGTGGGATGCCTCCAGTTTCAGTCTTTCTCAAGATTGCTTTGATTATCTGAGGTCTTTTGCAGGTACAAATTTTAAGATTGCTTTTTCTATTTCTGTGAAAAATGTCATGGGAATTTTGAGAGGAATTGTATTGAATCTACAGATTGCTCTGGGGATTACAGGCATTTTAATAATATTTTTTCTGATCATTCAACACAGGATATCTTTCCATTTATTTATGTCTTCTTTAATTCCTTCATCAATGTCTTATGGTTTCAATATATAAATGTTTCACTTCTTTGGTTAAATTTATTCCTGAGTATTTTATTATTTTAATGCTATTATAAATTGTATTGTTTTCTTTATTTCATTTTCAGACAGTTCACTGTTGTGTACAGAAATGCAACTGGTTTTGTATGTGATTTTGTATCCTGAAACTTCGCTGATTTCATTTATTAATTGTAACAGTTTTTTTTTTTTTTTTTTGGTGGAGTCTTTAAGATTTTCTACATATAAGATCAAGTCATCTGCAAAGAGAGACAGTTTTACTTTTTGCTTTCCAATTTGGATGCCTGAAGGCTGATTTTCAATCCTTGATTTTCTTTTCATAATCTAATAATAGGCAGGTGCTCATGTAAATTCCATGAAAGATACTTTAAAATAACAACCATAATTACCTTGACAAAAATAACAAAAATAAATAAATTTGTGGAGCACTTAACTGTTTACTAAGCAATTTCCCACACTGTGAATCATACATTCCTCACCATTGTTATTAGTAGAGATATTAACAGTCTTATTTTGACAAGGAATCTGAGGCACAAGAAGAGTAATTGGGTTGCCCCAAGTTAGACAATAATGGAGCCATATCTCAAACACAGGTCTTTCTACAAAGATCATGTATAAATTCTATACTGAAAGTTAATCTAAGTAATTAAGGTACATTATTATAACATTAAAATAAATTGATAATAAAAATTACATAATATCCATACATCTGCCAAATAAGTTAATGTTTTACTTTTTTTCATATAAAATTCTAGCTTAATTGAGGAAATGCTGAGTTTGAGACACTGAAAGCACAACTCTGACCTATCTTTGTGTGTGTGTGGAGGGTATGTGTATGCATATGTATGTTTGTGGGTGCATGTGTGTTGTGAGTAAAGGGTGGACAGAGTCTGGGTGAAGAAACAGACAAGTAATCTGGGTTAAAATTTTACATGGGCGATGTGCTATTGCTCAATGTCAAATTTTATGAACAAAAATATCAAACAGTTGGACCATAAAATATTGTTTCTCATGGCCAGTATCTATGTCTATATGCAAATCTCACTTCATGAACTGAAGTGAAAGATATCTGAGGTCATTTGGTATCTTTGAAACGTTAAATGCCTGGGAAGTACCTGCTATAATAGGTTCTCAATGAATGTTCACCTTCACAAGCTGCTGAACTCCAGAAAGAAAAAAAGCCAAAAAAAAAAAAAAAACAAAAAAAAAAACAAAACAAAACCCAAAAAACCTAAGAAAGAATTAGCTAATGTTCCTGCAATCAATAGGATCAAAGTTTCAAAGAAACAGCTATAATTTCAATAAATTCTCCTTTTCTTCCTGGATAAATTATTCTAAAAAACCCCTAAGAATAAATGAAAAATGGATAAGGAGTTCAAAATCCATGACATCGAAAAACCTGATATACCTAGAGGGCTAAATTCTATCTTCTGAAATAACTTTTTTTCTAAGTTTCAACTCGAGCATAATCTCATTAAATGACATAATGCAAAAGTGAACATAGAAGTTGTACAAGAGAAACATTAAATACTTTCAAAAGAAATTAATGTTTATTGCTATGGTCTTTGATACTCTGCTCATCTCTACTTAAATGCTGTTTAAATGTATTACTATACATCAAGCCAAGTCAGCCTAGTAGTTTCTTATAAAATTCTCCCACTCAAAGTTTATAAGGATTTGACAATGATGTATAGGTGTTTTTTACAGAGATTTATTCTTGAATGTTTTCAATGTTTAACTTGAAAAGGAAAAAAATAGAGGCTCCTATGTGACTGTAAGAGCAAATGCTTCAAATCAGCGGCGATAGGTGATTTAAAATAAATGCACACATATTTAACATCATTTTACAGATTGCCTCTTTCCCCCCATGTATCTCTGCACCAATTATGCAAAATTTTTTCCAACTACATGGGGCAGAACTTTTAATATTTTATGCCTATGTGCTTAGACATGATCTACTTATGCTTATTGATTACGTAGTGGGAATAGCTGCTTAAATGTCAAAAAGTGAAAGCTTGATAGACTATGAAGAACTTAGATGAGCAGCATCATTGAAGAGAAAAATGAATCTCATGCTGCGTTAGTTTGTTCAGGCTGCCATAAAAAATTACCACAGACTCAGTAGCTTTAAACAACAAATTTATTTTCTCACAGTTCTGCAGGCTGGAAGTCCAAGATCAAGGTGTCAGAAGGCTTGGTTTCTTCTGAGGCCCCTCTCCTTCGTTTGAAGATGACTGCCTTCTCAACTGTGGTCCTCACATGGTCTTTCCTCTGTTCCTACACCTCCCTGGTGCCTCTCTGTGTTCAAATTTCTTCTTATAGGGACACCAGTCAGAATCGATTAGGACCCACTCTAATAGCATTATTTTAATGAATCACTTCTTTAAAAGTCCAATATCCAAGTGTAGTCACATTCTAAGGTACTGAGGATTAAGACTTCAATATGGTTTTTTGGGGAATACAATTCAGCTCACAACACATGCCAAGTTACCATAATGGTAGCATTTCTTAAATTCAGATAATACTTGGTAACTTGCTCTCTATCTTCCATGTTAGAATTGCAGGTAAATCAAATAACTGGGCATTAATGTAGTGATTTGCTTATTTGCAGAATCCAGCAGTACCTAGTTCAAATTTTTTTAATTCAAAAAATGAGTTTACATATATGACCAATTTTTGTTTTAGTTTTTATTTAAATTCCAGTTGGCTAACATACAATGTAATATTAGTTTCAGGTGTATGACCAGATTTTTAAAAACAGTTAATAGGGAAAGTAGTAATTACATTATTTCTAGGTAAGCAGTATAACTGTCTTGTGTTCGGCCACAAATCGGGCACACTATGGAACCTGGTAATAGTCACCAGTGAAAAGACAAAACTGTATCCATTCATCCATTCATTTGTTTGTTATCCATTTATGTTTAATGAGAGAAAACATTTTGTGCCAGGAGTTAGGGATTCAAGAAGAATTAAGCATGTTTCCTGCCTTCAAGACGGTCAGAATCTAGTGGGGTTAGCTATGTAAGCAAAAACCAATTTAACCAGTCTTATAGGAATTTGATAATAGCAGTGATGGCACAGAGGAGGATGTGACAAAGAACGTGTAACATATAGGAAAAGGCTTCACAGAAGGGGTGTCAAGGAACTGAGGTTTGAATGGATAGGAATTCACTGAATTCTAGGGGAAAATTACACGGTCTAGACTTCTGTTCTCGTGTTCTTGTCCCATCGCCCACTCCTGAAGTGACCCACCTCCCCAACCGTGTGCAAATTCAATGCCATCTCTTGGCATCATGACTAAAGCCATGCTCTTTTCACTAGTTTTTATGCCACGTGACTTATTAATATGCTTTTCTTCCTGCAAACCATTTGACTCATGCTCTTGTGGACAAAAGATGAAGGAGCAAAGCACTATGTAGAAATTTGTCACCATCTGTTGTCTCTTATGTATTAATTCAATAATTCCTGATTCACTAATGGCTCTTTACAATATGTGTCTTTCTAAGGCAGTGGGGCTTGGTAGATAAGCGAAATGAATATTGAAATGAACCAAGGCTAGGACCTGAAAGATCTGGATTTGAGCAATAACATCACCCATTTCTAATATTCTGACCTTCAGCAAATAAATTAAATGTGCTCAGTTTCAACTTCCTCATTTGTAATATATAAATGTCGATAATAAACTCAACCTGGTTTAACTGTTAACATATGAAAGCACAGAACAGAGTGGGCATCCCTGACTAGCAGATGCACTATCCTTCACCTCCTCCTTTTCCTTTTCACTTCCCACCTCCTCTCTTCATTCCCTCTGATACTGTCCTGAATTACCCATTTAAGTATCTGTTACTTTCCAAATAAATAAATGAATATCTAGTCCTTCGAACATCAACATCCTCTCCCCTTCTGAACTTTCCTTTCTAGAAAATAGGGACTACCTTCCTCAAGCATCACCGTAATCAATTCACATCCCTTCTGTGAACAGTGCACACTTGCTCTAATTAGATCAAATCCTCCCCATATCTAATTGCTTCTATTTCTCTCAGTATGGTAATTTGTATTCATAGCTCCAACCATGAAAATGCATCTATTATCCTTCTTGCGTTCAACTTCAAGTACTGGGTCTCAGCAAACAATAAGCTCATGAATAGTGACTGACTAATAAGTTAAACAATATGTGTGTGTGTCCTTGCCCTCACTCAGATACCTTACCACAAAACATATCTCTTCTCCCTACCCATAATGTCTGACCCAGAATAAAACTCTCCACAATTGTATTCCATTCAAACATGGGGGCCTATTCAGTTCTTATATAGAGAGTAGTTATTTCCAGCCCTGTTTGCATATTAGAATCATCTATGGATCTTAGAAAACATATTGACACTAGGGTTTAGTCCATATTCAATTAAATCACGAGTGTTTGGGGATAGGTCCATTAATGTTTTTTTAAAAGCTCACCAGGTAATTCTAATGTGAAATCAGGGCTGAGAATCTGTGAGTGGCAACTGCTTACATAAAATTGTGTTTGGGGCTTTAAATACTTTCATTTATGTTTATTGTTTCTCCATCATTAATTATATTGTTGAACTGAAGAGTATTTCCCTGATTAAGTTAGTGCAGGTACTAGATGCCCTTAGGTAAGTCATTTAACCTCTTATCACCACATTGTCTTGATCTTCAGAACTTAATGAGGCCCCTACCTCCCAGTGTCTTATCAGTAATTAAACAAGAGAGCAGGTGGAAGATGACGCTACAGAGAGGTCTGCAGCTGCTTGAGAATAAGCCACTGAAAATGCCTTTCCTCTGAAATCAACTTACAGCCCATCCCTTACAAAAAAAAAAAAAAAAAAAAAAAAAAAAAAAAGGAGGGGAAGGCCTGTGTGTCTCAGTCAGTTAAACATCCAACTCTTAGTTTCGGCTCAGGTCATGATCTCAGGTTTCATGGGCTTGAACCCCACTGCCCTGGATGTGCAAAGCCTGCTTGGGATTCTCTCTCTCTCCCTCTCTGTATGACCCCCCCTCTCCCACTCACTATGTCTCAAAATAAATAAACTTTTAAAAAAAGAAAAGAAGGAATATAAAAGATATGCAGACCCCACAAAAAGCAAAAAGGAGAATCCTTGCTGAAAATATAAATCACTTTCTTTGTCGGAAGAGGCACAGATTTGTATTGCCAATTTACTTCGGTAATATAAGTAAATAAGTTAGCAGATAATATCAATATGGAGAAATATGCTGACAACAATTTACTGCTGACAATATTCTTAACAAAATGATAAATAATGTATTAGAAGAGCAAGTAGAGTTTGAATTAATGCAAACTACTGTAAAATAAATGTACAGCTGTTGTAGAATCACTTCCCTGGGATTTAAGATGCACATAATATTAAAAATGAAATATTTAAATTCGAAGGTAGGGCTTTCCAGGACCCTAGAACTTTTCAGTCTGGAGCCATTTCTACACACCTGAATTTTTATAAAAAAGGACGAACTTGGAGAAAAGAGCTTCCAAAGAGGACAGTGATGTCCAAAGTCATCTACAACCATAACACTGTAGAGGCCTCATATCTACTGAAATCGGAGATAACAATGAGAAAACAGCCTTTGCTTCTCTTGAATAAAAATCCATAAAATATATAAAAGAACCAAAATTTACATAATTTAAAAAATAAAATAAGTGTTAAAGGATTGGGTTTAACCATCTATTTCCTTAATTTCCTGAAAACATCCCCAACATATATTTTCCTCATTTCTTGAACTTTTTTCCAGTGACCAGAAACTTAGTATTTCATTATAGTAACTGAAAAGATTTCTTATAAATTCTATTCATTTGTGGTAGAAGAATCTTTGGGATTCTGTAGAGTATCTTTGGGACCATATAAAACAAATTTAAGACATGTTCTACATGACAGACTTTAAATGCTTAATGACAACTTTTTCAATCCCCAAGAAATCTCTAAAAGATCTACAGTTTTTCACTGTCACTTACACTATATTTAGAAGTAAAACTGGCATTAGAAAAATTGTATTCAGTGACATTCTGCTAATTTCCTTCCATTGAGATTTGGACTATGGTGGGATCTGGACCCAGTTTATTCAGAGTCAACAGAGATTAATGAGGTCAGTAGATTGAAGATACTCCTTTAGATTATTCACTTGTGGTTCATCTGAACTTGTGGTCTCTCACACAATAGTTGGATGCTATATTCAGGTCTAGTATCCCATAATGATGAAGGTTTTTGTCATGTGTCATTGATGTTCCTTGACTCTAGTTTTTGTTAATCATTTTCATAATCTTATAATTGCCAATGTGTTGTAGTGATTTTTTTTTTTTGCCTTTTGGTAAATCTGCTAAAATTCTATAATGAAATCACTACATCATGAGCTATGCAAAATGCTGCATATCACAACTCACCCTTTTCAAGTATAATTTAAGACATTCAGTTGATTTTTGATTTCCTAATGAATTTTATGTAGGTAATATGCCAAAACAAACCTATATAGTAAATAAATGTGTGTACATAAACATAATTATATTTTAAAAGAAAATGTATCATTTTTGAAATGGTTTCCTTTAAAAAAATCAACAATACAGAATGTCAATTATAATTTCTCAACAATTCTAATTCTTTAACCTCAGACCTCAGTCACACATAGACAACTGAACAGCAGATAAACCGACATGCAAAGTCACTAATAATAATTCACGGCCTATACAGTAGCACAGAAAATATGGAAATCTGAAGACCACGACACCAGGGGAGAATAATATGCACCACAGTTCTCCTGACCATTACCAGGCATCTTCTACTGGAAGACAAGTGAATAATGGGGAAACCAAATTTTCTCTTTATTTATTCATTTTTTAATGTTTAGAGAGAGAGAGCCAGAGTGCAAGCAGGCGAGGGGCAGCGAGAGGTAAACACAGAATTGGAAGCAGGCTCCAGGCTCTGAGCTATCAGCACAGAGCCCCACGTGAGGCTCTATCTCAGGAACTGTGAGATCATGACCTGAGCCAAAGTCAGACGCTTAAGCAACTAAGCCATCCAGGTGCCCCACAAATTTTCTCTTTTATCCCTTCTTTAGAAGTTTGATGTGTTCATACTTTAATTTTATTTACAAGAACACTGAAGCAACTTCTTTTTTTAATTGATTTTCCTTTTTAAAATGTTTGCAACTTTAAACTAGCAGATTGGAATGTTAGTTTCATGGTACCCACCCCAGAGGCCATGCAACAGACTGTCTTCTACATAGAACCCCCAGAGGACTCAACAACACACCTCTTGTCTGTCATTCTGTTCCAATTATCATCACATCGCCAATCTGAGAAATGTTTGACGTTAATTCCCTTGTAACTCTAAGCTGTTCTTTTTCCCTTGAGATTGTGTATGGTTATCTTTCTGTAAAACACTCACATTTCTTGTTGAATGGGCTACATGCTCCCACCTGGCAAGAGAAAGGTTGCCTCCAAGGGGAGTGTGTTGTATAGTATTATATCTCCAAATTCTTGGAATAGCAAAGTTCATGCAAAGGTGTGTGTAATGGTAGATTTCTTAAGTTTCTGTTCAAATGTTTTATTTTAATGAATAGCAGTACAAATTGAGAAATACAGTGCACAAGATCCTATTTTCTGAAGTTCAAAGATCATTTTTAACATAAGTACACATACACATACCCACCCATCATTCTTTATTAATATGTTTTAAGGTTCCCAATGTTATTTCAATGATAACTCAGTCCTTTAGTGCAATAAGCAGTCCTCAAACCTACTAACAACAAATTGCTATTTTAACTATTAACAAATTACTAAAACAAGTTTTAAGTTTTCCTTTATCTCATAGCTCAATGAAAATATAAGAGTATTGGACTAGAACTAGAAGCATGACCAAGGCCTAGTTCATATGTTAATTAATTAAGTAAAAAATGAATAAAATTAGTCATTATTTATTTTCCACCCCACCATTGAGAACTAGAGAAATACACCTTTTTAAAATGTGAATTAGCTGTTTTTACTCTCTTATATTCATCCTAATGCCAGAAAACCAAACCTAATTATTATCTTTCTATTCAGGAAAGGATACATTAAAAAATATGTTTTGATCATTTTAATAACTATGAGAAATTAGTTCTTGTTCTATTCACTGTTTGGTACCTTAGAACAGGTAATATCCTATCTAAGAATTAGGAGCATTTGTCTTTTTGGAGAACAGAGTAAATTTGGAGAAAAAGTGAGGAGAATTCCAATTTTTTAAAAAGTTTACAGGAGCACCTGGGTGGCTCAGTTGGTTAAGTGTCTGATTTTTTATTTCAGCTTAGGTCTTGATTTCACAGTTCCTGAGACTGAGCTCCACTTGGGGCTCTGCACTGACAGTGTGAAGCCTGCTTGGGGTTTTCTCTCTCCCTTTCTCTCTGCCCTGCCCTTACTCATGTTCTCTCTCTTTCTCCCTCTCTCTCTAGATAAATAAATAAACATTCAAAAATTAAAAATAAATTTTAAAAAGTTTACATAAGACTTCTGGTTTTGGTTATAATGGAATAGCTTGACACACAACCAATAATCCCACTGAGAACAAACAAAAAGCCAATTAAACACTCTATTTATCAATTGATCAATCAATCGTCTATCTATTACCATAGGAGAACTGCTGAGTCAAATAGGAATCTTGAGGTTAAGTTTCCAGAAAGATAGAATCACAGAGACTTGACTACACTCTACAATCTCTCTGTCTCTAGAGTATTTGCCAATTCCTGATGTGAATTTGGGCTTAATTCAAGGAACCATAAACAAGAAACCCTATGAAACCTGTATTAATTTCCCAGGGCTGCTGTAACAAATTACTATAAACTTGTTGCTTAACACAACAGAAACTTTTCTCTCACGGATCTGAAGACCAGATGTCCAAAGTGAAGGTGTCAACAGGGCTTTGTTCTCTACAGAGGCTCCAGGGGGGAAATGGTTACTTGCTTCTTCCAGCTACTGGTAGCATTTGCCATTTCTTACCTTGTGGTCACATAACCCTTAATCTGCTTCTGTCTTTTTGCAAAACCTTTGCCTCTGTATTTTCTCCTCTGAGTGTCTTTCTTCATAAGGATAGTTGTGATGGCATTTAGGGCCCACCTGATATAATCCAGGATTATCTCCTCATCTCAAGATGCTTAAATTAGTCACACCTGAAAACACTTTTTTTTCCCAAATGAAGTAACATTCACAGGTTCCAGGGATTTAATGCAGATATCTTTGGGGGAACCATTTTGCAGCCTACTACAAAACCCAAGGAAAACGATAAAAACAAAATCATCCATGAGCTCACTCAAAAAAACAGAATCCTTATAAGAAAATTATAATACATTAGTTCCATAGAAATGTAAAATCTCTTTTCTTCAAAAGACAGTGTTACAGAAGTGAAACAAGTGAAACTGCACAATACACAGTAGGGAAAAGATCGTGGGAAACAAGCCATGTCCAAAATATATTGAGGATCAAGTACTCTTGGAGATCAGCAAAACAACAGACAGACCATCAGAAAAATGGGCAAAGTGTTTAGGAACTTCACAGAATAGGTGTACAAATGGCTGACAAGGATATGAAAGGGCTCAATCCCTTTATTCATGAGAGGAATGCAGATTAAACCACAAAGGAGATGCTGCTACTTTCCCACCTGAGTGCCTAAATGGAAAAAAGCAACAGCACCCGCATTGACAAGGGTAGGGAGCACCCAGGACTCTCTTCCACTGACACTAGGCTCCTCGCTGGCACAGCCATTTTGGAGAAGCGCAGAGCCGCTTGTACTAAAAGTGACTGCATGTGCATCATATGACAGAAGTCTGCCCTGAGTTTTAAATGCAAAAAAGACACACAGAGAAGTGACCATCAAATTACAATTAATAAATAAATCTATTGTAGTCAAACAATGGACTGCTATTTTGTAATGAAAGAGAATGAACTAAATGGATATTTACCAATAATATTCAATATGAATGAATATTAGAAACATGTTAATAGAAAATAGGTTATTTCTACATAAATTCCAAAAACAGGCAAAATTAGACTATGATAGTACAAGTCAAAATAATTACCTTGAACAGTGTGTATCCATGGGATGGGACATAAGGAGAAATTTTGGGGACTTAGGAATGTGCCATTTCCTTATATGTATACTGGGTACATGTATGATTACATTTTACAAATTCATTCAGGAAACATTATGATTTTACTGGTTTCTATGTGTATATTATGCTTTATAAAAATTTATTTTAAACATAAATAGGATAAAGCACCTGAGTGGCTCAGTCAGTTAGGCATCCAACTTTGGCTCAGGTCATGACCTCAAGGTTCCTGAGTTCGAGCCCTGTGACGGACTCTGTACTAACAGCTCAGAGCCTGGAGCCTACCTCAGATTCTGTGTCTCCCTCTCTCTCTGCCCCTGAGCTGCTCGTACTCTGTCTCTCTGTTTCTCTCTCTCAAAAATAAATAAACATTAAAAATAATAAATAAACAGAATAAACTCATTTTAAAAATTGGTTCCTAATAAACCAAGAAATAAATAAAAATGTGAAGAGAAATCTAAAACAACTTGAACACTCAATTTAAAGCGTTTACATACATTTTATGTATAAACATGCCACAATAAGGTAGACTTGGTGGAGATTTAAATTGAAACTAATGATTTAGTTCTCTTACTGATTGAACAAGCACTTATAAAGAGCTTCCATATCACACCCAAATTGGGGTGAGGACTATGGTATATAGGAATATACAAAAAAGAAAAAGGCACTTCCATGCCCTTGAATAATTTTCAGCCATCACAGATAAATATTATATATATATATATATATATGCATATATATGTATATATTATATATATAATATATATTATATATTATATTTGTATTATTTATATTATCTCTAGCTCTATATCTATATATATCTATATCTATAGATATATATAGATATAATTTGAGTAGAGGAATTTGATGTCCTGGATTTGCACTATCTATTTGAAATTAACAGCTAGAAGAATGGATGACATTGGGTCCCCTCACTATTTCAATAGGGGGAGATCTTACACATATACATATGAAATATCTAAGGGAGAATGCAGTGGTACAGATGTAAGAATTTGAGTAAAGGGAAAATCATTAAGGACTGAAAGATATTCAAGTTTCCAATGCTCCTTGAAGAATGAAAAGGAATAATTATGTGAAGATTCTGTCATAGTCTAGTCAGAGTCTGAGGCTATTTCTTCCCATATCTCAGCTGTGTCTCTCTAGAAATATTTGGCCACCAGCATTCCTTTCTCATTAATCATTCTAGCCACCTGATATCTGGAAAATATTTTATACTACCTTCATGCATTTCATTTTCTCCATGAAAATCAATTTCCACATAAAGTTCAAAAGTATCATGCAAGAGTATCATATTTGCATATTTCCCTTAGTTAAGCAGAAAATAACCATTTTTAAAAATCTGAGATTGAGAAATAAATTATCCTCACTTATCAAAAGCAAAGATACAATATGCTATGTTTATTCTCAACATTATTTTAGGATATTCATCACAAGATGATTTTTTTTTATCTACTACATGGAATGAGTATTAGAACTAGCTTTCACTGTCTTTTCAAGATGATCACTGCTAAAAGCAAGTACATAAGACGCTAGGAGATCAACTAAAAGGAAGAAGCTGATATGTCTGTATTTCAATGCACAACAAATGTAAATATATGTATATATATATATGTATATATGAAAAACATTTTGAAACCTCAAGTTAATAATGTTAACAAGTTAAGCCTTGTTGATTATTGAGACTAGAGGGAAGGGGTGAATGAGGAAGGGGCTTTCAGAATGGGATGTTTTATTTTTGATGTTATATATACCCTTATTTTTTAAGTATTTATAATGTACATTAGCTTGTATATTGCATGGTCTTAAAAAGACTATGAATATCCTATTCTCTTTTAATATACTTTCTACAAAAGCAAGGAAAATGAAAATGAACATCTGAAAAAAAAAGCATTGTTCTTAAAACATATTCACTATTGCCAGTGAAGAGCTACACAAAAAACTTTACATAATACAATTCACTTGCAGAATGGGACGGCATAGCCATTATTTATCCAATTACACCGTAGACCACACAGGACTACAGCGGTGAAGCTGTGTAACTCAGCTCTGCCTCCGATTAGAATGGTGAGGAACTCTAATGACATCCATTCTTTTGATTGTTAATTTCAAATACATAATGCAAATCCCGGAAATTCTTCTACTCAAAGATCTTCCATGAAACCATGATGATATTCTCCCAAAGGTATCCTAAAACTCAAATAGTAAGGGTAAAAAATTAATAGTAACATAATTTAAAATTTTAGTCTAGAAAACAAAAGAAAATCCCTTCCAAAGGATTTTTCATGTATAACTGCTCACTTAGCAATATATTGTAGAGGAAAGGTTTAGTGCTGAGGGTACAACCATTTAAGGAGAATCAGCAGAAATCAGGAGTTAATCAGAAAACAAGTTCCAATTTATACATATAGAACCCCTATCCCCAGCCTTCTTCTAAACACATCTTTAACACACAAAGAGTATGCATGCCGGGGAGGGGAAGGGGGGCGTTATCTGGTCATCACTCAGATGGTTGAAAACAGCAGCTAAAATCCCGAGTCCCTTTTTCTCAGAAGGTTAAGTGGTTGAAAGTAGCGGCAGAATTATTTTGAAAGTGCAGCATCTAAGAGCTTGGAAAGAATGGCAGAGGAGATGTGAACCCTAGTTAAGCATTTTTCCATTTAATCTCAGTAAGCAGATTTTAGTTAAACATAACTCATTCCTCTCTAAGTGTCCTGGTCTACCTGTCCGAGGTTCAGTAATGATGTTACAGGTTACACCACTGAAAAGATTATAAAGGGAAAATGCCACTTCTCAAATTCTCCTTTTGCAAGTGGGGGAGAGAGGCAGGCAGTGGAGAGAGGAATCCCAGAAGGAAGAAAACAAATGAGGACAAGAGGAATTCACTCATCCTATTGATTTCTGAACCCATCACACCTCTCAAGAATTTCTGATAAATGACTATATAGATTCATTAGTATTTCCACTTTTCTTTTTTCCCCTTTGGTAAAGAAATAATGAAAAGTAGGAACTAAATAATTGAAGAGCTGGCAAGCAGAAAGATGGAGTAGAAACAGAGGCATGAAGGATGTGCAGCCACTTCTTGGAAATAAAAACTGAACTAGCACACACACTCTCTGTGGATGTGTGCACGTGCACACACACACACACCATATATGTGTATACATGTGTGCATGAATATGTGTTACATAGGAAATGGCTCAGGTCATTTGATTGATACAGGATTCAAACAGCTATCAATGACCATGTAGACCCAGTCTTACTCTCACTGATATAATGGACATTTCTTACACTGAAGAGAATCACACATTTTCATCTTTCACAAACAATGTGTACTAAATGTTCTGAACAAATGCCGATGCCCTAAGATTATGGAAGAGAATATTGAGGTTGTTTTAGTGATATTCCCAAGCACCCCAAATCCAAGAACAAAGGTTTCTCTGCCCCTTGTGACTACAGAGTTTTTGAATTGCCAACTGTAGTCTATATGTTCCCAGTTCATCTTTCCAAAACTTATGACTTACCTTGACATCTCCTACTCCCCATTTCATAATGTCCAAACTTCTCTCTCTACAGTCTAGTCTCTATTTCTCCTGCTGAATGCTTTTAATGAGCATACATTTGGATTAGTCTTTATTTCAACTTATTTTTCAGTTTTTACACAATTTCATATTGCTATGCATTATCCTCCCCAAATTCATGTGTTAAAACTTAATCCCTAATATGATGGTGTTTGAAGGTGGAATCTTTGGGAAATGACTAGGTCATGAGGGGGGAGACCCTCATTAATGGGATTATCACCCTTATAAAGAGACCCCAGGACTCTCTTGCCCCTTCTGCCATCTGAGAACACAGAGAGAAGTCAACTGTAAACCACGAAGCTGGCCTCTACCAGACCCTGAATCTGCTGGAGCCTTGATCTTGGACTTTCTAGCCTATCTATTGTCTATAGTATTTTGTTATAACTGCTTGAATGTACAAAGACACACACTTTCATAAAAGTTATAAGAATAATGCAAAATATTCCTGCACGCATTCAACAAGATTGCCTGAAATGTACTAAACTGGATTATTTCTCTCTCTCTCTCTCTCTCTCTCTCTCTCTCTCTCTCTCTCTCTCCTTCCTATCCCCTTCCTTCCTTTCTCTCTTCTGGGTTTCATAAACAATGTATCTTAACATTAAAAATAATATAATCATATAATTTCCAAATCTTTTTAAGATTTTGCTAATTACACCAATGATGCAAATCCTAAATCATGCCGTATTTTGCATGCAGTTGTTTTAACTTTTTCTCCTTTAATCTGGAAGAGTTCTTCGGTCTATGTCACAACTAACATTTTTGAAGGTATTTTGCATAATTTCCCTAATTTGTGTTTGTCCAAAATTTCTTCCAGGTTATATTAGATGTTTCCTCATGACCAGAGTCAGGGTATGTACCTTTGGCAGGCCAGGATATCACAAAAGTGATACTGAGTTCTCCTTAGGATAAAGGAGGCACATGCTGTCTATTAGCCTCATTACTGCTGATATTTGATTGTGGAAAGTGACACCCCCTCATTCTTTTCATCTGTAAAGTTACCATTTTACTCTCTGTTGTTAAAACATATCTTGTGTGGGGGTGCCTGGGTGGCTCAGTTGGTTAAGCATCCAACTCTTGATTTCAGCTCAGGTCATGATCTCAGGTCATGAGATCATGAGATAGAGCTCTGCATAGGGCCCCTTGCTGAGTGTGAACCCTGCTCACAATTCTCTCTCTCTGTCTCTCTCTCTCTCAAAATAAATAAGCTTAAAAAAATATCCTGTGGGCATATGTTTTTCAATTATGCAAATATGTTCTTCATGAGACTTTCTTTTCACCCACAGTTTCAACATCCCTTGATGATTCTTGCCTGACTCGATAATTATTATGATGGTTGTAAATAGCTATTGCCTAATTTTATCTTTCATTGTTTATTCATTACTTCTAGCTTTCTTCTGCAAGAAAGAGCTTTCCCTTCTCCCCTTTACTCATTCATTCATCCATTCATTTTTATCAAAGCAGATTTTATACTTTATCCAACATATTTTAAACTTAAACATAACTTACTTGAACTTCCAATTGTCCAAGATTTGGCTAGTAGAAACCCTTTCAAAGTGGCTCCTGCACTCTTTTGCTATATCCTTACTACTCATTGAGTGCGTTCTTACTTTTTCGCACAAGATGTTCCAGTCTCATCCTTGTCCTTAATCCAGTCCTGAAATCAGCTTTTTCCAAGGTGACCAGGGCCATTTTAGTGGAGAATGACATTTAGAAACCAAGATCTAGGCTCTAGGAGTATTTATTGTTGCTGAAATATCACTGCTTTTGGACCCTTTCAGGAAAAAGGTGGAAAATAGATGTTTACTGACACATACATACAAGTATATATCTACATATATATGTACATTTACTTATATTCAGTGTTTGGCTTTTTCCAGTATTTTTAAATTTTTTTAATGTTTACTTATTTTTGAGAGAGAGAGACAGAAACAGAGAGACAGAACACAAGCAGGGGAGGAGCAGAGAGAGAGGGAGACACAGAATCCGAAGCAGGCTGCAGGCTCTGAGCTGTCACACGGAGCCCAATGCAGGGATCAAACTCACAGTGAGATCATGACCTGAGCTGAAGTCGGGTGCTTAATGAACTGAGTCACCCAGGTGTCCTAAGCTTTTTCCAATTCTTAAATGAACCTTTATTTGGTAGAGTCTTAGATTTACAGAAAAGTTGTGAATATACTACAGAGAGTTCCCATATATTCCAAATTCTATTTCTAGTATTGACATCGTACACTGCTATGGTACATTCATCCACAATTTAATGAGCCAATGTTGAGACCTTACTGTTAAGTAAATTCCACACTTTTTCCAGATTTCCTTATTTTTTATCTAATGACTTTCCCTGATCCAGGATCCCATCCAAGGTACCATATTACATTTAGTTACTACATATCCTTAAGTTCATGTTGGCTGTGACAGTTTCTGAGATTTTCCCTGTTTTTGATCAACTAAACAGTTTTGAGAAGTGCTACTCAGGTAGGTTAACAGAATATTTTTCACTGAGGTTGGATGACACTTTTCTCATGGTTAGACAGAGGTTATGGGCTCCAGAGAAGACAAAATATAATTCTAATTACCTCATATCAAAAGTATATACCATCAAGAATCACATTTTTTTTTTTTGCTCAAATTGTGGCAGCTTTGGCCACTGTGAGCCCCTTTAGGTACCTTTGTATTCCTTTGACATACATACGTCTTTGTGTGTGTGTTTGTAAACAAGGCTATTCAGCACTTGCTCATTTTCCGGCACTACAAGACAC
Source organism: Herpailurus yagouaroundi (assembly GCF_014898765.1). Lineage (NCBI taxonomy): Eukaryota > Metazoa > Chordata > Mammalia > Carnivora > Felidae > Herpailurus > Herpailurus yagouaroundi. The sequence continues at coordinate 20,761,411 of NW_024412395.1, read as the reverse complement.
TCAGGTTCATTATCCTCCAGGCTTTTTTTTTTTTTTTTTAGTTTATTTACTTATTTTGAGACAGAGAGAGAAAGAGAAAGGGAGAGAGAGAGAGAATGTACACACAGGTGGGGAGGGACAGAGAGAGATGGAGAGAGAGAGAGAGAGAGAGAGAGAGAGAGAGAGAGAGAGAATCCCAAGCAGACTCAGCGCTGTCAACACAGAGCCTGATGCAGGGTTCGATCTCATGAACCGTGAGATCATGACCTGAGCCAAAATCAAGAGTCAGATGCTTAACCAGCTGAGCCAACCAGTAGCACCTATCCCCCAGTCATATGTCTTATCATTCATCATTTCTCTAAGGAGCACTGGTGCCTTTTATTAGAGAAAGATATAAAAATTAAGGCCTGGGTACTAGGTGTGCTCAATGACCTTGCTTCTAGGACCTCTCAGCCGACAGAACTAGGAAATACATGTGTATCTAGTAACCCATGAAGATACACACATCTATAAATATTTCTATACATATCCAACCAGGTATACATTAAACAAAACGAGTTCATACTGATGTGTCCAAGTCTATCCTGTTACCACATCGATCATTCTAGCCTCCTCCCTTTCCACTCCAATAGCTCCCACCATCCACCATCTATTTACATAATCATTCAGTTCTGGTATACATGTAGAATAGTTTCAGAACTGTTAATCCCCTCCATGTGGAAAACAATCTCAGTACTGGCAGTTGCTTATGCATAGTTCTTTTTGCCTATAGTCTTACACTTTCCAGTCATTTGCAAAGTTACTTAAGTCTGTGCCTTTTCTGCCCACACCCTTCAGTAGTCATTTCACACATGTCAATACTGTTAGATCATTTTGTCACCATCTGCATTCCATCCTAGGATCCTAAATAATTAGAAATAATTGTCCCTATTGATTTTAGCAAAATTTTCTCTTTATCTGTGGTTTTCTGCAGTTTCAGTAAGAAATGCTTAGGTGTTTTTGTTGTTGGCTGTTTGGGGTATTTATTCTTGAGCATCCTAAACAGCTCCATTTTTTCTTTCTTCTGTTTTTGCCAATTACATGCATGTTATAGCTTTTGAAATTGTCCCACAGTTCTTGAATGTTCTGTTTTGTCTTTTTCATTCTTTTTTTCTCTTTTCATTTCATTTTGGGTATTTTCTATTGACCTATCTTCAAGCTAACTGATTCTTTTTTCACTGTGTCTGGCTTATTAATGGATCCATCAAAGGCTCATTCTTCATTTCTGTTGCAGGGATTTTTATTTATTTCAAATACTTCCTTTTGACTTCTTCTTATATTACCCATCTGTTCTTAATGTTGTCACTTTTTCTCCTAGAGCCCTTAACATTTTAATCATTATTATGTTAAATTCTCTGTATGATAATTCCAACATCTGTGTCACATCTGAGTCTGTTTCTAATAATTACTTTGCCTTTTCAGAGTATGTTTTCTCTTGTTTTTTGGTATTCCTTGTAGGTTTTTTTGAAAGTTTGACATACCATACCAGGTAATAAGAATTGAGGCAAACAGAATTTCATTACGTCGATTTACATTAATCTGAAGAGGAGTTAAACTGTGTTTAATTTTGGTGATAAGTATAAATATGAAAGCCTTCAAATTCTTCTACTGTCATTGTTTTTGTCTTCACTCTTGACCCTGGGCTTCCATGTATATTACTCCTTGGAGACAGCCTGTGTTTTGCTGCTCTTTGAGCTATAATCTACTGTTATTATAATGGAGCCCTTTGGTGTGGTGTAAGGTCCAGGGGAAGAGGGATATTCTATAATCTTATAATTAAATCTCAGTCTTTTAGTGGTCTTATGTCTTAGGGCTGTGACTTTCACAGTGTTTCTATACTGTTATACCTTCCCCCCCCCCCCCGGCCCCTATTTTCTTCCCTGGCTGCAGCATTCCTAATCTATCTACTCTTCTGACATAACTCTATCCTCGCTTAGCTGAGAGTGGCTGGAGTAAGGAGGACTTCCCTTCCCCAAGCTGGGATAAAGTTTTAGGCTTGAGTTCTGGTAAAGTACTTTTTCAGGGAGAGGAGATCTTGATGATAGAGGAGACTTAGCATATTTCACAATTGCCTCCCCCTGCCACTGCCAAGAGGGGATCTTTCTGTCATTTTCACCATGACAACCTGATAGGGTTCCTGAAGGGAAGCCCATCAAAGAGTGGTCCCGTTCCCGAAGACTGTAGCCCCTTAAGTTGCTCACTGTCAAACTATCCCACATTCTACCTCTATCAGTTTGACAAAATTGCTATTTATGTGTTCTTTTTATTTATGATTCCAGCAGCTTATACTCAATGCACACAAATCTCAGGTGCTGTATTCCTGTAGATGCACCTGTCTCTCCAGATGTTAGGATGTCACTTTATTCTGAGGTTTTGGTTCTATGAAGGGTCCAAGAAAATTAATTTTTAGTTTTCCAGCTTTCCCTTAGTTGTAAATATGTAAGTGAAGACTTTCAAGCTCTTTATATGTTGGAATTCTTTATCTCTATCTATCTATCTATCTATCTATCTATCTATCTATCTATGTAATCATCTATCACATACTGAAGGCCATGATTTCATACTGATATCACCGACTTTAAACCAAAATGACAGTGTCCATTTCATGATTTCTCCTTTCCAGATCTGAAATTCACTGCTTCAACAGTGTAAAACCTGGCTTATAGAATAATGAATAACAAGTTGTTTCAGGATTGCTAACCCATGCTTCTGCAAAGAACACTTTTTATGAGACAATTAGAGGTCCGTATTTCTTTCAAATGTTTTGGTTTGTTTTTCTGTCCTTTTTAAAAATATGATTTATTGTGAAATAAGTTTCCATACAACACCCAGTGCTCATCCCAACAAATGCCCTCCTTAATGCCCATCACCCCCTGTCTTTTGATGGAAAGTGTATGACTTAAATGTTCTGTTTACAAGTTACTTGCGTTAGTTCTCTTCCCTCACCTCACTTTACCATGACTGTATGTATTCATTTTAAATACAGTTAATTTATTTCTATTTGATTTTGCTTTAACTCCACCTCCTCCTTATCATTACAGGATTTATTTATTTTCTATTATTTTTTAATTTATTTTTGAATATATGAAACATTAACATAGTTCTAAAAATAAGGTCTGTAAAAATGGTATATTCACAAAAGGGTCACTTTCTACCACCACCATTCCCAATTCCTTCTGTCTTTTCCACTCAATTCCCACTTACATGGCAGAGGTAATTAACCTTAATCTCTGGATTTTCTTTTGTGTTTCTTAATGTCTCTTACACAAAAGGTAGGATAGTATAGTAACATTTTCGTGGTTTGTATATTTAATTTAACAATACATCCTGGAAATGGGCCTATGTCACTTCAATGTGTGAATGTATCATAGTTTATTCAATACTTTCCACCCAACACCTCTCCTATAGATGGACATTTAGATACCAATGATTCGTAATCACAATGGCACAGTAAGTAGCCTTGCTTCTGAATCTTTTTGTACTGTGGGAGGTGCATTTTCTGGGTAAATATGTAAGTGGGAAGGCCAAATCAAAATATAAAAGTGTATATAATTTCGGGGTGCCTGGATGGCTCAGTTGGTTAGGCGACCAACTTTGGTTCGGGTCATGATCTCACAGTTTGTGGGTTCGAGCCCCGTGTGGGGCTCTGCTCTGACAGCTCAGAGCCTGGAGCCTGTTTCAGACTCTGTGTCTCCCTCTCTCTCTGCCCCTCCCCCACTCATGCTCTGTCTCTCTTTCCTTCAAAAATAAACATTAAAAAAAAATTTTTAAGTGTATATAATTTCAATAGATACTTCCAAATTCTACTTCATATCGGTCAACTTCAATATTTATTCCAATGAGCAATATGTAGGGATGCCTGTTTCCCCCATTTCACTGACAAAGTGTTGTTAGAATTTCTTAACATATGCTAATCTCATAGATGAGAAATCATATCTCAGTATAGTTTTCACTTGTGCCACCATGAGTAAAGGTGAACAAATTTTATATGCCCAAAGGTCATTTTTCTATCTATATATTTTTTGTGAATTGTCTGTTCATGCTTCTTCAAAAATTTATATTGATTTTCTTACCTTTTACCTTCATTTTTTAAAAAGAATTCTTTATATAGTAGTTTATGTAGAACTTTAAAGCTATGATATGCAAAATAAGTAATGACAAGGAAGAAATAATTAATCAGAAGGGATTTTATAAGGAGGACACTTGTTGTGATGAGCACCAGCTATTGTATGGAAGTGTTGAATCACTATATTGTACACCTGAAACTAATGTTACACTGTATGATAACTGTAATTTAAATAAAAACTTAAAAAAAAACCACACACACAAGAAACTACTTGACAAATGTCTATGCAAATAAATATGAAAATCCAAATGAAATGGAAAATTTCTAGAGAAATACAGTTTATCAATATTGACCTCATTAAAAATAGAAAGCTTAAACGGATCAATTTTCCTAGAATAAACAGAGAAAGTAATCATTGAACCACACCATGCCAGGCCTATAAGGTTTCACAGGGGAATTATTTCAGCCATCAAAGACCAAGTTGCCCTACAAATTGTTACAGAATATAGCATTGATAACTAAACCTACTAAAGCCTAGTTAAATTAGTACAGAATATAAAACATGCTTAAATGTTAATGCAGGTATTTTAAATAAAATATTACTGAACAAAATCCAATACCATATCAAGAAAATAATACATGGTGGCCAAGTGGGACTTATCCAAGGACAGCAAGGTTGGTTCAATATTAGGAATCCACTTAGGCAATGCATCATTTAACAAAATTATACATGCATTCCTATTTTAAAAAAATATATGTAAGAAAATAGGAATTGATGGATACACTCTTAAAATATGTTTACCTTAGTCCTAAAGCTAGCATCTTTCTTAATGGGGTGATACTAAAGACGTAGGCAAGATTTCTCACTGTCCAAACCACTATTCATCAATAATGTAACACTCAATGTATTTAGATAAGAGAAATTGATTATTTGGATAAAAATGAATAAAAAGAAGTAAAGCAATATTTTTTGTGGGGATTATATTATTGTGTACTTGGAAAACCCTAAAGAATCAATGGTAAAATTAACTCAAAGGATAAAAGGATTCAATAAAGTAGCAAGCTATAAAATTAGCATAAATCAATAGTCTTCAATTGCACATATAATATTTAATTAGAAGATACAAAGTGAAAAAAATGCAATTTACTATAGCAACAAAAGGATGAAATATTTAAGAATAATTTTAATAAGAAATGTACAAAACTTCTACAACGAAAATATCAAAACACTAATGACAGACACAAAGGACTACCTGAGCATAGGCTCTTTGCTGGAAGAATCAACATTATAAAAATAGAAGTTCTCCTTCAGTTAATTCATAAAATTAATGTAACCCAAATAAAAATACTCACATACTTTTTTCTCTCCATGCAGCATTGCCTCTCCAGGCTGTCTGCTCAAATCAGAGATTTTTAAGTCTCTTTCCAGAAGAAAAAGCTCGGAAGTCAAGTGCATTTTTTCAGTATTTTCATACATGAAGTGATTTTTTTTCTTTCTTATGGTGGGTTGAGGTCAGTTTTAGGTCTGCTGCTATCTCTCTGGTCCCCTCTTTCCTAGAGAGCACCCCTTTCCCCCCACCCCTGAGCCCAGCTTATATTTCCTAACCTCAGGGAGTGCTAGAGACACCTCACCGAATTTGGTGTTTACTTTTCTACTTAATGTGATTGTAAGTTTGGGTCTTCTCTGCCTTCTACTTATGCTGATGTTGTGGGGTTTGTGTAGTTTTGTTTGTTACTCTCATTTTTCTTTTTTGGAGAAGTTGGGGATATCCATTTTATATGACCTGCGTTGCATTGGCTATTACCTCAGTGAATCTTTACAGGAAATCTGTGAGGTGAGATTATTAACCCATTTCCCTATGAGAAAGCTAAGGCTGAGAATTCACACTCATTTAATGCATAGCTGAAGAGATCAAGAGCAAAAAAAGCAGAGAGTTGGGAGTAATACCAAGGATGCACAAGTTTATTTCTGTGATTTGCCGTCTAGGTCTAAGAAATGACATGCTTCAAGGCATGCAGATCATAAGTTTTGTATGCGTTTCCTATTCTGTGGCTTATGGCTTTCATATCCTAGTTTGTATAATTAACATTCCTTAAAGAACAAATTCTTGATTTTATAGGATCTGCTATGTTTACAGAAAGTCCAATGGCATGCCTATCATTAAGGACACCAATAAAGCGGACACAGTACTGCCAAGAGCATCCACAGCAATTCCCTCCCTTCAAAACCTGGGTCTGCTACCTCAGGATGCTTCCTTACCAATGAGATTTGTCATGTCACTTCTTGTTTCCATTTCACAGTCCTCTCAAAAATAAGCTAACATGCTCACATACAACCCAGCTTACCTACATACACAAATGCCCAAGAGTGTATATGCACACATACACACACACATACACCACTACTGGTGTGCCCTGGGTACCCATCACATTGCTGGATTGTGGAGGGGTCTGGTAAGTCATGGCAGTCGGGCTGGCTCGTGGAGGGGCACTAGGGATGGATGGATGAGTGACCATTTACCAATCCACAGTAAACTATTTATTACTTCCACAACCAGCCCAGACCCTCTGAAAATCAGTCATATAAACACACACACACACACACACACACACACACACACACACACACTCACATACATATATAACCACAAGAAGCTCTCCTTTCTTAACTATGGAAAATACATCAAAATCAGACTTTGAAGCAAAATGCCCAATAATGTAGCTTAATATGAAGACCTCACTCAGCATTTTCTATGGTTCCTCATTACTTGGCCCAGGTTTTGAAATGGATTTTAACATGCATTTATTGAATTAGCAGGACTTATTAGATTCAATATATATACTACATGAATGAAAGCACGCAGTTACAGCAAGAAGCATAAAGGTGGCGTGCAAATGACAGGTGTGAAAAAAATAAGCGTGAATGTTTCTTATTCATGTGGCAACTGCAAACTCTCACTATTCTGGAAAAATATCCATTGCTTTTCTGTTTCCAAGCTTTCCTTTTACAATTCTTTGCACTTTGAATTCTCCAGCTCCTATTTCTCATCTCCAGTACACAAATCACACCAATGCTTTGGGTCTCCTTTCAAATACCATCTTATCTAGAAAGCTCCCCTACCAGAGAGAGCCAAAGCATAAGAGACTCTTAAAAACTGAGAACAAACTGAGGGTGGATGGGGGGTGGGAGGGTGGGGAAGGTGGGTGATGGGTATTGAAGAGGGCATCTTTTGGGATGAGCACTGGGTGTTGTATGGAAACCAATTTGACAATAAATTTCATATATTAAAAAAAAAGAAAGAAAGAAAGCTCCCCTACCAGAACCACTCTGGACAGAAAAGACATCCAAGATCGATTACCAACAGCACTTGAACTACTCTTCCCTTATGACTTTTTCCATGATCACGCCATTTCTGAATTCATCCTGTTCACATTGTATGCTGCAAAAGTCTTAGAGTATATTTTCTGCATCTTCCTATATCCCAGAACACATATGCTCGCCTTCACCATGTCTTATTGAATAAACACATGCTATATACTGATACCATATTATTTATGATATAGCCGTGATCAAACTGGAATAAATGCAGACAGATGCAGGCGCTTTCCCCACCTCATCTCTTCCCCCACTCTGTGGTGAACTCTTTAATCCCAAGAATTCTGTGGGAGGTAAAGACGCACAAAACACAAACTGACAGCAGCGATTACTCTTCTAACAATTCATCCTAAGGAAAGCATAAAGATTTGCTTGTACAATATTCACGTCAGCATTATTTATAACTGCCAAAAAAAGGAACATCCTAAATACCCAACCATAGGTGACCCTTTAAGTCAAATCGTGGTGCATTTGTCCTATGGTATACAATGAAGTTATTAAAAGCTGATGTAGAAATGGCAATGAGAAATAATGAAATATGGCCTTTTGTAGCAACGTGGATGGAACTGGAGAGTGTTATGCTAAGTGAAATAAGTCATACAGAGAAAGACAGATACTGTATGTTTTCACTCTTATCTGGATCCTGAGAAACTTAACAGAAGACCATGGGGGAGAGGAAGGAAAAAAAAAGAGGTTAGAGAGGGAGGGAGCCAAAACATAAGAGACTCTTAAAAACTGAGAACAAACTGAGGGTTGATGGGTGGTGGGAGGGAGAGGAGGGTGGGTGAGAGGTATTGAGGAAGGCACCTGTTGGGATGAGCACAGAGTGTTGTATGGAAACCAATTTGACAATAAATTTCATATTTAAAAAAAAAGGTAAAAAAAATCTGACGTAGAAAAACATGTAAGTGATGAAGTGCTCATAACACAGTGGATGTCCTTCTGCAGTATAGACACTGTAGTCCATTTATGCACAACCAGGGTTGCATAAGCCCCACACAGGGGACATATCTGGGAGAGAGCCTCTCTGGAGGGAACCAGAGAGGGCTTCCTGGAGGAGACGGCACATAAGCTGAGATGAGTGGCTGAGGGAGGTGGGAAGGGAAGTACGAACGTGGTATAGAACACACTGTGTGAACACACTGCGTGTGTTGGCACACAAAACGGTGTGAATAAAGGCCTAGAAGAAAAATAGGTTTGGGGAACCCCAAGTAGTTTACTAAACATTGTACTCAGACACCTAGTAAGGAAAGTAGCCAAAGTGCCATGAACACCAGGCTCCCTTACTCCCGTGCCAGGCTGGCTCAAAGCAGAAAGGGAGCTCCTCATCCCAACCTGAGCTCACCTGTGTTCCCACATAAGCCTTGAGGGACAAGGGACAATGAAAATATAAGGGGCACTTACAGAATTCTCATAAGCTTTGGAAAATAAATTATATATGGACTATAAAAGAAACAATGATATCTTGTCATAACAAACTAATGTGGAGAGGACGAAATTGAAGAAGAAAACAAATCCTGCACTAATGGACAAGTGTTTGAATAAATACCTGCCAGGCCAATAGGTGAAGTGACCAAGGATGGCGATGGTGGCACTTTTAAAACTACTTGCCATTCCCAAGAAGAGTGACTTCACCCGCAGAAGGTTATCGCCAGCACCTCTGCCGGCTAAGCAAGCCCTCATTAGGAGAGAAACCCTCCTGGTCCCCCCAGACCTTTGTAAGGGCAATGGCACACTGCAGTGGGCAGTGTGGCTTGCATGATCCCGTCAGCAGCAGTGTGCCAAGAAACTGCAGCATCTCTCAACCCTGGCTTAGCCCCATGACAAGTGGTCCGCCTGAGGAGACACACAGCGATCCACAGCCACCTAACAGCCTCCAGGCTGTCAGTAGTCAGCCATCTCCCAGAGCAGCAGTGACAGCTGACCCGACAAGTGCTCCATCAACTCTCCCCATGAGGGAAAAGGTGCAATCCCCTAAAAACCTCAGAAAAAAAAAAACACCTACATTTGTCAGAAATGTGATTTCCTGACATGGTTAACTGCAGATCATTTCCTCTATGAATTAAACAGGTGGATATACATATGTTCTTTAGCCAGCCCCTGGGGAGCTGAAGTTGTCGCTCTGACCCTTGAAAGCCCGGAAACAATGGCCAGCAGAGTCATGCAGTACAAAGACCAAGGCTGTAAATACCTGAGGATACTTTTGCCAAGTGTCATCAAAGTCAATGGGTTCAGAAAAAGAGCAAGCTCCCTTGCTGCAGGCGGGGCTGGAAGAATCCTTGTCACCATGGCAATCCCACACTCCCAACCCACCTCCAAGATGGCTCAGAGCAGATGTTATGAGGTTGAGTCATAATATGCTGCCCAAACTCAGGCAACCTGTTCCAGTCCTTCAAGCAACCTGGACACAAAAGAATTAAACACCGGCAATAAAGCAATGGATATGAAGTATAATGTACTAAGTGGCTGATATGTCCAAATTCTGAATAACACATGACATATACGCTGCCTCAGGTAAGCTTCACCACAAGCTTGTAGAGTTCATAAAAATCACCTCCATACTGTCAACTATGAAAAATACTGAGGAGACAGTAAGAGGTAGACAGTCACTGGTCAGTGAAACCCAGAAGAAGGCTTCAGTCATTTGGACCTCTGCAGACTTAATTGTGGGCTACTCACCTCTTTTTAATCAAAAATATTTTCTGGCAGCCTGGATTAGGCTTCCACACAGAGGTGACCTGATGCAAGTTGCTGGACCATGTTTAAGGGCTGAACTAGGTAAAGTCTAAAGTATTTTACATGGTTGAAACTCCCTGATTCATGTGAGCCTTACAAAATTCTAGGCACGGCGGGCAATTAAGAATCATTAAGCCAGTTTCTATTTTCAAAGAGAATATATTATATGAAAGAAACCCAAATTAAAATATACAGTTGAGCAATTAAGTGTAAGGCTGTGTAGTAATAACTACATGTGAAATAGGAGAGGAAGGGAAGAGTCAATTAAGGCAGCATAGTCAGAGAAATCTCCAGCTGCAACACAAAACATGGTACCATGGCAAATCGAGGAAGTAGAGGCAAGTGACCAGAAAACCCAAATGATGAATCCTGAGGCTCCTGTGGAGAGAACAGACCTGCTCCTGAGCTCCAGAGAGTGTAGACCACAGATGACTTCGTCCTAAATGGTGAACCTATAAGCGCAACAAGAAAGAACAGCGCCTATAGTAGACACGGTGGATATTCACAGCACAGGATCTCTGCTGGGGACTGCCATAGGGCCTATTTACACACAGCTGTTTGTTTTAACTTTCTGATTATTTCTGTCATAGGTTCTTAGCAACAAACATGAAAGTTCTTCAGGAGAAACCAGTTTCCATGGCAAGAATTTTCGAAAACCTTATTTCTAGTGGAAAGAGCTGGCCCCTGGGTTTCACGTAGCTAGTGGGTGACTCCGCATAATATAACAGCAATGTGAGAAGAAGTGATAACTGAAGGTGATGTGGATGGAGATCAAAGGGGAAGGTGAGTTGCCAACTAGCTGCCAAAGGTGAGATTGAGTTGAAGAGACACGGTGGCTATTGTAGCGGGGCTGAGCATGGGAGAATGACTACGTGTCCAAACCTGAATATTTCTGAAATTGAAAAGGGGTGGCATTTGTGATTATGGAAGGACAATGGGAATAAACAGGGTTTTGCTGAGTGAACAAGGGCAAATGGTTATTCTATAGAAAACTCTCTAGCCTTCCTATGAAACTTCAGCATAATATACATTTCTTACAGATGCCTGAGTTTAACTCAGTTTAATATCTTAGGTTAGTATCATTAGAGGGAAAGAAAGAGTTCAAGACATCCTGAAGATGGTCACACCATAGAAAAAGCAGCATAAAAAAGAGGCTGCTCCCAAGGACTGCAGAGAAATGGGTAAGACTTGGTCAACCTTAGAAGGTAGATGACAGCAATCCCCGAAATGTCATCACTGGGAATACTGTTCTAGAATGTGTCAGTATGCAAATTGCAAATAAAGTGCTCAGTGCTCAATTTGAAGAAACTCTTGAGGAAACATAATTAAGTAGGTTTCTTCAAAGGCATTCTTCTTGGAGCCCTTTCTATAACAATGATGCATTAAGAGTTTCCATAAGAGAGATAACACGTGCAGCATTTTCCACTTTTATTTAACCAGAGAATCTCTTTTTCCAGGTTACTTATTAGGAAACCCTGGAACTAATGTCCCATGGTACATGATTTGGAAAATTCTCTGTTCAAGGGATAAGGTAGATTTCCAGATACAATATCTACCCACAATGTTCCAACTCATAAAATCAGGAACATCAAAGTAGCTCTGCCTTTACAAATGGAATATCCATTTGCTGACAAATGGATGGTAGAAAGAGGACTTGGCAGGCTGCAAGGTGACTGGATTCTAATCTTAGCTCTACCTCTCTTTGAAAAATGAAACCCTTTTGAAATCTCAATATAATGACAGGGTTGAATTCAATGCCTAAGAGTCCTTTGGCTCATAAATCTTATGATTCCTATGGTGTCATTAGGGAGATCTAGCATTACTTTAACTCATCAAACAAATACTGAGTGCCTACCATGTGTCAGGTACTGTGCTAAATTTTAAGGCTACAGGATGAGCAATGAGGCCTTTCCTGCAGTGTGTAGAGCTGGAATCGTTAATCCCCTGGGGAATTTCCATGGAGAGCAAAAGATTTTTTTTACATTTAGCATAAAAGGGGAGCCTGGGTGGCTCAGTCGGTTGGGCGTCCAACTTCGGCTCAGGTCATGATCTCCAGTTCTTGAGTTCAAGCCCCTCATGGGGCTCTGTGCTGAAAGCTCAGAGCCTGGAGAGCCTGCTTCAGATTCTCTGTCTCCCTCTCTTTCTGCCCCTCTCCCATGTGCACTCTGTCTCTTTCTATCTCTCAAAAATAAATAAATGTAAAAAATTTTTAATTTAGCATAAAAATCTCAGATACTGAATATATACATTGCTAGGAAAGAGTGTGGATGGGGGTATATTTGAAAGAAGATTAAATAATATTAAAATTGATTATCCAAACTAGGGAACACTGAACTATTTTTGGAACCAACAACAAAGGAAGTCCTGGTTGAACATTCTGGTCTAATGGCCACAAGATAATATCTCATTCAAAATAAATAACATACCTCCTTCATCACAACTCAGCACCTTCTCTTGGCGTTCTCATGTTTTGCCCAGAGTGGTAGTCCTGGTGTTATTACTCTGGCATTCATTTCAGGTTTGCCAGATCACCTTGCCAAATATTGGACTTCTAGACTCTTAAAAGCAAAAGGGTTGGGAACACCTCTGCCTAAACTGTGTACTGGCCACTCACATTTAGTAAAGATAATAACCCCCTTTCAGGAAAGAACTTCAGTCAAAAACAATCATTTAGAATTCAAAACACTCCCTGCTCTTAAGCTTTGTGTAAAACTGGCACGGGTGCTCTATTTGGTGGGACGCTGTGTAGAACACACAAATCTAAGGAATGGACTTGTAGTTCCTTCCTGACATGCACCCACACACTGGTTGGTTCACAAACCCACTGTCCATGTTAAGCCTTGAGAAGCCACATTACCATTCCCCAGTGCCCACCTCTCTCTTCACAGCTCTTAGACTAAGTAGTTTCTAAGAGCAACACCTACAAATATCAAAGATTAGGCAATGGACTGTGCTTTCACAGACACGAAAGGACTTCAGATGTCATTCCCTGGTGAATGAATCAAAATATGACATAAGGAAGAATGGCCCATACTCTGTTTATCCCATCCCTGAAGCCACCTGGATTTTCTAAACAGAGTTTATAAAAGGCACCAAGGATAAAACTCCATAGGCATCCTGTGGCTAGAAAGTCCTCACAGGTGTTCTTCATTAATAAAGTTTTGTTTTGTTTTTAATATGTTGATTTTATTGTAGGGAGCTTATTCTTTTCTGGTTGGGTATTTGTCATTTCTGGAGCTCCTTTTGGGGATACTCATATATTTGATCAAGCATGTCATTTTTATTCTCCATAACTCTACAAAATTGGTTGTAATACATAGTCAATGTGGGAATGATAAAACAAAACAAAAAGCTGAGTTGGGAAGTTATTAAGTTATAAATTAATTCATATAATTCAAGAAGAGCCAAAAAGTATTCCCAATAATTCAATTTTGGGTAAATAGAATGAAACCTCATAATCCAAAAACCTATCATCACCTCTAAACAGATTTCAAAATAGTTTTGCCCCATCCATGCCTTATGAATAGATTTCTAGTACAGACCATTTTATCATTTTCTCTCCCCTCTGGCTCCCAAACTCCCTTTTCTCCTCTTCCCAAAGATATTGGTCTAAGGAACAGGAATTTTAGGTATAGCTAGAGATAGAGAGATACATAAATAGAGATCTTGAGACAGAACATAGATGAACATATAGATATATAGATATGGATTTTTAAGTTTTACTCTAGATAACATAAGGATAGAAATACTATTCAATTTCCCATATGGATTTTTAGGTTTTTCTGCTAGATTAAATAAGGATAGAAATATTGGTCCTTTTCCCATATGTGTGTGTGTGTGTGTGTGTGTGTATGTGTAATTTTAAAGTTTTTCTCCTAGATTACACAATTATTTAATATCTGTTTCAACTCCATGTCCCTAGAGAATCCCAGGATTCAGTACCTAAGACTTTGGAAGTACATTGGTTCAAAAATTTGACTTGTGATCTCAGGTAAATCATATAATTTCTCTTGTCTTCAATCTCCTCTGTCGTAAAATGAGGGTAAGCCACAAACTCCTGACCATCAGGTAGGGCTGTTGTGAGGAATAAAATGAAATAATGTAAGTGAAAGTAAGTGTTTTTTAAAGTGTAAAGTAGTATATAAATGGAAGGTGCCATTATCTTTAATCAAAATCACCAGAGAACACATGCATTTTTCATCCTTATTGCACACCATAAACAAATTTGAACTCTAAAAATGAAATCAGCCCAAAGTAAAATGTTAGAAATGACAATAAGTCATTTTTCAGAACAAAGAAATTGATTTTCCATAGATGTTCTTTCCTGCTGCATGTAAAGACCTATATCCATCAATGCCTAGGTCCCCTGTTTTGACAGTGGGTGTAATTATGGCTGATCACACAGTTACTTGGCTCATGTTACTATCAGAGCTTGGGGCCACTATGTTTCCTCCCTATTACCACAGGGATATGTCAGGATTTATAGCACATAGTGCTGTTGCCAAGACATTTTTTTAATTAATTAAAAAATAAAAACCATTATTTTCAAGAACGTGATCTAAGCCTGAAGCTTGAGCTATGTGTGTACTTTCCAGTTCAAAAGTTCTAAATCTTTTACAATCATCACTTTCAAGCAATGTTTCCAAATATCAAACTAAAGATTTGACTAAAGATTACCAGACACTCTACTTTTACAGACAAGATCAACTTTTAAGAAAAATCGAGATAGCTGTCAGACCCTCCATTAAGCCTTTATATTATTTTATAAGAACTCTCAAAACCAGCTATATTGTACCAACATTCATTTCTGGTTTTTGGTAACTGAGCTGTCATTATGTGAGATGTTAAAAAGGGGGGAAGTGGGTGAAGGATATAAGAGAACTCTTTCTACTGTTTTTGCACATCTTTGTTTTTTTCTGTAAGTCTAAAATTAGTTCAAAATAAAAAGTAAAAAATAAAATACAAGTCTTACAAATTAGTATCCTATTCTTATGAGTCTAGAAACTAAGCCTCTAAGAGAAGAATCATTTGCCTGAATTCGACTATTGTTTCCATTACTTTATACCATCAGTTTAGTCTACAAAGTATTTAAGGTAGCTCATTTACATGAAATAAAAGATAATAATTATAATAAAAATAGCTTATATTTTTAACCACATAGCAGGAATTGTCTTAAGAACTTGACATATGGATGCTTGCTTGGCTCAGTTGGTTAAGCATCTGACTCTTGACTTTGGCTCAGGTCGTGATCTCCCAGTTCCTGAGTTCAAGTCCGGCATGGGGCTCTCTACTGACAGTTCAACAGCGAGGATCCTGCTTGGGATTCTGTCTCCCTCTCTCTCTGCCCTTCCCCCACTTGCTCTCTGTCTCTCTCTCAAAATAAATAAAAATAAACATGAAAAAAAGGAACTAACATAGAAGAAATCAATACCTACATCAACCTACAATGCAGGTCCTATTCTAATCTCCCTTCATACAAGAAAACTAACGTGCCAAGGAGATCAGTAACTTGCTCAAGGTCACACTTCTAGCAAGTGGGGGAAGGAGAATGACACCCAATACTATACAAGATGACATTCAAACAGCAGAGAAGAAAGGCAGAAACTAAGGGGGAACATGAAGTAGACCCAGGAGAGGAGCAATAAGGAAGCCTGTCAACAGCACAATTTTCAGGGTACATTCAACAGAAGCTGATCAGGAGATGGGAAAGCATCTTTGATTTGGGACTGGCCAGCGTTTCTCCTAAAGATTCTCATATGGCAGGCAAATAAGCACAGCAGAAAGAATCGAACTTGCATATCCTCTGAAGAAGTTACGATGAGTTTTATGGGGAGGAGTGTTATACCCTGACACACTATAGGCAGCCGATACCACAGCAATAAGTGATTCTTTAAAAAAAAGTCTGTAGGATTTCAATATTATGTGCTCCAGGGACATAGCTCTCATCTTCCTTGACTTAATCCAGGAAACAATTTTGGTATATCTTGACTAATATTGTTTCTCTCAGCTGCACTTGTGATAAATATTGGATGGAGAGGTTTTGAGATTGTGCTCCTGCCAGTTTCCTACAGAACGGTGTTCTACTTATCTCAATAAACACACTCTCATATGCCACACTATCCTTCCAAAGAGGAAGTCAAGCTTCTCCCTCACATCATTCTCCCACACCCACTGGAACATATATATTATAAAGTAATAAACCTCATTTATTAATCATGGAACTGACTGGTCCTTCTGAATATGTAAATTTCCTATTCTCCTGAAATCTAAAATTTTAACTTCCAGCATGATCTTTTTTGCGTGTGGTTTTCTTTTAGTTGCAATGCATACAAAATATGCTGAAAATTTCATCTTAATTTTTATTATTTAAATCAACTGGCTAAAATTCATTATTTAATTAAACATAACCTTTTCTTGATAACTTTGGGAAAACTGGGCTTTTTTTTTAAGTTTATTTATTTATTTTGACAGAGAGAGAAAGCATGAACAGGGGAGGGGCAGAGAGAGAGGGAGACATAGAGGATCCCAAGCAGGCTCCCTACTGTCTGTGCAGAGCACCACATGGGGCTTGATTCCATGAATTGCAAGATCATGACTTGAGCTGAAATCAAGAGTCAGATGCTTAACTGACTGAGCCACCCAGGTGCCCCAAGACTGGGCATCTTCTTGCTTGCGTTTTCCCATCAGGAGAAATCCTCCTGGTGGTGACTACAAATACGTGGGGTTCATTCTGAGCTGACACAAGGACTAAAGGACACGACTGGCATTTTATGGGGGAGATTCAGGGATGATAAGTATCTGTAGGTGCAGGATAATCAAGAGCAATATAGAACTATCCTGTCCAAACTGGCAGCAGAGGATGCACAGAGCCAGCCTCTCTTGCAGAATAGCGTGGAGAATCTCACCTCTCCTGAGAGGAGGTGTCTAGCCTCTGTGCAAATGCCTTCAGTGACAGCGAGCTCCTTACACTAGTCACCATTGTTAAGGCAACAAAAATGGAACCTGTATTCACATGTTAAGCCAAAGTTTGTCATCTTTTAATTTCTACCTGTTTGCCCTCTAAAGCAGTATGTCTCAGGAAAATCACGTCCTCAATGAACACTTTCAGTATATTTTAATACACTCTGATATGATATTAAGAGTGACTTTGGTGTATAGAAGTCTGCTTGCTTTTTACTCCCTCAACTTCACAAATTCCTTGAATCTCAAAATATAGTGTCATGGGCAGTTCCGTTATTGCCTCCCTGGAGGAATACCTCTACTCTGAAGGAGTGAAAAGCTAGTTGCCCCTTAGTAGCTGTCTCCCACCTTCTCCTTTGTGACTTTGCATATCTTCTTTTTCAGAGATTCTGCTTCTCTTTCTACTCCAAATCCAGTCTGATGAATAAATTCTATGCTGCTTAGCTGTCTGAATATGATCAATATTAGAACTAAAGTTGCCAGGGAAAACCAGATAAGTACTATATGTCTAGTTCAAATACACCTTGTTGTGCCAGAAGGAAACGTGTGTGGGCTATATGTTTTCATTGTGCCTGATGACCTCTCTCCTGCTGCTAGCTCAGATCAAAGAAAAGAGAGGCAAGATGCTTATTGTGAGACTAGAAGTGGGTTTCAACTTGTGGACACACATCAGTCAGTTGGCAGTGGATGCTTTGAGTGCAGCGTTTAGAGTGAATTTCAGGGTAAGTCTCACGTAACAAACAAACAAACAAAATAACATCTTAACTAATGAAAGCTATTTCACAAGTCTGAGACATGGCAGTGCTGATGTTGCTGGTGCCTGTGCTCTGCATTTGCTGACACTGATGAAGCAGAACAAGTACAGGTTTGGAGTCCTAGGTCTGGAATTCAAACTTCTGGTGTTAGAATTTGCTAGTTGAGTGACTTTGGTCTATCAACATTTCTGGGCTACAATGTTCTCATCAGTAAAACTGGAATAATAGTAATACATCCCAATTGGGCTGTTGTATAAATCGACTGAAATGACTCTTTTAAGTTCTATAAATATTTATTGAATAAATCTTAATACACCAGACACTCTGGCATCATGCCAAGAATAAAACGATGAATGAGTCAAGGTCTCTGCCCTTGAAAAACTAAGAGTCAAACGGGAAGAAAAAGACAAGTGAGCAGATAATTTCAATATAAAGTGGTAAAGACGTTAATAACTGAACCACAAAGTGTTATGAGAACACAGAAGACAGGCACCCCATCATTTAGAATGACTTGTGCAGCAGCTAAAATAAACTCCAATAGAAACTGGCTTTTACAATAAGGAAATCTATTGTCTTACTTAACAGCCAGTGCTCAGACTGTTGACTAATGGGCTCAACAATGTCCTCTAGGACCCAGAGTGTCTTCACAGGTCTTCCCTACTGCACACAGGAATGCTTTCATCCAGAAGTTACATAAACTGTAGATCATACCATGGATCAGGGAAGCAACTGAAACAACACCCTTCTTTTTTCATGTCCCTCTTCTCACATCCCATTGGCTCAGATGGATTCAACCTGGCACATTTCTGAACCAACCATCTATCAAGGAAATAGGATTATCATAATTGACAAATAATCTGAGGTGGGTGGTAACTGTAATGTTTACCTGAGAGTCCAGAACAGCTTAAAAGAGGTGGGATGGTAGGGAAGGGATGGTTTTCTAAAGGACATTAATCCAGGTTTTCAAAGAATGAGTGAGATCAGACAAAGGAAGAAGAAGATGAGCATCTAAGGCAGGCGAATAAGTGACTGGAGGCAAATTCCCACAGAAGTAACAGAGGTAAGAGTAGCACTTGGTGTGAGCTATGGATTTTCTAGATGTCTGTTGTTGACTGAAATCTACCTCAGGACTAAGGGAAATACCATGTTCTTAAGATAACCCTAAATTAACATTCAACACTTTTTTACCCTTTAGTTTGTGGTTTTTTTTTTTTCAACATTTATTTATTTTTGGGACAGAGAGAGACAGAGCATGAATGGGGGAGGGGCAGAGAGAGAGGGAGACACAGAATCGGAAACAGGCTCCAGGCTCTGAGCCATCAGCCCAGAGCCTGACGCGGGGCTCGAACTCACGGACCGCGAGATTGTGACCTGGCTGAAGTCGGACACTTAACCGACTGCGCCACCCAGGCGCCCCTAGTTTGTGTTTCTTTGATGTAAAATATATGATTTCTCTAAAATAATTTTTGATTTCTACGTCTTAGATATTTCTCCATGGAAAATGATCAAGTTCTTTGGGATAGCAGACACTCAACTCAGTAAGTATGGAAAGAACAGCACAGCAGAAAGGCTAATACACTATGAATTCTTAACTTTGATTCATTAATCACTTAGATACAGTACCTGTACTAATTATTTCAATTTAGAAATTCAGAGTTAACTATAAAGTTTAAGTAAAAATTTTTCTAGCCTAAATAAAATTTCCTTCTAATTGATTTTGCAAGGGATGGATAGGCCTTTCCAGGAGAGATTTCTTTCATTATATTTTCCCTAAAACACTCAGATGGGTACAGCACAGGTAAGCCTGTGATTGCATTTCCTAATCTAGTCATATTGGTGATCCTATCAGTGAAAATTACTCCAGCATATGAGAAATGTGTTTTAATCCACATACCTTACTTTTCCTATGTCTACATAGAGGGAAAAGTGGGGAGATGCTATGTCAGGAGTTACCAGCCAAAGGCCATATGAAACAGCCAAATGACACTTTAAAATGCATTTCAGAATGAGAAAACAAAGTTATATCCCTGTGACTAATGTTAACTAATCCCTGTTAGTAACACTAATAGAATATACAATGGAATAGGGAAACTCAGAGCTTGCCCAGAAAATCAAAAGTAATGGCAAGGGTGACAGTCTCACATTAATTCCCATTGGAAGGTCAGGTTGACTATTTAATCATATGAACTATATTTTGAAGAATCAGTACAATCTATGATTTGTTTTGGTTTTCAAATCCTATGGACTGGGAACAGAAAGTAGACAGCCATTGAGAATTTCAGAAGAGATAGAAAAAAGAGACAGCCTTTCTATGAGACACACAGGCACACTCAGGAAGCAATTTCTTTTCAGGTATTTCCAAATATTAAAATCTGGAAAAATCAGACTATAGTTAATGGGGTAGTGATGTTAACACAGTCATGTCCTTGGGAACCTTGGTAACAGAGTAAAAAGACAAAAGCTAACTTGCAATGTCTAAGTATTTACCAGGGTAGAAAGAGGAAGTAATTCAAAATACAATATCTGTTTATCGACAGGCAACGTACAGTAAATATATTTAAACCGCACTGCAGTTCCTCTCTCTTTAACATTTAAATTGATTCACCATTTACATCTACTCCCACCTTCCCATCAAACATGGATAGGGAAACTGATTAGAACAAGTCTCTATTTTTCTCTTTTGGATTCCCTCATTGCCAAGCATTATTAAAATTTCACCTTTAATTTCACTGCAAGACATCTAAATGAAAGGGAATGCAGAACTTGGCTACAGGAACTCTCAAATTTAATCTCTTTTGCAGTCTGATTCCTGTAGCGTGAATAGCAGCCTGATCTTATTGGCACTTTCAACTGCAAAGTCGGGTTCATTTCAAAATTTAATACAACGTATTTGTCATCACCACACTTCCCTCAGTAAGGACACTGACACCAAACTGCTACCAGTTGGTGGTCTGAAAAAGATAGCTTGCTGAAAATGAAAATTCTCTCCTCTAAACCTAAATAACTCATCTCACATATTATGTGTCTTCTGTTTCTGCAAGAGTACACTATTGCTTTCCACTATTTGATCTTTTAGTAATCCATCTAGGTAACAATAAAGAAATAAAAGAATATTTACTCACTGCTTGCTTCTGGAAAGACAGTAATATATTTCATAGATTTCAAGAATAACTTCCCCAGCAGGAAACAAGAAACAACAGATTAGAATCAATACTATTGTTGATTCTAAGTATAAGACATATCTGTCACTGCTGTAGCCTACTTCTGTTATACACAAACATTATGAGGTTGCCTATAGGCCCCCGTCTGCCTAGAGCAGTGCTTCTCAAGGTGTGGTCCCTCAACCATCACCATCAGCATCACCTGGAAACTCATTAGAAATACAGATCCCTAGCCGCATCTCAGACCTACAGAATCAGAAACTCTGGAGTGGGGGCCACTCCATTTGTGTTTTGTTTTTTAATTGCAGTACAGTTGACACATAATGTTACAATAGTTTCAGGTGTACAACATAGTGATTTGACAAGTCTATTAGTTATGCTATGCTTATCACAAGTGCAGCTACCATTGGTCATCACATAACACTATTCAAATAGCATTGACTATATTCCCTGTGCTGTACCTTTCATCCCCATGACTTACTCATTCCATAACTGAAGCCTGTGCCCCTCACTCCTCTTCACCCATTTTCCCCATCCTCCCATCCCTTCCCCTCTGGCAACCAGCAGTTTGTTCTTGGTACTTATAGGTCTGTTTTTGTTTGTTTTCTTTTGTTTTTGTTTTTTTTTTTTGAATTCCATATATAAGTAAAACCATATGGTATTTGTATTTCTCTGCCTGAAGTATTTCACTTAACATAATAGGCACATCCATGCTGTTGCAAATGGCAAGATCTCATTCCTCTTTCTGGTTGAGTAATAATCCATTGCATATATATACCACATCTTTATCCATTCATCTATTAATGGATACTTGGGTTGCTTTCATATCTTGACTATTGTAAATAATGCTGCCATAAACACAGAGATGCATATATCTGTACAAATTAGTGTTTTTGTTTTCTTTGGGTAAAAACCCAGTAGCAGAATTACTGAATCCCATGGTAAGTCTATTTCTAATTTTTTGAGGAACCTCCATAATGTTTTCCACAGTGGTTGTACCAGTTTACATTCCCACCAACAAGGCACAAGGGTTTTCTCCAAAACCTCACCCACATTTGTTATTTCTTCTTTTTGTTATTAGCCAAGCTGACAGGTGTAAGGGGATAACTCATTGTTGCTTTGATTTGCATTTCTCTGATGACTAGTGTTTTTATAATCCCACTGGGGGATTTTCACATTGTAGTTTTTGAATGACTGATCTACAACAAAGGAGATAGAGAAATATGCTCCCCAAACACTTCAGACCCAATTTTCCTACACAAATAATTCCTTTAACATTCCAAAGACCTCTGTTTTTCTCTTGTCCTTATTTAGAAATATTCCAATACACTGTGGAATCCACTATAAAATGAAAACATGAATAACCTAGCTAGCCTTCCCCTGAGAGTCATAAAATAACTCAATTGTTGGAAAACAAGACTCAGGAGGATTGTATAAGTTACTAGTATTGTCTAACTGGTAAAGAAATGGGATTCACTAATGGTTTTATGCTTTCAAAGGATGGGGGAGGGGTGCAGAAGCAGTATACTGAAGCCATCTGATATTACCAACTAACTGTAAATAGTGAGGGTTGTTCAAAGTATTGAATGGGATCTCATGATTGGCAGTATCATCTCTTCCAAGGAAGTCGTTTCTTTAAATATTATCGACATGGTACGACTAGAATTGGATCCTCTATCTGCTGCAGGAATGGATCCATGAAATATCTTTTCACACATCCTTGTCTCAGTTTGAGTCGTACCACAATAAACCCTTTGACAAAGATTCTTGGGCAAGTGTTTATTGGGGAGTTACGCCAGAGAACCAGTGAGTGCAACAATAGGGGATGAGACAGGGAAGGAGGCTGAGAGAGGGTGTGTGATCAAAGTCACCATGATGAGTAGGTGGAGCTTCCTCTCAGTGGGAGCTCTCGGAAACAGCACAGAACATACATCTCAACGTTATCCCATCAGAAAGGCAAGGGCAATGATTTTTACAACTCCCAATCATGGGTTGAAGGCTGCTCCCTGGGACTGTTAATTCCCTGGCACTGCTGACTGCACTTCTGTGGGCAGAGAAATTCCCCAGGCAAACAGAAGCAAGTCATGTCAGCTGGAACTTGGGGGCTGATATACACAGAAATGGTAAATGGCTGAGAGGGTCTGAGCAGGAAACAACAGTGCATGCTAAGTTTAGCTATTTCAAAAAGGCTGTCTCTGGATTTGCACTGCTAATATAAAATGCATGTCCATATTTATTTCCCTATCCTTCGATCCCTCTGAACTCCTGGCAATACAGTTTTTAAATTTCCAAACCTTATGCAAAGGTAAGTGTGTGTATAAGTGTGTAAGTGTGTGTATAAGTGTTTGTGTGTGTGTGTGTGTTTCTGCTCAAAACAGAAACAAATAAAAATAACATAAGATGAAAATAATAGTTACTTTCTTATAACTTAAAACAATTAAAATTACTCTTATCCCTTCCAAAATGCATATCTTAATTAGCTACATACTTATTTCCATGAAAGTGCTCACAACTTTCAGAAAAATTTTATTTGAAATTTATTTTGAGGCTGTGTAATCTCTGTGGTGGCTCTAATATGTAGAGTCTCTTTAACAGGTTGATAGACCACAGACTAGTACTTGTGTGGCAAAGAAATATCTCACCGATAATTTATTCTTTTGTCTTCCTAAAATATAAGAGAATAAATATTGTGCTAAAATAGCAGTTAGAAAACCTTGTAAGACAAAGAAGAAGCATAGAAGAGAAGTAAAGCAGTGCTCGATGACCAAAATGACACACAACATGATCAAAGGGTTTAGAAAATAGTACTTGAAACCACAAAAGAGGTTTTATTTAGAATTCTGATGAATAACTTGTTATCTGAATGGAGTTTGACCTTCTTTTCAAAGCTAACCTAAAGAACATTTCTTGAGATTTAAAGATAAAAAAAAATAATAAAACAAAACTTCCAATTCAATCATAGATTTAAAAACATTAAAAAAAAATTAACTCACTTCAGTTAAATGATTAACCTAGCATGCTTTCCACCAATTAAAGTCATCCTATGGGTACTTATAAGCACATGCTTATGAGCACATGCCATTTTATCTAAGATTAAATATCACATTTTTGGATTGTCCAAGGTTAATGATGCAAGGCAATAACTCACAGAAAAATGCCTCTGAAATGAAAAGCGAAGTAACCTTAATGATGGAAAATCATTCCCCAAGCTTTCTGTGCAAATATATACACCACTTAAGGAAAATATTTGCATGGAGAAAATCTAGCGCAACTGCAAAATAAGTATCCCTCTATGGAAGGGGGCATTCCAGTAACACCGGAGAATCCTAGTTCCATGTACCTGTCAACATGCGAGCTTTGTTCTTCTTAATGTATTAATACTCTGTGTTATACCAACACAGGTATTTGTTTTTTCCAAGTACAGAATGTACACCGCATTACCTCCAAATAAAGATGTTTGCCGAAATATACAGACACTCTTTTTTTTCTCAAGATAACCTACTCTGCAAATTATGGAGCAAAGCACTTGCTGAGTGCTCAAGGTCTGACTGCCTAATAGTCTGGTGTTTATCCATTGACCCTGTGATGTCATCTGTCCACTTTGCATTACAGAGACATGAAAGATGATAAATAGTGATCATATGTCAGTCACTAGGAATGTTGTCCACTGCCCTAGCATTATGGGGATTTTCCCAACCTACTCTGGGAAGATGGCATATAGTGGTACACCTTCATCAACTGCCAGTGAAACCTGGCAACAATGAACTAGTTACGCATTTGAGAAACAAAGTTTAAAACCCAGAATATTAACCTGATAATCTAAAGGAGAAGTAGGTTGGGCATCCAGTTTGCATCACAGTCCATTTATTTTCAAATGTCTACTTTGACTTGCAGGAAACATGCCTGTCAATGAGACAAGAAAAACCTATGTATATTCTATACTCAGTAGACTTCTATTGACCCAGATTAGTGATAAGATGTTGTGCAGAGGAAAGAAATCAAAGTTCATCGACCACTCAAAGTATTAGAAATCAGATACAAATCACAATACTCATTCGTGCAATCTTTTATACAATTTTCTTCCTAAAAATAAGTATTACTAACCCATTGTTTGCTACAATCACAGGCCGGATGAGAAATAGTAACTTCAGTAAGACGGGACAGTATCACTAATAAATCAAAGTAGAGCATGAGTCAAAACATACCTCTACACAGACTGTACAAATTCATAAATGACTACTTGGATCTTTGATAGTCTAAAGTCGATTACATTCTTAAACTAGCCCACAAATTTTGGTTATCTCAAATTGCTACTTACTGGCTTCAATGTGACAGAGATTGTAGATTTTCAAAGGCTCCAAACTAATTTTTTTTTTTTAATTTGAGAAAGAGACAGAGAGCATGAGAGGTGGAGAGGGGCAGAGGGAGAGAGAATCTTAAATAGGCTCCACACTCAGTGAGGAGCCCAACACAGGGCTCAATCCCACGACCCTGGGATCATGACCTAAATGAAAATCAAGAGTTGGGACATTCAACTGACTAAGCCACTCAGGTGCCCCTAAACTAATTATTTAAACACACTTCTGGGAAAGACAAATATTCTTTCTAGTGGCACAAATGCCCAAGAAGACACTTTGAAGAGGCCTACAGAATCCTGATCATGGCTATGTGGAAATCTCTTGGTTCCACAATCTGAATGGGATATAGATATTTTGCAAGGGGTTTTAATGTTATACACACACACACACACACACACACACACACACACACACACAATGTGTGTGTGTATGTATTTATCATATACATATGTGCACATACCATACATATATATATATATATATATATATATATATATATGAAAAAGTTACCCTTGCAAATTATAGCAGGACTTAAGTCTGATTAGATCTAATATGCATTTGTTTTCTTTTGTTTATTTCTTTGTTTGTTTACCAAAATGAAGATACTTATTTTGGTCTTATCCAGTTAACTCTAAATAAATTGTGAAATAAAGGGCATATAAAACAATAATAAATTCAGAAAGATGAAAAGAAAACTACCAAATGTTACTAGAAAAAAATCACAGCTGACTTATTAAATATATCTCAACCATTTTTTTCCCTTCTCCAAGCATTTAAATGAGTGTCAACAGTTCTGGCAGTTCCTGCAGATACGGAAAGACCATGATAATATGCAGAGAGTTAAAGAGAAGCACTTTTCTGTTCAACTTCTATCATAAATTAGCCAGAACCTCAAAGAAGCTGAATTGCAAAATGTGCAACCAGACCACATTTTCAATTTCTCACTGGACAAAGGACTACTTCAGCTACCAGGCTAGCATGTTCTTGTAACCATGACTATGGCTGATACCCCACAAATGATTAAGGAGCCATCCAAGTATGTAAACACCATAAAGACTTCATGGAATTGATATGAACCAGTAGTAATTTCTACTTTTCCCCATAGAAATCAAGAGTTGGGTCAATGTTGAAAATTAGCCATTTCATAGGGATAAGCCATAAAACTCTAGAAATGCTATACAATGGTAAAATGGATATCTCTATAGAAAGGATTCTGCATCCATTTTCAGTGGGATAGTATGTGTGTGTTGAGGGAGGTGGGACAATTTCCCCACACCACACCACGGAATTCTCCAACACCAACTGGACGTCCTAATACTCAACTCAGTTCTGACGTCACCCAGAAAATAGCATCAGATTCCACAGGGAAAAGTCTTGGTCCTACAAGACCACCCTCCTCTTCAGAGGTCAACTGTAAGCCCAGGTGAGCTATGCTTCTAACCAACCAGCTACAAATTTGGGTTTCCCACAACCCCCTCTTTGGCTTTGATTAATTTGCCAGAGTGGCTCCCAGAACTGAGGAAACCTGTTTTACTTACTACATGACTGGTTGACTGTGAAAGATGTAATTCAGGAACAGCCAGGTGCAAGAGATGAATAGGGTGAGATATGGGGAAAGGGCGTGGAATTTCCATTGCCACTTTCCACAAATCTCCACAGTGTTCACCAACCTGGAAGCTCTCCAGACCCCCAATTCTTTTTATTATTATTGTTTTTTTTTTTTTTTTTATTTTCTATGGAGGTTTCTTTACATATGCACAAGTCATTAAATCATTGGCCATTGGTGTTTGATTCAACCTCCCCTCTCTCCCCTCCCTGGCAATCAGGGGGTGAGAATGAAAGTTCCAACCCTCTATTTGGTTGGCTCCTCTGGCAACCAGCTCTCATCCTTAGGTGCTTTCCACAAATCACCTCATTACCATAAACCCAAATGTGGGAGAATGGGGCTTGTTATGAATAACAACACACTCATTTCTTTCTCTTTTTTTTGTTTTTGTTTTTGAGTAATAACACACCCATTTCACCTTTACAGAAGCAACTTCAGGAATTGAGGACAAATGAGCAAATGTAACAAAAGATGCTCCCATTGCTCTTTTTGTTCCAAGAGTTTTAGTTCCAAGAGTTTTAGCAGCTCTGCACCGGAAATGGGAAGAATATGTATTTCTAATTATAAATCACAATATCACAATCTGCAATACTACAGAAGACACAGATTGTGAAATTGTGAAAAACTCCCCAGCCCTATAGACATAATACATCATGACAAGCCTCTAATACCTGCTGTGAGATGACAAAGCCTGACAGTAATTTGTCTTTAGGACTCAACCACACAAAGCATCTTTTTGATTCCACAGCTGGAGGTTGGGAGGAAGAAGTGATATGGTTATTCTAATACTCATCATTATTTTCATATTATATAAGAATGCTCTTTGCACAATTCCCCCAGGGCAGAGAACAGTAATAAATGTGTATTATAAGAAAAATAATCTTATAGCTTATTTTGAGTGGTTATGTGCCAGACACTTCACTAATCACTTTTATATAGCCAGTTTAACTCTCACAATCAGTGAGAGGTAGATTTTATTACCCCTATTTTAAGTCTGAAGGAAAGGATGCCTTCACAAGTTAATTAATTTTCCTGAGTTCATCTAGCAGGGGAGTAGCAGACTTGAAATTCCAACCTGGCTGATTTAGACTCCAGGTTTAAACCTCTATACTACTCTTCCCGAAATCAAAGAAAAGCAATACCACAGTGATCTTATTTGCCTCTGTTAATGAGTTGTACATATATTACCACAATTCAAAAATTATTTGGTAATATTAGAAGCCACTATTAGTTTTAACAACTTAGTCATAAAGGATGTAGCTAATACAGCCTGTTGTTGACCTCTAATTAAACAAATACCTTTCATGAGATAACTGATTACACTGCCTGACAAAATGTCTATCTGCTAATTATGGTGGTGGGAAAGAAAGAAAGAAAGAAAGAAAGAAAGAAAGAAAGAAAGAAAGAAAGAAAGAAAGAAAGA
>NW_024412395.1:20708701-20732942 GCF_014898765.1 Herpailurus yagouaroundi | reverse complement strand
AGAAAGAAAGAAAGAAAGAAAGAAAGAAAGAAAGAAAGAAAGAAAGAGAAAGAAAACAGATCAAAAGCAGGAGGAAAGGAAGATTAGAGAAGGAAAGAAAGAAGAAAGTGAGAGAGGTAAGGGCAGGAAGAGAGGGAGAGAAAGAGGGCTGCAGGGGGAGACAAGAAGGAGGGAAACAAGGAAACCATTGCTGAATGTCAACCCTGTGTGGATGTGAATAGCCACTCTGAGTCCACTTTGTAATTTCCTTCTATTCTATGGATTACTTCACTCCATAAGTCAAAACGTTTCCCTCCACCCATCAAGAGCATTATAAATGGGATTAATAAACATACCAATATTCTTCCAAGAGACTGATTTTTTTTAACTGTAGGATAAAGGTTTACAAATGTCACTTCCCTCATTTCCATGTGACTTACATGTTTTCTAAATCACCCTTCATTTCAAACAACCATTGTACTACAAGCTTGACAATGAAGCAAAGACACCACTGTCAACAGTTTTGCAAATCTTGACAATTTGGATTTTAAAACGGTTCTTTAGAAATGTCAGTATCATGTCTAGAACTGAGTGTAGTTAAATGTTCCATAAATGAAAAGATATAGCTTAGTATTTTTTTCCCTTAACTTGGAGAGAATTGTAGCCCTGGAATCTTTACAAGGTAGTATTTGTTAATAATATATAAAAGCATGTTACATATCGACCTCAAAAAAGGCAAATAAAACTTGTTTGGTATTGACAAGTTGAAAACTACCCAGAGAAATTCTGTATTCTATTTGTCTTGATAAATTAAGAACTGCACAGAAATCTCTAGCTTCACTGTGTTGCACTGAGGCATAATCATATACTTTTCTTTTGGACTATGTGGCCTCACATTAACTCAAGACTGCTTACTTTGCAGCAATTTAGCACGTGGCTTCAACATAAGTATTGAAGGATAGGAAAGCTGTTTCCCTCCCTTGGGAAAACGACCTGTTTGAGAGCAGTGACGTGTAATAGTAATAGGGCAGCTCTCACTTAACAACACATATGTCTTTGCCTCATACCTCGGTCATTCTGGCACACAGCCTTCAGGATGCGATGGCCTCGGCCACATTTTCCATGATCGGGGATACAGACGCCTTCAGACATCAGCCATCGGTAACACATTGGATCCTCACAAGGAACAGACTCCACCAAATGAGGGCAGTGGCCCGCAGGCCCTGTGGATTCCAAGAGGACATGGCGCTGCCTCATTCTAAATCCTGAGAAGAAAAGAAAAAAAAGTTTCACAGGATTCAACTTTATCCATCAAAACAAACAAAACAAAACAAAACAAAACAAAACAAAACACCAGCAGCAACTAGAAAAGAGATAAAACTTTTATTTGAATCTCTATAGTCCTAAAAGGTGTATGATTTCAAGGTGTTTTCTTTTATGGGAAATGGGGTAGGGGGATACAAAAAGAAAGGGAAAATGGAAAAGAACTAGAGCAGAGACTCTGTCTTCCAAGACTTAACAATCTTGGAGAGGCCATACACAAACACACAATCAAATGGAGTAGCAAGTAGCACTGGTCCAATGGCATCAATAAACCAATAGAAATAAATGAAGACTCACAGAAATAGCCTAACATAGATAAATCCACATTTTATTTTTTATGTTGTTTTTGACATTTTGCTTATTCCACATTAAGTTGAAATACATCTACATTTTGGCATATCCCTGGTAACTAAGACATTCACAGCTTTATGCCCAGAGATTTCCCTGTATCCCTTCCTTGACATTACATTCCAGGTCAGCCTTCCCTGTAAACACAGCATCTCTTTGGACTGCATTCCTCACCTTGGCTAGACATGGGTCCCTGGACTATTATTCAGTTTAAAAAAAAAATGTATTGTGGGACTACAGCCCAACATCACCTGTAATAAGGATATATATGGGCCTTCAACTCTATAAGCTTACAGAGTCATAAACTCAGTGTTGCAAGAGTCAAACAGGTACAAACTGAGGGAAATGAGTCAATTGTACAACTGTAAGGAGTCCTGAGTTGTGTGGTGAAATGGAAGATGCATGCTTGTTCTGTAACAGGTGGCCATAATCCTGTTTCCATTGGCTGCTGCCATGAGGGAATGTGGAATTTATCTAAGGAGACAGAAATCCAAGTTGTGTTTTGTTTTTATATGAAATCTATCCATTTTTAACTAATTTATCATTTTTAAAAAACAAAGTGTCCTAAAATTAAAGAAAAAAAAGTGACTGAGAACTAGATACAACTCTAGTCTATGAGTTTTTTTTGTTTTTTTGTTTGTTTTTAATTTTTTTTCAACGTTTTTTATTTATTTTTGGGACAGAGAGAGACAGAGCATGAACGGGGGAGGGGCAGAGAGAGAGGGAGACACAGAATCGGAAACAGGCTCCAGGCTTCCAGCCATCAGCCCAGAGCCCGACGCGGGGCTCGAACTCACGGACCGCGAGATCGTGACCTGGCTGATGTCGGACGCTTAACCGACTGCGCGCCCCTAGTCTATGAGTTTTTAATCTCTGGCCTTTATTACATGTCACTTCTGAAATTTTTTCTTAATTTTTAAAAAATATTTTTATTTATTTTGGGGGGAAAGAGAGAAAATGCAAGTGGGGGAGGGGCAGAGACAGAGGGAGACAGAAAATCCAAAGCAGGATCCAGGCTCTGAGCTGTCAGCACAGAGCCCAATGCAGGGCTTGAACTCATGAACAGTGAGATCATGACCTGAGCCGAAGTTGGATGCTCAACCGAGACACTAAGGTGCCCTACCATGTCGCTTCTAAAGGCTATGCCTGCTTTCCATGGACCTCATATTTTAACTTCCATTCTCTAACACATCAAATTCTGTTAACCAATTTAATTCTTTTAATTCTTTCTTTTTAATGAAACCAATCTTATTGGGTGATAACATTTTAAGGAATTATTCACTTATTCCTTTGGGTGAGTTAAAAGAGAGAAACAGCAGACAGACAGACTTTGATAGGAAAATAGAGAGCTTGAGAACACTGAATGCCCAGCCTGAGAGTTAGATACCCTACTACTATTCCCACAAGAGTCAAGAAGAAGAACAAATTAGGGACCATGAGAGATCACAAAGCCAGGTATACCTCTCTCCCATATTTTCCAAAGCCATGCCTATTTTCCCATCAATAGTAATGAAATGAAAGGTTACAAAGCTCAAGGTGTAGTGGGCAAAAGATTCACTCCTGTAAAATTGCACAACCAAGGAGGTGTGAACTAATGGACACATGGTTTTAGGCCATAAAAGGGAGCCACACTTCCTTAGAATATTACAGGGCTGGGAAAGTATTTTAGATAAACCACCTCAAATGCTATTTTTGGGTTTTCTTGGCCTAGGGCTAACCTATGAAGTCCTTTTATTTATTTTTTTAAGTTTATTTATTTATTTTGAGAGAGAAAGAGAGAGAGAGAGAGAGCGAGCACATGCAAGCTGGGGAGGGCCAGAGAGAGATAGAGAGAGAATCCCAGCAGGCTTAGTGCTGTCAGTGCAGAGCCCAATGTAGAGCTCGATCCCATGAACTGTGAGATCATGAGTTGGGCCAAAACTAAGAGTCAGATTTAACCAAATGAGCCACACAGGTTCAACTTTAAGTCTATGTGTTTATTTTGAGAGAGAGAGGAAAGAGCTCTTTTTATTTTTTTTTTATTTTTTTTTATTTTTTTTCAACGTTTATTTATTTTTGGGACAGAGAGAGACAGAGCATGAACGGGGGAGGGGCAGAGAGAGAGGGAGACACAGAATCGGAAACAGGCTCCAGGCTCTGAGCCATCAGCCCAGAGCCTGACGTGGGGCTCGAACCCACGGACAGCGAGATCGTGACCTGGCTGAAGTCAGACGCTTAACCAACTGCGCCACCCAGGCGCCCCGAAAGAGTTCTTTTTAAAAGAGAGTCTTTGATTCTTACTTTGATGATCAGCCACATAGGAGAAGGCATCATTCAGCCAATCAGAGACCACATTCATGATCATGGCATTGAAAATATTAAGGTCAGGGACAATTAAAACAAAAGATGGCTTCTGCCATACTTCGTACCTACAATTCTATGTCATTAATTAGCCAACATAAAATATGCAGAAGGGTTTAGGTCCCTTACTGGGCCACCTTCAGAAGAGACATAGGAAACATACAAGGTTCTCAACTACACTTGATGCTCATCCAACGATAATGAACTCCAAGTTCTCACTGCCACACAACTTGGATGAACTCAAATCCTTTTTTTTTATTTTTCAAAAAACTTTTATTTACGTATTTATTTTTAGTGAGATAGAGAGTGAGAGAAAGCAAGCAGGGGAGGGGTAGAGGGAAGGAAAGAGAGAGAATCCCATGCAGGTTCTGCACCACCAGCACAGAGCCCGGTGCAGGGCTCGAACTCACAAACCGTGAGATCATGACCTGAGTTAAAATCAAGAGTCAGATGTTTAACTGACTGAACTACTCAGGAACCCCAAATGACCCCTACTATTACAAATAATGTTCATATACTGCTTACTTATCCTCTTATGTTTGCTCTAATTTAGTCGGTATCTTTGAGCAGGACATAGCATAGGTCTCTATGATTTACAAGGTTTCACTACTGCGTCAGAAACTTAGCAGTCTTTCCTGAGGATTCTGGATATCCTTTAACCTAGAGCTTAGTGCCATTAAGGGGTATGTAAAATTTTCCTCTACAAATCAAGTTGCATCCATCTCACCATAAATCTATAGATTACATCTCCTCAGTCAATAAATTCTTCTAGTCTTTCATCTGCACTGCCCTTGTCCTGACTCTAACTAGAATCAAATCATAGCAGAAGCTCAGCATTAGAACAAAAACTTTGCAGTCTCCTGTTAGTGCTTAACTTGAATCACACATTGGTGTTCATGTCTGCAATAGACATCATGCTTCCCCTGGGTGCTTCTGTTCTGAAAGATACACAACTGCTAACTCCACAGCGGCTGGGGCCAGCCAACCACTTACCTTCACTTGCTGAATTCCATATTAATCAGATAGCATCATTCAGTAAACATTAACTGCCATATGTAGATCACTGTAATGTACTGTGGGAAGCCACAGAAGGAACAGAAAACATAAATCTATTCTTCACAGAGCATATAGTCCAACAAGGGGAAAAGGTACGTGCATTAATTAAACATCTACCCTATCCCAAGATGGTGCCAGCCACTTTACTTACATTACCCCAAATTAATAAATCTTTTAAACTATTTTATAAGTTACTATTCTCATTTTATGCATGTGAAAACTAAGATTAATGATACTTTATCACTGCTCCCAAAGCACATTATTGATTAAATGGATATGTATGAAATTCAGCCAAGGAATTTTGAGTCATTACCTCTTCATAAGAAAGAATTTAAATCAGCTCTTATGTATGATGTGTTCTAGCCCCACCTCATATAATGAATCTGCAGGGCCTATGGGTCATTTCCTTAAAATGGAGGTATGCAGATTGGATAGTGATATTTTAGGTACTAAGTAGCAAGGAGTTTTAATAATCACTTCCTGACCACAGAGTCAATTCACCTTTAAGGAAATTGGTATTTGCAAGGTTTTTTTTTTTTTTTCTTTTATGAACCCAAAGTTTAGTATATAGTCTACTGGCATAGTATATATTCTACTGAATTAGAAAAGAGTGAATTGTGGGTTGGGAAGAGAAAAGGGAAGAAGCACAGATGGCAGAATATGGGTCAAAGTTTTTTAAATGAAGCCATGGAAAAATGAAAGGAGACTCAGGAGGTAAATTCAGGTCTGAGGATTGTACATCCTCATGGGTTAGTGATCCAAAAATGGAGCTGTCCATGGTCAACACCCTGTCTCCCCACTGACTCCACTGGGACAGGCCTGAAGCAGTAGCCTGCTGGTTGGCCAAGGATGACAGAAACTTATTCTATCTCAAGCATCCCATTTGCTCCTCCTCTCTGGGAACCTTTTACATGGGGTAACAACCTTGATCCAAAGAACCTGAGCACACTGAATCCTTGATTCCAACTCTTTAGAAATCAACCACCATTCCTGCAAGAGTAGCATTTTAGTCTATCAATATTACTTTCCACCCTTCTCTGAATTCAGAAAATATGAAAAAGTAATGATAGGGTGATCATGTGCATAAGAGCTCTCAACACTTAAAAGGAGAAGTAGGCACAGGCCCCTCTCCTAACACACATAGATATGGGGAAAAAAGGGAAAAGAAAAAAAACTATTAGCATACATATTTTCTGTAACAAAGCAAAATGATTTTATAGACTTCTCATTAAGAGTGGATCTATCTAGCAGGCAAGGATGGAAAATGGAAATTTTCCCACGTTGTTATACAAAGATCTAAAACATGCAGTATTCTCCTGCTTTTGCTGTGTTATCTAAATTGATTTGTTTCAGAGCATAAAAGACTGTCTTTGTAAAGACAGGCATGGCTTCTCAGTTTCAAAATGTCTTTTCCTATGGGGATTTTAGAACTTTAGGTGTATGACTGAGGGTAATACCATATGGGGGGGTGGCTGGTGAAGGAATCCCTGAAGTCCTATCATATAAGCAGTTACCTAATATGACTCTGTATTGGGAAACCTCCATCAAATTGTTTTTTAAAACTTCTGTACGGGGAGCCTGGGTGGTTCAGTTAGTTAGACGTTTGACTTTAGCTCAGGTCATGATCTCACAGTCTGTGAGTTCGAGCCCCTTATCGGGCTCTGTGCTGACAGCTCAGAGCCTGGAGCCTGCTTTGGATTCTGTGTCTCCCTCTCTCTCTGCCCCTCCCCCACTCATTCTCTCTCTCTCTCTCTCTCTCTCTCTCTCTCTCTCAAAATATAAAAATTAAAGAAAAAACAACTTCTGTGGTCAAGGGTATCTGTCTTTCTGGAATATGTCTGAAAGGGACAAGGATGTCATATAAGTGTATGTCACTGTATCAAAAAGAATTTTTTAAACATATACCTACGTGTAGAGTTCACCCATCAGCAATTTTTTCAGGTTATTTCTCTTTCATATGCCTCTAATTATAACTCCCTGGGAGTATATCAAAGATAAAGCAATGAATGTTAAAACCTGATCCAATTTAAATTCCTCTGAAAGGTGTCCTAGCTTCACTTGACAAGTACCAACCTGCTGAGTACTGTTCCCCTCGTCTGCCTATCACAGACCTGGTGGAAAGTGTGAAGGCTGGGTACGAGGCTGATTTTCTAATGTATTTCAGATGGCTGACAGCCACAAACCTTACAGGATTCCTGACTGAAGGGTGCCTGCCTTAGAATAACAGCCATGTTAAGATCATTTCTAGAGTAACTAATTTCTTCTATTAGGTAATACGTTAACTGGTTTCCCATTCTTTCCTACTTTCTTTTTTTTAATGCGAACAAAAGGAACATACCAAAGCAATAACACAGTGAGTGGGGAAAAGACTAGCAAAGAGAAAAAAGTAATTATCTCCAACTTTACACATTCATTTTCTTGCTGTTGTTTGATATTTCACTCAAATCTTCCACCTCCCATATATATAAGAATATAAAATATCTAAGAATGTATGTATATCTTAGACTTCTGCTACTAGGTTCACTGCATTTCTTTAGGGTAGGGAATTCAAATGTGAAGCTAAACAGTCCAGTTTACACCCCAGAATTTTGTGATGTTTAATGCATTAGCTTGTGTATTCCAGCCTCTGTGGAATTCTGAACTACATTTAGTTTGTGCCAGTCAGCGTCTCCGGGAGACCCCATGGTAGGACCGTGGGACAGGCTGAGATCGAGAAGATCCAAGACCTCAGGTTCACAAGTCAGCAGAATTAACAAGAAGATCATCATAACATGCTCGGTCCCTTTGTAGGCACAGAATCATTTCGCTAGAGGGAAAACTCCATTCTTTATTTTTCCCAGGAGGGATTAGAGGCAGGTGGTCCCGGCAGATTTTAACAAGACCTTAAAAATCAAAATTGTCTCTGCTCTAGGAAGCACTTATAAAATAGCAAACTTCCCAGACGTGAATAACAATCATTGCTGTGTACATGCTCTCCTGTCTGTGATTATTTAGTGTCTAGGGCAGGTCATTTAGCCTAAGTATGTGCCCTATAAAACAGAGACTGGTTCTCATCAATCCCAACATGACCCTGCACTCTGCAAGTGGCTGCAGTGACACTATTACCTTCAGGTGAGATGTTGTACTGCCTCCACCCTTTCCTTCAGCTCCAAAGGCTGAGCCTCTCTTGACAAGTTTATTGTTTGAGTAAAAAAATACACATTCCAGTTACCTGCTGCTCCCAAGCTGTTCTTGGCACACCTTTCCTGTCTCACAGAGCTGCAATCTACTTTCCCTCTCCCTTCAAAGGTGATACACTAGAGCTAATCCCACGCCCTGTGCCTTATCTTCTATACTGGCTCAATGATTGGCTCTCAAGACTAATGGGTCCCACTGGCCAATGTGGTGCATGTAGGCAGAGAGCTTCTCTGCTAAGCTCAGTGTTGGACTTGTGCCTTAATCCAAACTTCCTTAGGCCACAGAGGGAAGCACTAAGGAAGCCCAAGGTTTGAAGGAACACTGGACTAGGGAGACAGGAACCCAGGTTCTCAGTGCTAGCTTGGACATTATTAAATCACTGTGGGATAGAACAAATTGGTTAACTTCTCTATACTTTAGTTTTGAAATATTATGAAGTATTATATCCTTGCTGAGCTCAAACGCTGATGCAAAGTTGGGCAGTATAAGAGTAACCTAGGGCTGTCATGACAAAGCACCACACTGGGTGATGTAAAACAACAGAATTTTTTGTCTCACATTCCTGGAGGCTAGAAGCCCTAAATTAAAGTGTCAGTAGAGCCATGCTCCCTCTGAATGTTCTAGGGAAATACTGTTCCCATACTTCTCCCTAGCTTCTGGTAGTTGATGGCAATCCTTGGCATTCCTTGGCTTATAGAGGCATCACTCTAATGTCTGCCTTCACATGAAATTTTCCCCTGTGTATCACTGTGTCAAAATTTCCCTCATGGTATAAGGACATCAGCCATTAGACCTTATTTCCAAATAAGGTCACATTCACATATACAAGGTGTTAGGAATGAAGGTGTTTTTTTGTTTGTTTGTTTTATGAAGGGCACAATTTAACTCGCAACAGGTGATGTCTAATGAATTAAGGACCAGGGTGCAGTTGCAAGAGTTGACTCATACAAGAGAGGAATAGGGACTAATGAAGAAAAGCTCTGGCATTAAAGCATCTTGAGCCAAAGGGACACGTGGAATGGTCCAAATGTTGTGAGTCTCCCAGCTGAGTTCCTTGACCAGTCAGGGTTATGTGGAAAAGGAAGATTGAAAGAAAAGTTGAAAGAGCACTTTCATA
This sequence comes from Herpailurus yagouaroundi, assembly GCF_014898765.1. Lineage (NCBI taxonomy): Eukaryota > Metazoa > Chordata > Mammalia > Carnivora > Felidae > Herpailurus > Herpailurus yagouaroundi. The sequence goes on along the minus strand of NW_024412395.1, from coordinate 20,723,602 downwards.
AAGGGTCTTGTGAAAATTTGGCTTGCGTAACAAAAATTGCAATACAGAATGAGGAAGAGAGCATTCTCTGAATCACTGTACAAATTCTCTGGCTCAGAACAAAGGGGACAAAGCACTTAATAAATATCTATTTAGTTTAACCTCAGCATTATTTCTACCTTCTTGTAGCATCAGCACCTCATATTTCTTTGAGGGAGCCACCCTTCCCATACTCTCAGTCTGTGAGGCTTGGTGAGCCTTTTTCCTCCGGTGGTGGTCACATGCCTGGGACTTGGCCAATTAGAATGACTGGGTCAGGGTTAGCATATGACACAAAGCAGCCAATGAGATTCATGACTCTTCCCAGAAGCATTAAGGAAGACATGTTTTTCTACTTTACCTACTATCTAAAATCAAAATTATTTTTTTTCTTTTTCATGGTAAGAATTTTAAAGATTTACTCTCTTAGCAACTTTAAACTGAATACAATATTTTTGATTATACTCATAATGCTGTACATTGGATCCTCAGAACTTACTAACCTTATAATTCGAAGTTTGGACCCTTTGATCAACATCTCCCCATCTTCTCCACCAGCCAGACCCTGGCAACCACCATTTTACTCTCTGTTACTATAATTTCAGGGTTTTTTAAGAATCTACTTATAAGTGAGATCACACAAGATTTGTCTTTTTTCTGTATGACTTGTAACACTTTGTATAATCTCCTAAACTTTCTTCCATGTTGTCACAATGGCAGGATTTCCTTCTTTTTATGGCTAAATAATATTCCTATATACTCACTCATATATGTGTGTGTGTGTGTGTGTGTGTGTGTGTGTGTGTGTGTGTATCACATTTCCTTTATCCATTTATGCATTAGTAGTCGCTTGGTCTTTACTTTTACTTTATTATTGTGGATAACACTGCAATGAACATGTCAGTACAGACAGTAGATCTTAAAAGTTCTTCCCACAGGATAAAGGTAACTATGTGAGGTGATGGATATACTAACTAACCTTATTGTGGCAATCGTTTTGCTATATACATTTATATCAAATCAGTATGGTGTATACCTTAAAATTACACAATATTATATGTCAATTGTATTTCAATGAAGCTAGACAAAATTAATTGATCATAAAAATAAGATCCCATCCTTTATAATGCACTATACTGTTTTATTACAATGTTTTGGAGGGAAAAAATTCCTCCACATAAAATGTACACACCAATTTTGTGACATAATTACATCTAGAAACCTGAAGTCTGGAAAGAATAAATAAATAAACAAACATTGAAAAAGAGAGAGAGAGAGAAAAGCCCAGAGGCACAGGTGTGTGAACTTGGACATGCACGTGGATGCATGTGAGAAATCTGGGAATTGATGAAGTGTGGGTTTTCTTTTTTTTATGTTCACTTATTTTTGAGAGACAGAGCATGATCACAGGATGGGCAGAGAGAGGGGAAGAGAGGATCTGAAGGGGGCTCTGTGCTGACAGCAGTGAGCCTGATGCAGGGCTCAAACTCACGGTTAATGAGTTAACTGACGTTAACTCACGTCAGATCATGACCTGAGCCAAAGTCAGATGCTCAACCAACTGAGCCACCCAGGTGCCCTCTGAAATTGGGTTTTCAAATGGACACAGAATTAAGCTGAGAGTACCAAGTTTATAGCATCAAGCACTTGGCCATGTATTCTTTCTTTATATGACAGCTAGGATTAGTGCTTAGCAAACACAACTTAAATTTTGGGAGCTCATTTTTTTTTTCTCAGAAAAAGAAGTATTTCCTTTTTATTGCTATTTAGGGGCTATAATATCAATACAAACTGAAGGGTTAATGAAAGAAAAGTCAAGGCATCACTAAAAATGAACTTTGGAAGATGAAGATGTGTATATAACAGCAAAGTAAAGGAAACAAGACTACAGAGACCTACAAAATTAAATACACCCATAAAGTTTGAAGATTTCACTTTAAGCCCAAGGACATCAAAAAGCAAACAACATGCATAAATGCCCCTCGTGAAAATCTGAAATAGAACATCAAAGTCAGCATGTGGAAATCTGAAAATAAATAGATATGCACAACAGTTGTTTCCTGATGTGGTTACAGAAATCATGTCTAATTTCTTCAGTATAACCATTACACATACAAAACATTGTTAGATCCTATTTGAGTGATAGTCATTTCACAGCTAGGAGCCTAACCGGAAGGTCAATAAAGGTCAGATTCTTGCTCCATAGAAATCTCCCCAACGGCCTCCCTAATAACTGAATGCTGTCAGGCTTGAGCTAGTTATCTGCATTTTACAAACAAATATTGTCTTAAGCAGGCTTAATCGGCTACTTAGCTACCAGAATAATTGTGTGTACATTGGAAGTAAATGAATTGTGTGTACAAAGGAAGTAAATGAAGCACACACAAACAAGACACTCACCTTTTCTCCCCTGAGGATCGTGGCAGTTTTCATGGATGCACAGGCCCCAGGCAGACCAGGAAGATACTATACAGTTGGTAGAGCAGGGGATATTGCAGAGCTGAGAGGCTGGAGGGGCAGGTCCCAGACATAATGTCTTTTTCACAGGTCTAGAGACTAAAAAACAGAAAAAAAATAATGAACTGTGTCACATTCTAAAATTATTATTATTATCTTAAGTTCATCTATTTACTTTGAGAGAGAGAGAGAGAGAGAGAGAGAGAGAGAGAGAGAGCAGGGGAGGGGCAGAGAAAGAAGGAGAGAGAGAATCCCAAGCAGACTCTGCATGGTCAGTGCAGTCTGATGATGGGCTTGAACTCACAAACCATGAAGTCATGACCTGAGCTGATATCAAGAGTCAGGCACCTATCCGACTGAGTCACCTGGGCACCCACATTCTATAATTACTAATGTCTTTATTTGTGTGCCTACCTTGCCCACATGGTTCAATAGTATATAGAAACAAAACATAAACACTCTCCCATACTTGTTGCTTAGCTCTTTGCCATTAGCAATTTGGGTGAAAAAAGGTAAAAAGATATATATAGCACAAAGGGCATTCACTGAGTTTCCTGCTTCACAGAGTATTCCCTGGGAATTCAAGAGAGGACTGGAAATATAGATACAAATTATCTAGAGTTATGATTTAAACAAATTAAATGGCTTTGTGAAGTTTCAAGATGAGTCTATCTCCACTATAGAAATGACTGAGTTTCTGCAAAAAAATCAAAATCAAACCTCTGAGGTGGCATGTTTAGCATAACTAATCTACTCCCCTGAGGGGTGGAGCTCTCAAAGACATAGCAGAAAAATGGTTCTTCGGAAAGAAGAAAAATCAGGATCTGTGGCTGCAGAATTAGCCCCTCAAAGTCAGTTTCATTAGTGAGGCTATCCAGAAGCACAAAGAATGTCTGAGAAGCCATGGGTAGATGCCAAACCAGGAGGCTTCCAGCCCTTCTTTGTGCACCTGCACCCAGAGTGTGCCCAGAACTGGGTCACTTCAGGATGCAGTGACCATCTGGCCATGAGTGGCATTCACCAAGTGACTTTTCCATGCAGATCCATTCTGGGCACCATGAAAATACACAGAAAATGAAAAAGATGAGCTCCTGATAGTAGTTAGGATACAAATGACACAATAAAAGAATAGCCAAATGCATAACAAGCCTTGGACAGAGTGATCTCACACTAAGGTGGTTTTGGAGCAATTCAGAGTTTGTGAACAAATGGTTTAAGTTCAGACAGTTTTATCTTATGAAATGACTTGTACTACTGTCTAAATATTTCCCATATGTCATGTCCTCCAGTTAAGCAGATTAAAAGTGCTTCAAAGACAAAGACGGGTGTGACAGGACTGGGTGGTAAATCACACTATCTACTTTGCTTCTTTCACTCTTTACATGGATGTGAATTCAATGTGGTAAAGACAGCAAGAAATCACATCTTGGACCAGCAGAAACTTGAACATAAATGAAAACAACAGCAAAATGTAAAATAGTGTTTTCTAGAAGTTGTGTGTTTTCTAGAAGTTCCCATGGGGAAAGATGTGTTTCCAATGAACAGTGGGGCAGCTTCAGGTGCTTATGAAGGTGAACAGGAAAAACAAGTTCGTGAACAAAAATAAGAATGCTTTGTTTCTGACTAAGTCTTGTATATTTTACCAAAAGGATGTGACCTGACTTAAAATAAAAGACAAGGGCAAAGCAACATGGCCAATGTAAATGTCAAAGATCACAAGCCATGTGGAGGAGGTGAGGATAGGAAGAGAGAACAAAACTGGGGTCAATCGCTATGTTACTGGGAAGGCTGAGCAGAGGTGGTGATCAAACAGAAATTCGGTTGGCCAGAATGACAGTGAGATGGAAGGTTAGAGTGACCAGGAATAGAACGTACCTATGACACTGGTGCATTGTGGATAAAGAAGAATCTCAATATACTTCAATAAAATGAAAAAGAGAGAGAAAGAGAGAGAAACGAAGGCCAACCACCACCACCACCACCACCACCACCACCACCACCCCTTTAAGTTGGGTAAGGGGTCTGTGATTCCTTTCCCAGGGGTGAGCAAGAGAAAACACACAAGATTGCCATTCACTGACTACATCATGCATTCATTCTAAAACCATCAGTACCCACTTTAAATCATACCCTCTTGGATGGTGTCTGCTTTCAAGGAGCTCTCAATCAAGAAGGGTAAGTCAAGTAGCACATTAGCAAAATTGATGGAAAGTGATGCTTCAGAGCGTTGCAGGAATGGAAAGCTGCACACCCAGAGGTCTTAAGACAGAAATGCCTTTGGGTCTGGGCCTGTGCTTGTTATCATATGTTCTCACAAACTCAAATGTTACTCTCCCCCCCCAAAAAAACCTAAGTAGTGATGGTAAAGGAAGTGGGGCTGTAAACTAATTAATCTAGTTATTTAACACACATTTACAGTGCATGCCAGGCACTGGTTACAAACATCAATTCATTTAACCTGCATAACTTTGAGATATATATTATTACTATTTCAAGTTTAAAAATGGAGAATCCAGGGGCGCCTGGGTGACTCAGTCGGTTAAGCATCCAACTTTGGCTCAGGTCATGATCTCATGGTTCATGGATTCGAGCCTCACTTTGGGCTCTGTGCTGGCAGCTCAGAGCCTGGAGCCTGCTTTGGATTTTGTGTCTCCCTCTCTGCCTCTCCCCGACTCACACTCTGTCTCTCTCTCAAAAATAAATAAACATTATTTTTTTTTTAATGAAGAATCTGCAACACAGAAATGTTTACTCACTTGCCCACAATCTTAGTCAGTTGCAGAGCTGAGATGGGGATCTCAGGCAGCCTGGCTCCAGAGTCTGTGCTCTTAATCACTGCACTATGTGGCCTCATCATAGGATATTCAACGTACACTCATAAGTACCTACGATGTGTCAACACTGTATTAGGTGCTGAAACCAGAATAGTGAGTAAAACAGACAAGGTCTCTGTCCCCATGGAACTCATATTTCTGTGTGAGTTAATACTAATCATACATGAATCCATGAGACCCAACAACAAGACTAGAAAGCTATTACTGCTACTTCTCTTTTCCTTTGTCTTACTACAACACGAGACAGACTTTAGGTGTCTGGTGATCAATGCTTAGAAGATACCCCAACTTCTTAGCTCCAAGACCCAGGAGGCATGTGCTGCTACAACTTTTTTGAGGTTGAGCCCTGCAGCTGAAACTAATCAATCTACCACTGCAGCACCTACACCCAGAGGAGACCTTCACTAATATCATTAGAAGCTCCTGAATGTCTGTGTAATAAGTAAGCTTTCATATTGGCAGTACAACTGGAAAGAGACTGGGAATTTGTCCTATGTCAAAGACATTGTTTTTATAGATCATTATGTTTATCTTACATGTTTTTGGAGAGCTTTAAGAATGTTTGGGAGGTATGGGGTTAAGTCACCCCAGGTCCCCTTTGATAAATACTTAACTGTCAATCAGTTGACTGCTGGATATTAGCGATAAGGGTATGCCTAAGATTTGGAAGCAGGGAGGGACATAGTATGCAAGAGAGGAGCTGGAGGGAGTGGGGTTCCCTGGAGACTATTAAGTGACAAAATTATGAGGCCCAGGGGTGGAAATGAGGCCATTTGTCAGAACACTCGTGCCTTTTTAGCACCTACTGTTTTGACAGACAGTAGATCTTAATCCATACAGATAAATTATCCCAGTCCCAGGCAACATGTCTAAGATGCTTCATCTGAGCATTGAATCAATGTACTTGGGCCAACCTATCTGTATCTCAGACCCTCTGGGCAACATTTGTTCTGGAAATAAATCATAAGCAAGTCACAAAGCACTTACCAGTTTCAGACCACTTAGGTAGTTTTCTCCCTAAGAACAGCAAACAGAGAATATTTCTACACCTATTGACTATTTAGACCTAGAAGAAAGCTTTAGAGCTAATTTAGTTTAATTCATCAATTTTACCAAAAAACTGAGACATTAAGTAGTCTTTACCAAAGACATTAGGTAGTTAGCAAATTCAGGCAGAGCAGAACTTGAGCCTTGTCTCAGGTGGTTGACTCACCTCTACCTGTCCCTGTTGGATTTCCTTCCATGGAATGGAGCCATCAGACAGGACACACAAGGTTGCTTGTACTAAGGATATTTTGTTTATGAATCACAGTGACTACAATGGAGGCAGTCAGTGACACAACAGATCCAAGATTTCCATGAAGTCTGCAGGCTCACTATAACCTTTTAAATAAAATCCAAAATCTTCTCCTACTTCATCACTATTTTTTTTTTTTACTTCATCACTATTTTTAAACTCCTCCAAATCCTTGTCCATTCCTCCCCCACCAAGCAAGAGGTAGTGAGACCAAACTTTGGTCCACTTCAAAATATTGTTTACTTCTTTTATTTGTGGCTATTCACACTGTAATAAAATAATCTTGGGAGGTGGGTAGGATGTGAAAGTAAGATGGGCCACCTGAATTTGGATGGTTTATGCACTTTACTTGGCCAAACTCCAGCCATGATGTCTGTAGCAAGAATTGTGGTATTTCCACCCATGTGAAATCCTTTCTCTGGATATACTGACTGAAACAACTTTACTTCTCTTTACCAATTCTGTCTTCTCAGATGCAATGAATCCCTCCTCTAATCAGTGCAGGTCTGTACTTGTCTCTCTTGTACCAGATGCCTTTTAGACCATGTCACCTTGATGCCTTCTGCCATTCATTCCTGTGTTGACCAACTGCCTGACTAGATAAGCAATTACCCAAGGTCTTACAGTCTATTTAGGTTTTGTAGGCAGCAAAGTTAGTCCCTATAAAGACTTCACATGGTCACAAAGTATTAAAGAGCCAAAATAATTTTCAACTCAGAAATTGAGATTGCTACATAGTGGTAGCTTTCCAAGTGCTATTACAATATTATAAGTGATTGTACATATGCAACAGTCATTAATACTTTGAATATTTTGGTGCCTAACCTGGCATTTTTCCTTTGCAATAAGAAATTACTAAATTGACCTGACTAAGAGAAATTTGAAAGTCTGCTACTAATGATTGCAAAGTTGTCTTAAATAATGAATTGTTCCATGAACAGAATGCTAATTAATAAGAGGGAAAATAAGCTGGGTAGCTGATATGTTTAATTTTTAAAAATAAACACACACAGAACTGTTCTTAATTCTGGAAATGTACAAAGTTCATGATTTTCTAAATGACAAGGTGATTTCAGATGAGCATACAAATTCAATCAAAACAATTTGTAATTAAGAAGAAAAATGCCTGTTGTGACATTAGCATATGACTGCCATTGTAAAGAAAAATGGGTACCTTCACATTTTATTTTTTGAAACTAAATCAAGCTCTAATCTGAACTAATTTGAATTAGCACAGAAATAAGTTGGCAAAGATTCAATACGAGTATATTATCCCCCACCCCTACTGATGACCATTTTGTAAGATCTAAATATCAACACCTCTTAATTCCTCAAGAAGAGACTGAACTGAAATTGCAAAATAATATTCAATTAATTAAAACTAATAACCTAGTACCCTTTAATTTGCAAAAATGAGTTATATTTGCTTAAAGTAAAAAGAGCTATCACAGGCTCCAGTGGCATTTTCTTGTTTTTTTAATATATCTATTAATGGATGAAAAATAAAGTCAGTCTTTGAAAATTCAGAAGGTGTTTGAGGTAATTCTGCCATGGCATAATGGAGCTCACCTTTCTTTCTTCACAGAAAGAAGTGTCTTAAAGATGGTCAAGGAATTAGTCACAAGATACTGTTTTTTTTTTTTTTTTCCTACTATTTTCAAGGAGGTGGAGAGGAAAAGAAACTAGAGGTGATGCTTGCTACTTCCTGGGAACTCTTGAAACCTGGACTGTTTTGCTGCTTTTTATCTTAGGGATAGCAAAGTCCTCCTGCAAACAATTTATTCTATCTACAGTTGATTTTACGTAAGATACTTGATTTCTAGAATGACATAAGCCTTCAGGAAGAAGCTAGACAAAAAAGTCATATTCATTTCAATTTTCCAAATCAAATGCAGGCACTGTAAACCCCAAAGGGAATTTTCACTTAAAGCTCAGAATCCCCTCATTCCATGGGCTCTCCAAGAACAACCATAATAGAAACAGCAATTGCTAAGATTTAATTCAAAACTAATGAAAGAGCCTACTTATGTAAAAATGCTGCTTTCTAAATGATTTTTGAGAAACAATATTGCCTCTGACATATTCATTTAGGGAGTATACTGACTTGGCAGAAATTCAATCCACCTTACTGCTAAAATAAATAGGCCTCTTCTACAGACTGAAGGAGTCAAATGGTTGAAGGGGAAAGATAAATAATATTACAATTTTAACCAGAAAGCTATTTTCCTTCAAGAAGCTTCATGTATTATTTCAATTGCCTTTTGCCACTGGGATTTGCAAAATAATGGATCATTCTTTTAACTTAGTGGATGGAATAAAAGCAATCTGTCTTCTAGCACTTATAGGCAGCTTAAAGAATTAAATCACATCTCATCCTATTATACCTAATAAAGCTTAATTTTAGCCATATTGTGACTCTCTTGGCAAACTTCTGTGCAATACAATTTGGCAGGAAGATGCATGTGTATGTGCTGTGAATTTAATATCTAAAAATAATTCCAGCAATTAGAAATAATTACATGAAATGTGACCACATATCAGAGAGTTTTCCAAATTTCATTCATTTCATAAAGCCACTCAGAAAATGCTTAGTGATTTCCTTAATGCTACAGAGTAAAAACACTATAGGTGAAGATGGAAAACAAGATTCAGAATACAAATGAACGCAAAATAAATGAGGTAGCTGTACAATTTCGGAAAGTAATCAGAATCAATATCAAATAATTACATAATATAGCAGCCTTTGGCCTGATATTCATATATTTCTATTATCATATATTCTCTCTATTCCTCTTCTGAGAATTTCTTTCTAATTGTTTTTCAGCCTTTTAGCTCGCACCTAAAAGTAAGGTATAGAAAGAGTGGAAGGAGCAAAAGCTGACCTAAATGGCATCTTTCACAGCGTACGAAGTTAAAAATACCATTATTGATGAGAGAGGATATAAAGGAGATCAATGAAAGGTGGAGAAGTGGTCAGGCAAGGAGAAAAAGTGAAAAGGCAGAGAGGCAGTTAAGAGGAAGAATTTTGCAGGATGTCAGTGGCATAAGTATGCAACATGGGGAAAATACAGCTTTTAAAAGGGTTTTCATGCAAAAGTCCTCCTCATACTCACAGATTTGAAACCTGGAGTTCATCTTCCCATAGAACCAATGGGAAGAGCTGAATAAGAAAAGTGTTCCCAGGAATGACCATAAATGCCTATTTTACTGATTAAGGTTAGTAATAATAGCCTAATACACACTGGTAACCTACTTGGTTGTAGGCGCTGTGCAACAGACTTACATGCAACTTCTCATTCATTCATCATGATCATTGGAAGTAAGTATCATTATCATTTCCATTCTGTAGATGACATAGCTGAGGATAAATTATTTGTCCAAAATGACAAAGCTAATAAGTGACCAACACAGGTCCAGGGTTCTTAAAAGCCCCTATTCTCTAATACTACACTATACTATGATTTTGTATTTGTAATAAAAATTATGATAGAAAAACCCCTGCTGTAACAGTAATAATTGATCAGGAAAATAAACAGATGAATATTCTGTCCACTTCCCAAAATTTCTGAAGTGAGATAAAATAGAAAAAAAAAACAACATAATTTAAAAATGTCAATAGTAAAGACCAAACCTCAAGAAAGGAAAGTGTTGTTAAAGGAAGATGAGGAGTTAGGTAGGTATTTCTCATGTGATTCTGAAAGGTAAAGATTTGAGGGAGGGGATGAAATTAGACTATGACTATTTTCATTCTAAAACTTAGGTTTAGGGCCATCCCTAAGGAATTACAATGAGTTCACAAGATTTCTTAAAGAGAAACGATGCCCAAAGAAACCATTAAGGCAGCTGAAGAGTGAAACCAGTGAAGAGTAGCAAATGTGTGCCCAGCTCACCTTCCACTGGGTACACACAGTATCCCTAGCACAGTCCTCTCTCTTTATCACCATATCCAACCCAGCAACTGAGAAAGGGCAGAGGTGACAGCAGGGTGCCCTAAGTCCACTGGGCAAAAACCTGGTCAGAAGAGGATGTTTTGAGAAATAAAAGAAAAAAAAAAACATAGTTGAGCTACAGAAGTCTCAGAGGAAGAAAAGGGAGCAGGAAGATCTGGTAAGGAGGGTGAGAAGGAGACAGCAGAAAGCAGAGCTGAGTCTCCCAGACTTCAGAACTGTCACAAGATGCTCAATTAGTTCCCCAGAAGCAAGCAAGGTGGACCTTTGTCTGTGTGGGTTTAGAAGGTGGGTATTTCAACCTGGATGTAACTGAATGGAAACTTATAATAATGGTAACCAGAAGGGGAAATCCATATTCTCTGAGGCAACACAAATCTCTAAAAACAATATCACAAACTCCAAAGCTCCAAGAGCTCTTAAAGCTCTTAAAAAAAGAGAGAGAGAGAAGAAAAGAAAAGAAAAGAAAAGAAAAGAAAAGAAAAGAAAAGAAAAGAAAAGAAAAGAAAAAGAAGGGAAAATATGTGGTACTTATTTTAGAGGGCCAGGAGACGAACTCTTTGTCTCTAAAATAAATATGCACACTGTCCTGTTTTTAAAGGAAGGGATACTGAAGGCCTCACTGTACCTGATATCCTTGTTAGCATATGCTACTTTATATTTGCAAATCATTTTAGACTGAACAAGTTAATTCAACTTCAAAGGAAGGCTCGTGGGATTCACCAGGTCCCTAAGTAGTGATACGAATGAGACACCGCATAATAATTTTTAAAAGGCAGAACAGTTCATTCTTTTGTGTGAGGAACTGCATTATACATTTTTGAAGCAAAACAAAACTTTCAAACCAAAACCTCTGCATTGCAAAGCTGGATGAAAGCTCCTTCCTCCCAGGCCTATTTAAGCATCACAAGTCCTATACTACATAGCTAGCTCTTCATTAGGTCAAGGCCAACATTGTAAATTAGTAGCTTTCAACCTGCCTAACCCAACAGAGCCTAACACAGTCCCAACTCAGAAACACTGGGTCAAAATTGGTAAAGGGGTAGCAGAGAGTACAGTAAAAATTTATATCTTCAAAAATGTTTTTAATTAGCAGGTTGGGGAATCAGTACTCTAAATAATTTATGGAGTACCATTAAAAAAAAACCAATTGGCAAATATGATTATTTTTAAAAAACCATTACACTGAGAATCTACTGCTATGTGGATCGGGTAAATTTCTTAGCATGTGAGCTTCTGTAAAATAGAAGGACTAGCCAATGCTTCTCACGTTTGTTACATTCTATCCTTCCTAAGGAACCTTTTGTAAACACATTTTCCCTAAAGGCTCTTCCCTCCCCCATGGCATTTTCACACCACAAATATACTGTGTATATGTATATGCTTTATATATAAAAAGTGTAAGATTTTTTTTACATTCCATGAACCAATTTTTGTCCCCTTGGGGGAGGTATCATCCCCCACTGGGAATGAATGGAGTAGAACACATACTGAACTTAAACTGAGTGCTGACCAATTTACAAATGTATTCTGATTTAATTAGCAAAAGGTTGTGTTGAAGTCAGTACTACTAGCATCTTCAGTTACCGGTGAGACAAATGAATGTGTAAAAGTATGCTCAAGTTTTGGGGACGCCTGGGTGGGGAAGCTGGTTGAGAGTCCGATTTCGGCTCAGGTCATGATCTCATCCTCTGTGGGTTTGAGCCCCTCGTTGGGCTCTGTGCTGACAGACTGGAGCCTGGAGCCGGCTTCAGATTCTGTGTCTCCATCTCTCTCTGCTCCTCCTCTGCTCACGCTCTATCTCACAAAAATAAATAATAATGTTTAAAAAATTAAAAAATAAATAAATAGTCTCAAGCTTCAGTAATCAGTATACCCGCAGAGGCAGGACTTGAACCCAGCCAGTGTGATTCTGGTTTGCCCTCTTCAACACCATATTAGACTCTTCCAGCTCAAGGCTCTAAATCCAAACCTATTGGATTCATCACACATTTCCATGGCTCCAGGCTAGAGTCTATCTTTTTAATTTGACTACAGTGCTTCTAAATACCTGTGTTTTTCTTGAAGTTGGAGTCTATATGCTGATATTTTCATTGCAATAAGCGAGAGATAATTCTATTAACCAATAAGGTATGCTATTTTCTGATGCATTCAGAGAATACAGACAATTTTAAATAGCCGATATGTTGCATAATTGTATTTATTTATATATTTTTTGCTTAAATACTAATCATATTATTAAAAACTGCCTTAAGAAGTTGCATTTTTGGGGGGTGCCTGGGTGGCTCAGTCAGTTAAGCATCCGACTTTGGCTCAGGTCATGATCTCACGGTTTGTGAGTTCCAGCCCCGCACTGGGCTCTGTGCTGACAGCTCAGAGCCTGGAGCCTGCTTCAGATTCTGTTCTCCCTGTCACTGCCCCTCCCCTGCTTTCTCTCCGTCTCTCTCAATAATAAATAAAACATTAAAAAAAATTTTAAGTTGCATTTTTTATACATTTTTACATCAAAATTTTATATATTTTTATGTATTTTTTTACATTTCCATACATCATCACAGCAACATAGGCTATGAGATCAAAAGACAGTGATTTATGTTTTAAAACATTATAACTGTCTTCTACGAAGTCTTAATTTGAGAGAGAAAGCACTGAATAATTATTCAATTTAAAAATGCAGTTAGTTGATTTTATATTAAAAGCAGCATGGATGGAGCTTCTGGGTGGCTCCGTCAGTTAAGCATCTGACTCTTGGTTTCAGCTCAGGATGTGATCTCGCAGTTTCATGGGCTTGAACCCTGAGTCGGGCTCTACACTGGCAGCATAGAGCCTGCTTGGGATTCTCTGTCTCCTCTCTCTCTGACCCTCTCCCACTCATGCTGTCTCTGTCTCTCTCAAATATAAATAAACTTAAACAAAATTTTTTTTTTAAAAAGCAGCATGGATGTATTCATAGGTTCCTAAATTCAACTAAACATTGACTCTTAAAGGGTTATTACCTATTTTCAAAATCATATAGATTTTTCAAAATAATATAGATTTTTTTACTACATAAAAAGAGATGTGGTTACATGCAGCAATCATTAAATTTTTTTTTGGTATTTACATTTTGTTAATTCAGGTGCTCTAACAAACACTGTGTGGTTCAACCTAAATGAAGCCTAAAGGTAAGACATGTTTGTTATGACTATTATTTGGGAGGAGGGGAACACTGAAAGAATAGTAGGGGTTGTTCAGAAAATTTTCAGACCTTTGGTAGCTCAAAACCCTTAAAGTAGTGAACATAGCACAAAATTCAGGGAGTCTCCAGGAGCTCTCTCCATGGGAGATTACAGAGAATCTGGAAGTACCTCACCTGAAGACCAGCACTACCTACCCAAAATCATCTTGCTTCCAATCTAACTCAACAGAATCCAAACAGGACACACACTCACAACACCACCATTTATACTCTCTGACATATTACTTGTCCTGAGACAAAAGATAAGACCACATCTTCTAGTAGTAGAAGTAACCAATTTTGTCCTCTTGACTTAATATTGATTGTCAATTAATTATATAAGACACCTTTCATCTAGAATTATTTTCTTAATTTTATATTTGTAATGATCATATGTATATGTATATATATACATATATATGCATGTATATATACACATGTGTATATATATATATATACATATATATATATACACATATATATATGTTGCTACATTTTTAGAGAAGAGACTTCTCATTTTTTTTCCTGAGTTGACACTCATGGTCTAAGGAATTTTATGTCTCAAAGAGCCAGATCCTAAAGAAAATACTAGCCTACTTAGAAAATCTCTTCCTTTCAAACATATGCTCCTTCTTGGAATCTTGGAATGGAAGAGATTCTTAATGATATCTTATACAATGTCCTGTTTATAAAAATGAGCAAATCAAGGACCAAAGTGGATATGTGACTTATCCAAGACCAACAGATAGTTAGTGGAAGTATCAATCTAGAATCTTCTGTCCTAATATTTAGTTTACTCATTTATGCTGCCTCTAGCTAAATCAATCAATCAATCAATCAATCCTTCATTAACCTTATCATATCCCATTCACATTTATACTTTACATTCATTCAAGGCACATTTTATCATGGAGATGATGTTCTTCTCCAGGAAATGGGTATTCCCCTTCTCAGTTAGGTGGGCAAAAACCCCATTAGACCTGGATTACTTACTTCTTTTTTTCCCCCAATATATGAAATTTATTGTCAAATTGGTTTCCATACAACACCCAGTGCTCATCCCAAAAGGTGCCCTCCTCAATAACCATCCCTCACCCTCCCCTCCCTCCCACCCCCCATCAACCCTCAGTT
>NW_024412395.1:20696597-20703701 GCF_014898765.1 Herpailurus yagouaroundi | reverse complement strand
GGCCTCATGAAATGTGTTTGGAAGTGTTCCTCCCTCTCCTATTTTTGGAATAGTTTGAGGAGGGTAGGTATTAATTCTTTTTTAAATGTTTGGTAGAATTCACCTACGAATCCATCTAGTCCTAGACATTTGTTTTTAGTAGTTTTTTTTGATTACCAGTTCAGTTTGTTACTAATAATTGGTCTGTTCAGATTTTCTATTACTTCCTGATTCAGTGTTGGAAGATTGTATGTTTCCAGGAATGTATTCATTTCTTCTAAAGTGTCCAATTTGTTGGCATATATTTTTTGTACCATTCTCTTACAATCCCTTCTATTTCTGTGGTGTCAGTTGTTACTTCTTCTCTGTCATTTCAGATTTTATTTATTTAGTTCCTTTCTCTTTTTCTCTTGACGAGTCTGGGGAAGGGTTTATCAATTTTCTTTATCTTTTCAAAAAACCAGCTCCTGGTTTCATTGACTGTTTCTACTATATGTTTTTAATCTTTATGTAATTTATTTCTGCTCTGATCTTTATTATTTCCTTCCTTTTACTCACCTTCAGCTTTGTTCTCTTTTTGCTTTCAAAGTTTATTTATTTTTGAGAGAGACAGAAAGAGAGAGCGTGGGAAGGGGCAGAGAGAGAGGGAGACAGAGGATCTGAAGCAGGCTCTGCACTGACAGCAGAGAGCCTGACACAAGGCTTGAACTCAGGAATTGTGAGATCATGACCTGAGCTGAAGTCGGACACTTAACCAACTGAGCTACTCAGATGCCCTTCAGCTTTATTCTTATTTTTCTAGTTCCTTTAAGTGTAAAGTTAGATTTTTTATTTGAGCTTCTTGTTTCTTGAGGTAGGCCTGTACTGCTAAATATTCCCCTTTTAGAACTACTTTCCCTGCAACCCAAAGAATCTGGACAATTGTGTTTTCATTTTCATTCCTCTCAGATATTTATTTCTTCATTATTTGTTTTTGTTGACCCATTATTTGTTTAGTATCATGCCATTTAGCTTCCATGTATTTGTGCTTTTTCCAGGTTTTTTTCCCCCCTTGGGATTAATTTCTAGTTTCACATTATTCTGGCCAGAAAAGATGTATAGTATGATTTCAATCTTCTTAAATTTATTGAGGATTGTCTTATGGCCTAACATGCGATCTATTCTGAAGAATATTTCATGTGCACTTAAAAAAATATGTGTTCTGTTGTCTTTGGATGGAATATTTTGTATATAATCTGCAATGTCTATCTGGTGTAATGTGTCATTCAAAGACACTGTTTATTGATTTTCTGCCTGGAAGATCTATCCACTGATGTAAGTGGGCTGTTAAAGTCCTCTACTATTGTGAATTACCATAATTTTTTTCTCTTTATGCATTAATATTTATTTATTTATCTGTTCCAATGTTGGACACATAGTTACAACTGATATATCTTCTTGTTGAACTGATCCCTTTATCATTATGTGATGCCCTTCTTTGTCTCTTATTACAGTCTTGTTTTAAGGACTATTTTGTCTGAGTTTACTAGCCTAGATTTGTTTGTTTGTTTGTTTTTGGTTTCATGTGCATTGTAAATGTTTCTCCATCCCTTCACTTTCAGTCTGCATGTGTCCTTAGGTCTGAGGTGAGTTTCTTGTAGGCAGCATATAGAAGGGTCTTTTTTTTTTTTTTTTACACTGTATATTAGCCAACTTGACAATAAATTATATTTTTTTAAAAAGCATATTTTTTTATCCATCCTGCCACCCTCTGTCTTTTTATTGCAGCATTTAGGCCATTTACATTTAAAGTAATTATTGATAGGTATGTACTTATTACCATTTAGTTAATGTATTCTGGCTGTTTTTATAGTTTTTCTCTGTTCCTTTCTTCTTCTCTTGCTCTCTTTTTTTATAATTAATGAATTTTTGTAGTGTTAAGTTTGTATTTTTTAACTTTATTTTCTATGTATCTATTATATGTTTTTGGTTTGTGGTTACCACGAAGTTTTTGTCTAACATCCTAAGTATATAACAGTCTATATTAATTTGATGGTCATTTAAGTTCAAATACATTTTAAAAAATAAACCAAAACCTTCTTACTCATTCCTCCATTTTTATGTATATGCTGTCATATTTCACATATTTTTTTCAAGTTTATTTATTTTTTGTGGGGGGAGGGGCAGAGGGAGAATGAGAGAGAAAGAGAAAGAGAATCCCAAGCAAGCTCTGTGCTGTAAGCAGGGAACCTGGCATGGGGCTCAATCCCACAACCTTGAGATCATGACCTGAGCCAAAAGCAAGAGTCAGACACTTAACCAACTGAGCCGTCCAGGTGCCCCTTTAACATCTTTTTAGTCATAATTTTCTTACATCTAATTATGGT
Source organism: Herpailurus yagouaroundi (assembly GCF_014898765.1). Lineage (NCBI taxonomy): Eukaryota > Metazoa > Chordata > Mammalia > Carnivora > Felidae > Herpailurus > Herpailurus yagouaroundi. Next base: position 20,701,356 of record NW_024412395.1, on the reverse strand, counting down.
CATTTCTTTTCCACTTAAAGAAGTCCCTTTAACATTTCCTGTAAGGCCAATTTAGTAGTGATAAACCCTTTAACTTTTGTTTGTGTGAGAAACTTTTTATGTCTCCTTAAAATATGAGTGATACTCTTGCTATGTAGTTGTAGGTTTGTTTGATCCTTTCAGTACAGAGTCTCTTCTAGCCTGCAAAGTTTCTGCTGAAAAATCAGTTGATGGACTTATGGTTTCCCTCATAGACTGCTTTTTGCTTCTCTCCTGCTGTCTTAAAATTGCCTCTTTATCTTTAGCCTTTGACATTTTAATTATTGTGTGTCATAGCATGGACCTTCTGGGGTTTGTCTTGTATGTAACTCTCTGTACTTCTTGAACCTGGATAGCTATTTCCTTCCCCAGGTTAGGGAAGTTTTCAGCTATTTCTTCAAATAAGTTTTCTGCCCCTTCCTCTCTCTCTCTTCTTCTGAGACCTCTAAAATGTGAATGTTTGTTTGCTTGATGTTGTCCAAGAGGTCTTTTAACGTTTCCTCATTTATTTTCATTCTTTTGTCTTTTTGTCATTGAGCCTGAGTGCTTCTCATTACCCTGTTTTTCAGATCACTGATTTTTCTGCATCCTCTAATCTACTGTTATTTCTCTCTAGTTTTTTTTTTTTAATTCAATTATTATATTCTTCAACTCTGATTGGTTCTTTTTTCTATATTTTCCATCTCTCTATTATAGGTCTCACTGAGTTCTTCCCCTCTTCTCTCCAGCCCAGTGAGCATCTTTATGACCATAACTTTAAATTCTTTATCTGGCATATCTCCATTTCATTTAGTTCTTTTTCTGAGATTTTGTGATTTTCTTTATTTTGGAGTATATTCCTCTATCTTTCCATTTTTCTTGATTCTTTTTCTTTCTATGGATTAGGTGAAACAACCACTTCTCCTAAACTTGAAGGAATGGTCTTGTGTATGATCATTCCCTATGTAAACTGTGTGTTTGCTGTCTGGCTGGAGCTGTGGCTTGAGAGGGCTGGAGGTCCTGGAGCTCTCCATGCAGTGGACGTCCTGGCAGGATAGCTAAATCTGAAGTGGGCATAGATCAGCGTGGTCCCTGGGCTCTCCATGAATCAGGTGCCATGACAGGATGGTTAAGGCTAAAGTGGGAGAAGCTGGCATGTCCTGAGGCTCTATATGCAGAGAGCAGGTTGGCAGGACAGATAATGCTAAAGTGTGTATTATCTGGGATGTCTGAGGCTTTCTGCAGAGTTCCCTGGTAGAGTGACTCAAACTGAGTCAGGGTGCAGGCTGGGAGGTCATGGGTCTTTCCACACAGTGGATGGCCTCATAAGACAGATAAAGCTGAAGTGAAAGATGGGATGTTTTATGGGCACACTACAGGACACCTGAAGCTGAAATGGGTGCACACTGGGGTGTGTTGGGACACTTTGTGCAGGAGGTACCCTGTTAGGGTGGTTGGAACTGAGGCAGTGTGTGGGACAGGGGGTCCTTGGGCTCCCTGCTCGGAGCATGTCTTGGAAGGATCACTGAAACTAAAGTGGGTGCAAGCCAACAGGTCCTGGGCTCAATGGAGGGCACACCTTGGCAAGGTAGCTAAAGCCACAGTGGGTGTAAAATAGGATGTCCCATGACTCTCTGCACAGAGTGCCTCCAGTCAAGATGGGATATAGGCCAGAGAGTCCTGGGCTGCTTTGTATACTGGGAGCCCTGGCAGGTCAACTAAAGCTAAAGTGAGTGTGGACTGATGTGGTCCTTGGGCTCTCTGTGCAAAACGTGCCCTGGCAGAACCACTGAAGCTGAAATAGTTGCAAGTTGGATTGTCCCAGGGCTCTCCACACTGAGGGTGACCTAGAGGGATGGCTATAGTCAACTTGGGTGTAAGCCAGGGTGTTCCAGGGTATTCCGTGCAGGGTGCGACATGGCGGCATGGCTGGAACCGATGCAGGCAAGGGCCAGGGCTTTCCAAAGCGTTCTGCATAGGGGGCACTCTGGCAGGGCAACTGGATCTAAAGCAGATATCAGCTGGGAAGTTCTGGAGCACCGTGCACCAGGGGTGGCCCAGCAGGCCATCTGAAGCCAAAGTGGTGTAGTCTGAAGTGTTCTGGGGTGCTTGGCACTTGTGTCACCTTGAAGCCAAGGCTGGAATTGTAGTGGGTGCTAACCAGGGAGGGGTGTCTCAGTGTGCATTGCCTGTGGCCACCCTGTTGGATGGCTGGACATGTTATGGGATAGGATCCTGGGGTCACTGAGGTGGCAGGTCAGTTTGGGTGCCCAGACTGTTCACTAGTCTGTGCTTTCAAGATGGAGGAAGAGACAGACTATGTTTGTCAGCCTCTCCCATCCAAAGAGAGTTCCAGCAACCCCCTCACTGTTTGGCAGAGTTCTAGGGCTGATTCTTTTATATTCCAGTTGCTTTTTAAACCTTGGTTTTATTTTTGTTTTTGTTTTGTTTTAATTTTTATTTTTTTCTGTGTCCAAAGACACAGAAAATCTGCTCCTGGTCCTTCATTACTATCCTTCCTCACTGTGGTTCTCAGCATCAGGGTTGGGGGTTCCCTTCGTTACCAGATCTCTGTCTCTCTTGATGTTCCCATTTGCCATTCTCATTATCTTTTATTGTACAGAAGCTGTTCAGCCATCCCTCTGTTCTTCTTCAAGAGGAATTGCTCCATAAATAGATGGCATATGGCATGTTCTATGGAGGAGGTGAGTTCAGGGTCTTCCTATGTCACCATTTTAGACTGGAACCTCAAACATTGCTATTTATATGTGTCTATTGTCTAGATAATTTAAGAACATCAAATAAAAACTTAGAATTTCTAAGACAGTACAATAAACAGGGTTTTAGGTATTGTCTTTAATTTCTCCATCTTCCTTTCTGTTTATTTTTGAAAGTTATCTGTTACATTTTGTAACAATTCTTTCGCTGATTAAAAATATTGTTGCTGTATTGTTTATCCAATTATGGGGTAGCATATGTAAAAACAGAAATAAAATAAAAAACAAAGAACTATGTGTAGTAAGATTCTGGTAATCATTTAAAGAAACCTATAGCTACGTCTATGTCTAATTGTATATTAAAACTTGAGCTCGCTATATCCACTATCCAAATACCTAGCAGACAAGGGTGATGATAAAGAACTTTAAACATAAGTGGTATGCTGTGAGTTATACTTGTATTATATACAAATAATATATAAAAATAAATAACATAGAAATATACACTTATATTTGTATATTTATATGTTTATATATTTATATATTTATTTAATATATATAACATATAAATATATACAATACTATATACTCTAGTATACCATAACACACACAGACACACACACAATATTATAAACTCTAGTATATAGTAAGTATACTGGAAAGGGACATTGGTATACCACACAGCACTTATTCAGAGTTCATCAGCATCATGTGCATTCATTTATTTGTGTGTGATTCCATGAAATTTTTCACCTGTGCATATTCGCATGACCAGAAACACAATCACAATAAAGAACTGCTCCATATCACCATAAGGCTTTCTTGTGCTATCCCATTATAGCCACACTCATCCCCTCCCAACACCAATTAACCTGGCAATGACCAACTGTTCTCTATTTTTTCTAATTGGTCTTATTATTGCTTATAAATTCTCTAAAGACACTGTGACCCTTATTGCCTGAGGCAGCCTTACCCCTTGCATTGTACTGTCCTTCTTTCAACACTGGGCTGTGATAATGCTCAGAGACATCTGACATCTCTCCTCTCACTAGACAAAATCCCAAACACTTGCCTTGGCCAGCACCTCTCTGCATCTTCTGCCCTAGTCCCCTGCTGAGTCTCGGATGCACCTCCTGCCTGTCTCTCCTGCCTCACACTCCTCCAGGTGAGAACCTCTTTGCTGCATCAGGGAATATTCCAAGCACACAGCTGCCCTAGGTCTTTGCACCTTTTCTTCTGCCTGGAACATTATTTTGTCCAGAGAGTTAATCTAACCCTCTTCCTTCACTTAAGCCTCTGCTCAAATATTACCTCTAGCAAAAGAATTTTTATGACTTTCTTACTTAAAGTGGAACACACTCTTACCCAGCTCTTCATTATTATCTTGGTTCATAGTCTGCTTTATTTTTTGTCATTGCACCTATCATCCCCCAATATGTATGTTTTTGTCAAATTATCCATTATGTCTCTCTTCTCATCAGAATATAAATACCACAGGAAGAGCTCTGGTTTTGGTTTCTTTCTTACGGCTGTGTTCCATATGTCTAAAAACAGTTCCTAGCATATGGTGGATGCTCAGTAAATATTTGTTAGATAAATAAATTCTCACTAGTGAGCATGGAAATAAATTTTAACAAGGTGACTGTAATTCTCTCTTACCCAGTCAGCAGAAATATGAAGTACTGGAAAAATATGAAGAAACTGGCAAGCTTGGACATTGTTAATGAAATTTGAAATGACACAGAACTTGGGGGAAGAATTTTTGGCTGTTTCTAATAAATCTGAAATGCCCATATCCAACAGTTCTATTTCTAGGAATTTTATTAAAATATTGACAGTTGACACTTGAACAAAGCTAGATGTACAGCTAAATGTTCTCCTCAACATTATTTGAGGATAGCTGGATGCTCTCCTCAACGTTATTTGCTGTAAGAAAGTTCTAAATGCCCTTCTAGCAGAAATGATTAAACTAACTAAGTTCACCTGCACCATGGACGTTATGCAATGTTATGATGAGGGATCTCTGTGTGTGTGTGTGTGTGTGT
>NW_024412395.1:20625299-20696497 GCF_014898765.1 Herpailurus yagouaroundi | reverse complement strand
TATATATATATATATATATATATATATATATATATACGTCTGAATGCACATCTAGATACATGTGTGTGTGCATGTGTGTGTGTATGCTGTGTGTGTACAAAGTTATATCAGGAAATACTTATGCCAGTTAATTTATGCTATCCCTGATTACTGGGGTAGGCTTGAGGGAATTTTTTAACTTTCTCTACAATATATCCTCTATCTAATTTTTCACAACAATGTATTTCTTGTATAAATAAAATGTCATTAGAAAGGGTAAAAATGAAATGTAATGTACTCTCATTAAAGTAGTTCAGTATCCTTGACATATAATGCCATAAGGTATTTGGCATAATGTATTATCTTTTAACTGAGGATGTTCTCATTTAAACATAGCTCTTAAGCCAAAGAAATAAATTACTAATGGCAGAATTTCAGCAAGGATATTTCCACTATGGGGGGCTTCCTAGAGCATCTCGCAATGGATCATGAAGGCAAATGCAACATCGGCACCAATCAAAGGACAGTTTGGAGGAATCTCTAACTCTCCTTTTATTCACCACCCAGAATCATGGTCCACTGGCTGGCAAACTACAGAAGGGCTTGGAGTGGAATGTTCAGGATTCCATAACTGGAATTCAAATGACTACAAACAGAGAGGAAATCACCCTCTGTCCTGCTGTTTAACCTAACCTTAATGCCAGTTGCCCACTCTAACTGAGCCTGGTTTGCTAGATGTTCCACTGCAGCACTGGTCATGAGTGGATTTGCCTCTGTATCACATGATCTCTACACCGCATCCAAATTGCCTCATAAATGTGTTCCTTTAGATCCGAAATAGCAGATCCTCTAATTTCTCAGTCTTTTCAACATAAAAATTATCAGTACACAATTTTCCCGGTGTTCTGCTGGGAGAATGGGGATATGACTAAGTGCAATTTAGTTAACATTACTTGTAAATAACTCTATGCACATACCTTACTGGCCCTTGATCAATAGCAACATGCCTAGGGTTGCTAGGGGGTTGTAGGGGGTGCATATTAACACAGCAGTTAACACTCAATGAATAATTATAGGGTGTACTTCAAGCTGAAAATGAAAGGACAGAAAGAAAAAGACCAAATAAAGATGCAAAATGTAATACATGGAGGATAGACTGTCAAATGATAGGACAGAAAAAAAAAAAAAAACAGTAGAAGGTATGCTTAGTGATACACAGGAGTAAATACTTGGCAACAGTATGCAATGATACTACCATACAGGATGAGTGAGAAATATACAAAAATGAGGTTTGTAGGATATAGTAAGCAACACCATGACTTGCTGGGCTAGGGCCCTCAAGTATGGCATACAACTACCATCAAAAAAGCCCAACAATTTCATATTAAAAAGGAGGTAGGAAAATAATTTACATTTGTAACTCTTTTAGGATACAGTGTTTTCACGCACATTTTCACATTAAATGTCACAGGTCTGCTAACCTGCTTAGAAATCAATGAATCTAAACATATGGTGGGTAGCTCAGGAGAGGCACAAAATGAGATGGAAGAAGAGAAGTAACCTTTGGAAAGAATGATAAACCCAGCCAATCTGTTGGAGGACACGGATGGTACCTTATTATCCTAGACTGAAAATCTATCACAATCCTTTCCCCAGTGGGTAACAGATTCCAACCTTACAAAAGAAGATATACGATAAGCACATGAAAAAGTGCTCCATTTCATTAGTCACCAAGGACATGAAAATTAAAACCACAATGAGACACCACCACATCTTGAACAAAGTAGTTAAAAGTAAAAAGACTGAAAAGGCTGAGGGTTTGAAAGGACATAATGCAACCAGAACCTCATATTTACACACAGCTAGCAAATACGTTAAATACTACCATCTATTTGGGGAAAAAAAGGATTTGAAATTTTCTAATAAAACTATCCCTACCCCATTACCCACCAGTTGCATTCCTAGGTATTTATCCAAGAGGCATAAAAGGATTTGTTCACAAAAAGCCTTGCACAAGAATGTTTGTGACAGTTTTGTAAATAATAGTGAAAAACAGTCCTGATGTCAACCAACAGGAGAATGTATAAATAACCTGTGCTACATTCATACAAGGGAATTTTACTCTGCAATCTAAGGTCAACATGGATGAAGTTCAGAAATTCTATGCCAAGTAAAAGACAACACAAAAAAGTACATATTATATGATTCCATTTATAGAAAATCCTCGAAGTGTATAACCTAACTAAAGTCATAGAAATCAGGTGAATAGTTGCTGATGGGGACTGGGGCTGGAAATAGAATGGGACTGACTGGGAAGGGGCAGAGGGAACTTTCTGGGGTAATTGAAACACTTGTCTTGATATGCATTCATCAAAACATACATTTACCATCTGAACATTTTACTATATGTAAATTATACCCCAATTAAAAATCACAGAGATATGTTAAGGTAAAATGAGAATTTCAGCTGTGTAAATACTTTATGAAAATATCATTCAACTAAAAGCACAACATCTGGAAAATTCTACTCACAGTACATTCATAGTTGAAATTGTAAAAAGAGTAGGGAAAGGAACTGCTATCCCAGGACAAAGTCTGACAAAGGAGAAGTTATCTGTCGGTAGTGTAGACATGATGAGTGCATTGGCAGGAAACAGTCTGAGTGGGATTCACTGAGATCCTGTCCTCTACATCATATTTGGTCACTTTATATAGACATTCTTGTTCTAACCTCCAAACTTTTTATTTACTATGTATAATATGGTTAGCAAGAAAACTGAATTTTCTTCAAAAAAGAAAGAGAAGGAGAAGGAAGAAGAAAGAAGGAGAAGAGAAGGGACGAGGAAGAAGGAAAAGTAGGAGGAAGAGAGGAGAGGTGGGAGTTTAAAGTAGAAGAGGAGAGCCTGGGTTGCTCAGTTGGTTAAGCATCTGACTCTTGATTTCAGCTCAAGTCATTATCTCATGGTCATGATTTCATGGTCATGAGACAGAATGCCATGTAGGGCTTTGCGTGCCCTCTGCCCCTCCCTCACTCACACATTCATGTGCACTCTCTCTCTCTCTCAATAAATAAATAAATAGATCGATAGATAGATAAAACAGTATTTTTTAGAGTAGAAAAACAGAGACCACCAGAGAATAAAAATTGGGAGGATGATCCTGAGGAAGGACAGCGTAGCCTAATGAGGAAAATTATTAAGTTTAATTGCTTAATGTAGGATGTGTCTCTTTACTTTTCTCTTCCCTCAAATTTTGAGGAAAACATCTATTTTCTGATTAAATCATGGTTTCACTCAAGCTCTGTTTGAAGACTGCATTCAGAACGTCAGTCTTGTTCCAAGATGGAGATGGGTCAAGAGTGGGGACCACCCACCACAGTTCTGCCCCCTCCAACCCAGGTTCAAGTCCTTATAGAGTTTGTGACAGATGGAAGTCTGAACTAGACTTGCAAACCAGATTTTAGAAATCCAAAAGGATCACAGAAAAGTCATGAGCTAAATCTCTCAAGATACAATACACTTTAAGGTGTAGCCTCCCCCCAAAAAGAATCCTGCAAAAACCTCAAAGAGGATTAACTAGAATAAAAATCCCAAATTGCAAAAGCCTCAAAGAGGATTAACTAGAATAAAGATCCAAGGGGGCCTTGTGGGGTGCTCAGGAGACTCTCAGATGAGCACACATTTTAAAGACTTGCACAAATTTAGAAAAAAGGAAACACAGCCAAGAATACGTATTAGTGACTTCAACATGGCATTATAATAATGTTACAAGGGCTGAGGCTTGGAATAAAGTGCGCCTATAAAAATGCTAAGGAAAGCCAAAAGAGGGGAAGAGGCACTTTAAAAGTTTTATGGTAAGAAAAATAAGTAAACGACAGGATGATTGTTCAGCTTGGGCAAATAGAATAATAAGATATGGGGGAAGAATGGCAATAAGCGTTTAATAAGAGTTAATACTCACTGAATATTTCCTAAGTACCAAGTACTAAGCTAAGCATTTTATGTTTACTATTTTATATGACGCTTATAACAGCCTGTAGGCCAGTGGTATCATTAGTCTGGCATTCACAGTGGGCAAGTGACTTTGTCTAGGGCACACAGCTAGCAGAGGATACAGACAAAAGTTTCAGTGTAGCATTCTGAGTCCAGAGCTCGCCCTCTTAGGCACCAGAGGTAATTACCTTTCAAAGTCTCATTGTTGCTGTTACTACTGAAATCCTTGTGTCTGTTGGCCATCTGGATGTCTTATGCTGAGTGAAATAAGTCAGTCAGAGAAGGACAGATATATGTTTTCACTCATATGTGGGTTTTGAGAAACTTAACAGAAGACCATGGGGGAAGGGAGGGGGAAAAACAGTTACAAACAGAGAGGGAGGGAGGCAAATCATAAGAGACTCTTAAATACAGAGAACAAACTGAAGTTGCATGGGGGTGGGGGGAGGGGAGAATGGGTGATGGTCATTGAGGAGGGCACTTGTTGGGATGAGCACTGGGTGTTGTATGTAAGCAATCAGCCACAGAAATCTATCCCAAAAACCAAGAGCACAGTTTACACACTGTATGTTAGCCAATTTGACAATAAATTATATTGAAAGAAAAAAAAAAGAAATCCTTGTCTACATCTGAAAAGAGTAGAAACAACTTGCTTAAGAAGGAGTAAAAAATCTAAAATAGTCGAAGAGATCATGCAGCTTTTCAAAATAAAATTAGCCTCCTGCTTAAGCTAAGTTACAGCATAGAAAAGACAGGAAATTTAGATAATCAATCTCTCAACCAGTGTTGGGATGGGAGAGAAAGTTGGCTGTTTCTCTCTGGCATACAAACAAAATCACTCAAGCCCTCACCCCAAGTGGCTGTCGGAAGGACTGACCCCCAGAGATGGGTTTGAGGATTTTCCCCACGATGCCAATGCATGTCCTGACATTGGTCCCATCTTCCTGTGGATCCCTGATTAGCTGACCCAGGTGCCTCTGTCACATTCATTCTCTGAAAATGAATTAACAAGATCCCCCAAGCATCCCTATTGAACTTAATTCCCACAGGCACTGTCAACAGGTGGCCTCTCTTACTAAACTCTAGAAGTCAATCAAGTATACTAGAGAAAAAAAAAAAAAACACACAGGAAAATACATCACATAAAAATAAATTTGAAACTCAGTACTAGAATTTAGTGGTCATGCCTCCACAGGGAATCACCTGGCCTGGCATTTCCACCCCAAGGCCAGGCCTGCTGCTCCCATTTTCTAAGAACTAAACTCCCTCTGCCCTGGAGCAGTGGGTAAGGACTTAGGCTCATACTCTTTAGATAAGAATCGTAGCCCTGCCATTCATTCATTGCAGGGCTTGCTTTCTTCATGTCTATGGTGGGTAATAATGTTACTTGTGGTATAGTAATCTTGTACGGATTTTATGAGATTCTTCATTTACAGCATTTATATGGCATGCACATCTCATAAGAGTGTCATACACAAAGTAAGCATCAGCAAATATTAGTTACTTGTGTTATTTCTAGTTCTGTGAGATCCAAATTTCTAGAGCTAGAGCTGTGATGTCCAATATGACAGTCAGATGCCACGTAGGCACATGTCACATTGGAACACTTAGAATGCGGCTGATCCAATAGGAGATGTGCTGTAAGTATAAAACAAATAGAAATTTTAATACATAGTAAAAAAATAATTTAAAATATCATTTTATACTGATTGCATACATCAAAATGACATTTTAGATATGTTGAGTTAAATAAAGTACATTATTACAATTAATTTCACTTCACCCATTTTTTTTTTTTTTTGCATTTTTTTAATGTGGCTACCAGAGACTGAAAATTCCATGTGTGATTCACATTTGTGACTCGTATTAGATTTCTATTGGACAGAGCTGTTCCAAGCATGGTCCATGGAGTAGCAGTATAGGCATCTCTGGGAGCTTATTAGAAATGCAGGATCCCTACTCCAACCCAGATATACTAAATCAAAATATGTATTTTAAAAGCTACCCAGATAATTTGCATGCTCATTAGAATCTGAGAAGCACTATCCTACAGGAAGAATGAGTTAGCCTCCTACACAGTCTGTATGGCAAGGAGGGGAATCCCTTATTACTTTATCAAATGGAGAAGGTGAGGCCCCACATGCCCAACCTTTTTCAGACTTTCCATAACTGGAAGACCCATCAAAAGCCCCATCCTCCTACGTTCATCCACAGAACTCCGTGCTTTCAGACTGATTTCAGATAGATTAGATGAGAAATTTTGGACATAGAAGTGGAAGGAGAAAACAAACCAATTTTTAATAATTGTTCACAAGGGATAGAGGATAGATTCCAAAGTGTATTCAGCATGATAGTAATTCAAGGCAAAATTCAAAAGCTTATTTTTTAAATAGACAGTAACCAAAAAAAAATTACATTTCATTATGAAATTATTAGACTTCATTAAGCATCCTTTATGATGAAAGAGCATGAAAATATGCCCCATGAGGAAAATGTTGAAGACTTGGGGTGTTTGGTATAGAGAGAAAAATGTCAAGAGTATAGTGTGGCTATGTTTAAATTTTTGAAGGGTTTTTTTTATATGAAAAATAGGTTAATTTTATGCAGCTCCTAAGTGCAGAACTGGGAGAAATGGATGGAAATTAACAAGAAGCAATTGGATATGAGAAGTCTATGTAATAATTAGAACTTTACAGAGTAACGAATTAGTCATCTCTAGCATGCAATCTGAAACCACACTCAAAGATGCTTCAAGAAGAAGCCACCCTGTCAGAAAATTTTGTACCACAGAACCAATCCAGCCCCTTTGTTGGTTTGTAAGCTCCTATCTGCCAAATCTTAAACGTTTATATAGAGGTCTTAACTGAGTTCAGTCATGTATATTGTCCAGGCATTCTCAACATCACATCACAATCTCAAGGCTGAGTCCTTGGGGCAGGTTCTAGCAGTGGAGATGGAAAGCAAAACCCACATCCTAAGGACAGGGGATGGGGTGAGGAGCACCCAATTGCACAGATCCAACTCATCTTGATGAGGAGCCCCCAACTGCATAGATCCAACATCTTCTCGATGACCTTCCTCAACATCTTTTCAAATTACATTTACGTCATGATTCTACTACCTCAGTTAGTAAATATAAAAGAAATTGTCACAACAACACTGCTAATGTTATACTTTGACTTCTAGCCTTAACCTGCATAAAACAGAGAACAGAAGGTTAGTCTGGACCTTAGAGACAGTCACTTAGTTTTGGCCAGTTAATAAATGTCTTGATACTATGTTATTTGAACACAAATAAGACAGTTTCCTTATCTTACCAATAGAAAAAGGTCTATTTCATTATATTCCAATTAAAAAGAAAACACTTTTAATGACAAATGTGTGCATGGCTTCTTTAAAAAAGGAGGTAGGTTTGGAGAAGGAGTGGATTGAAAACTAAAGCTTCTCTAAGAAATCTTCTATTTGATATAAAAGGAAGAGCAAAACAAGTTGACCAGTGACAACGGGGTCTAATTTGTACTGTATAGAATGTGACCCTCTGCCAAGGATAAAAGAAAAATCAGGAGAAAATATTAATAAATTGAGCTTCAGAGTTAAGAATAGTGTAAGCAGGCTGATGTCTGCTATATAGCTACCACGTCTTTTAAGCCTTAAGTCTACCTCAAACCATTTGAAAATGGAGTTAAAAACAAAAATAATCTTCACCTTTGTAACAGGTTACAGATTTTCAAAGATCTTTGACATAGTATTATTACAATAGAGGTTTTCTGCAGGGTCATAAAGAAAAGCCATGTGGCTTATATAAGACACAAGAATAAACAAGAAATGGAAAGCCATAAAATCCTAACTAAAAACAATCTGAGTTAGCAAGTCATTAAGCTCCAATGTTAAAGCTGAAAACTCCACACTGAGCCCTGACATCTAAAATTATTATCATTGCAAACTAGTTCTCACAGAAGCTCTCTGATTCCTGGGGCTTCTTTCCAGCCCCTGAAACTTGAATAGATGCCAAATTCAGCAGGAAAGAAAATGTTACACTAGTGAGTAAATAAGTAGGTGGGTGGAATCAGTGTGAGGTAGAGAAGGCACATATTTTGTGGGCACATTAACTGTTAGACCAGGGTTTGTGGATGGAGAACTGGACAAGGGGTTAGAAGTCTAAAGCCTGCACTGATGGACTGTGAGGACTCAGCAAGTTTCAACTACTGAAGGTCTCAACTTGCGTATTTGAGGACAAAAATATAAAATTGTGTTAATGTTCCCTAACCTTCCTTATTTATCAGAATCACCTGTTTATTGATTTATTTACATTTATATTTATAAGAAAGTTTTACAAATTTCCATGCCCACACTAGACCTACTGGATGAGAATCTCTAGGGGAGGAGCCCAAGAAGGAATATGTTTAACAAGTACCATTGGTAATTCAGGTCACCAGGTTTGTTGATAATTATTGCTTAAATGACACTGAAATCTCCTCTCAGTTCCAAAATTCCACTTCTTTTTTTTATTTGTTTCAAATAATATTTTCTCATAACCTAAAGAGATAAATGTAGAACATTTCTATTTAATCAACAAGTAATTACATAAGTTATTTTTATAAGTTTACTTATTTATTTTTTTTTCTTTTTTTTTTTTCAACGTTTATTTATTTTTGGGACAGAGAGAGACAGAGCATGAACGGGGGAGGGGCAGAGAGAGAGGGAGACACAGAATCGGAAACAGGCTCCAGGCTCTGAGCCATCAGCCCAGAGCCTGACGCGGGGCTCGAACCCACGGACCGCGAGATCGTGACCTGGCTGAAGTCGGACGCTTAACCGACTGCGCCACCCAGGCGCCCCTACTTATTTATTTTTAGAGAGAGAGGGTGGAGCAGAGAGAGAAGGAGAGAGAGAGAGAATCCCAAACAGGTTTCATACTGTCAGCATAGAGCCCGACGTGGGGCTTGAACTCATGAACCGTGAGATCATGACCTGAGCTGAAATCAACAGTCAGAGGACACTTAACCGACTGAGCCACCCAGGTGACCCTTACATAAGTTATTTTAATGTAATTGTCAGTCTTAAAAAATGGTAGATATGGTTGCAAGCTTTATCCAGTCTAAAAAATACTGAAGGAGTCTGGCCAACCTAACTGGCCAAAAGAAAATTGCAGGTATAGAATTTAGGGAAAACAATGTCTTTGTAGTATCAATTCTATTTCAGTGAAAAGGAGACATTACAGAAACAAGAAAAAGACTATTACATACAAATAAGTTTTCTTCTGAATGTAACTAATTTTTACATTTATATTTTCCACTAGTTTTGAATATACCTATGAGGTAAGAATAAATACATTCTATTATCTCTACTTTATAAAGGGATAAATTGAAGCCAAAATTGGGTAACTCATCTGGCCCAACGTTAAGTATCATCATCAGTGGCACAGACCAAATCAGACTTCTGTTCACTTAATTCCCCTTTCAATATTTCTTTCCATACAGTTTCACTTTATTAAAATGTAATAACTATTATCTCCACTTTGCATACATTTGAAAGTTCCCATGATGATACCCCCCCCAAGAAAAAGTTTGTTACTTTGAGATTAATAGGAGGCAACTTATAGATAAATATCCTACATTCTCTGAAGTAGAATTCCTAGAATATCAGCTCCACAGCCAACAATTGGAGCAGAATAATTTTAAAAATTTTACATCTCAAAAATTGCTGCAGGAGAAGCCAATCTGTTACATATTTATTTCTCTATCCTTAACAAATTTGTCTCATAGCTTGTTGGATAAAGCTATGCATCAATAGCCCAATACTTCTATAATATCTGTTCGATTCAGGGAAATGGAACATATTTCCCAAGAGTGTGGGTGCTATAATTTTCAAAACAGAGAGGTGATTTTCTAAATAAAAGTAGTGGCTACTTTTACTTTTTTTGGCTATGATATTTCCTTCTATGAATTAATACCACAATGTAGGACATCAGAATGTGAGGTTAGCCTTGGACAATCAAAGATTTTGGAGGACATAGGGCATTTTATTGTTTCATGTAGTAGAAATGCTAGCTCCTAATTATCCTTGTAAAAGTGGCATATCACTTAACAATATACATTTATTTTAGTTACATTTTAATGGAAAGGGATATATGAACCAGTGTGAGTGTGTGTGTGTGTGTGTGTGTGTGTGTGTGTGTGTGTGCCTGTGTGTGTGTACATGCATATGTGTTGTTGCTGGGAGACAATTCCTCCATGGACTTGTCCTATTTTTGCATATCTTATAATTAAAGATACTGACAGCTTTTATTCCAGACTATCTTTTCAAGGATGTTTATATAGCAAATAGCCTTGGAAGAGGACAATGTCATCCTCTGGGGCAACGGTTGTGCCAGGTTTTCTTTTACCCACCTTATAAAAGGTTGCGTTTTCTAAAGCTCAGTATGTCTTTCCTGTCACAGAACTTACTGTGTGTGCCGGTGTCATGTGGCTTGTTGTTATGTTGCCCTGTGGGAACTGAGGCTCAAGAAATAAATACAAATGACAATACTCTGGCCACTGACATAGCTGTGGGTAACAAACTGTCCTTTGTCTCTGATCCGGGATCTCATGTTTTTTGCCAGTATCTATGAAACAGTTGCAGGCTAACATGTTAGCTAGCAAGTAGGGTAATATGTGAGATCCTTTACAGTTCTTGATAGGTGTGTATGTCAGTTATTCACGTTTGAGCTTACAAATAGATCTTCCTACGATGGCTTTGTGCAATTCTTGTAGACCTGTTTGTCTTTCAACTGCTTCTATGTATGCTAAGAAATCCTGGAGAGTCCCTTTATAACTGACCATTTCAATTAAGAAACTGAACAGCCCTGGGAAATTTTTTGAAAAATCAAAACTTTTGTCACAGGTTCTATTACACCATTCCAAAATTCTCACATCTCCCATTTTTTCTGTGTCAAACTATTGCAATAGAATGCTTAAGTCGTGGTTTGTGTACTTCTTGCATTAAAATCAACTGGGATGCTTTGAGTGGGATCCCAAATTTCTAGTGTAGTACCAAATCTATGAGCAGTCAATTCTGAAAGCACTCATAGAGAACTCAGAGTAGTGTTATGTTCTCAGTGACTGACTAAGCTCAAGTGAGTATTAACTGTTATGGAGCTTAAAGAGTGATCCCTCACACACATGCCATAGTAGATGCAGGACACAATAAAGTGTCCAGTCCAGTGCCTGGGTCATACTTATTGGCTGTTCAGCTTTATCCCTTCCCAGAGAAAAGAGATCACATAATCCCATTATTGAAGGAGACTCTGCCTTTGGATCATATTCTAACTTTCTCATTTTAAAAATGAGGAAGCTGAAGTGTCTGCATTTCAACAGAAACTTTAAAGGGAATACTCCTTTCTTCTTCTAGGTTGTTTGTTTTTTAATCTTGCATTTTACTATTTTTAAAAAATTAATGTTTATTTTTTTTTGAAAGTGGAGAGAGAGTGTGTGTACATGAGAGGTGGAGGGTCAGAGAGAGAAGGAGAGAGAGAATCCCAGGTAGGCTCCATATTGCCAGCACAGAGCCCAATGCGGGGCTCGAACTCACAATCTGCGAGATCATGACCTGAACCGAAATCAAGAGTCAGATGCTTTTAACCAACTGAGCCACCCAGGTTCCCCTTTAATCTTGCACTTTTTTTTTTTTTTTAATGTTCATCTATGTTTCAGAGAAAGAGAGACAGACAGACAGAGTGCGAGTAGGGGAGGGGCAAAGAGGAAGACACAGAATCTGAAGCAGTCTCCAGGCTCTGAACCCGATGCAGGGCTCAAAATCAACCGTGAGATCAAGACCTGAGCCTACGTTGGATGTTCAACAGACTGAGCCACCCAGGCACCCCCCCTTTAATCTTACACTTTAAAAATGCTTTTTACACACCTGTAATATAACACGCATTATATTAAACCCACATGATTTGTTTTTATGTTTCTCAAATTGGCTTTGGCTTTCTAATATTTAAGGTTGGTTTGTTTACCCCTCTATCTTTAATATTTGATACAGTGTCTAGTCTATGGCAGGGCTTCAGTCAATGTGTAAGTGCCCAAAAAAGCAAAGCCTTCAGTGTCTAAAGAGGAGAAAACCAACACCTGGTGCTTACTGAATGCTTACCATGTATCAGGCACTATGCTGTAATTGTTTCTCCTTCAAACATAGATCATCTCATTTAATTCTGATAAGTCTGTTGTTATCTCCATGTTACAGATGAGAAAACAGGACTCTTAAGGAGGCTGCATTATTTGCCCCACATCACATGGCCAGGAAATGGGGGTGCTGGTGCTCAGTCATGGCAATCCCCACTTTAGAACTAAGTTCGCTCTTACTAGGCTAACTGGACCTCTGAATCCCTTTATATCACACCACATAACCCATATATTCATAACAACTAGCCTCTTGTTTAATTGTAATAAACCCCAAGTATTATTTATTTCTCAGGAGAAGTGGGAGGGGACTTTGTAGGCAGAATAGTGGCCACCCAAATGTGTCTAAATCTTACTGTCTACTACCTGTGAATGCTAGGTTACATGGCAAAGGGGAGTTAAGGTCTTGAGGAACTGGGATTGCTTCTCATCTGACTTTGGGATGAGAATATGATCCCAGATTATCAAGTCACACCCAATGTAATGACAAGGGTCCTTGTAAACAGAAGAAGGAGGCATAAGAGTCATAGTCAGAAAGACATTTGAAGAGAGTACATTGCTAGCTTTGAAGATAGAAGAAGGAATCATAAGCCAAGAGGTAAGAGTTGCATCGAGCTGGGAAAAGCAAAGAAAGGATTCTCCCTCCAGAAGGAGCACAGCCTTGCCGACACCTTGATTTTAGCCCAGTGAGACTCACTTCACACTTCCAACCTCCAAAACTGTGAGATAATCAATCTGCATTGTTTTAAGTCATTACATTTGTGGTAATTTGTTACTGCTTCCATAAGAATGAGATAGGGGTGTGATTAATAGGAAATAATGCCTGTGCCAGAGATAGTTAGTTGCCCCTCAAAGACTGGCATTTCCCTTCCAAAGCATACAACTGTAGCTAGAAAATGGCTGATCAGCCAGATGTGACACTTTCCAAGGACTTCTAATCCCCCTGTCCTTCTTTGCATTGATAGAGGGACAATGACTAGTCTCCTTACTGGACTGCTGAAGTGTCTCAGTTCTGAATCAGGATATTCAAGTTCTAGGTCTGTGATTCTCATGTTTTCTGCTGTCTAGATGATGCAATGCTAGCTTTTAGCCACAAGATGGAAACTCATGCACAGAAAGGTTAACTAAACTCACCTAAAGCCACAGAGTGTGGCTGAAATAGAATGAATGGAAGGGGCGATGAAGTTGGCTGAGGCTGCCAAAGTAGGCAAGGGCCAGATCACACATGGCTCTGTGAGTGACGTTAAGAAGTTTTTACTTAGAAGAAGTCACTGAAGTCATTTTTCTTGCGAATGACACACTCAGATAAGCTTTCCTATAAGGTTGATTTGGTAGGAGTATGGAGAAGAAACTTAATCATAGCTAATAGTTATTAAGTGCTTATCGTATAAGGTTCTGTTCTAAGTGGTGTATAAGTGTGCGTATGTATGTGTTCATTTGATGAGCTAGGAATTATTCTTTCTATTTAATACATGAGTAAATTAAAAGTAAAAGAATGAATTTGTCCAAGATTACACAGCTTATAAGTGAGAGAGTAAGAATTTGGACCCAGGTAGTGTGTTTGTAGAGCCCACATGCTGAGCCACATTAAACACACACCCCCTCAATGTAGAAGGGGTAAGAGTAGGAGGAAAATCAGCCTGGAAACTATTATAGCAGTTCATGTGAGAAATAATGCTAGAAGAGGACATAGATGAAATAAACAGAATAAACAAATACATATATATTTGGAAGTAGAATTAACAGAATGTGATACTAGATTGAAAGTGTGCAAAGAGGTGAATGAGAGTAAAATATTAAGGATGCTGTCCGGGTTTCTAGCATAAGCACTTGGCAGGAAGAAAGACAATTTCCTAATTCTGGAACACTGGAACAGAGTCTCATATGGGATTGAGCAGGATAATGAAGAGTCCAATCTGGAAAACTGAATTTAAAATGCTATGTATTATTCACAGAGAACTAGCTGGGTCCAGTACTGAGTCTTGAGTCTAGAAGGAATTGGGACACTTTTGATACCTTTCACCAATAGTCATAAATAGAATCAAAGTGTTAGAAAAACAGTTCCTAAAAGAATAAAACGAATTGTGATTATGCATTCCACGTAGAGACACACAGAATGTTTGAATGAGAAGCAGCACTGCAATTCAGCTGGTTTTCTTGCTTTTCCATTGACGTGGGGATTGGTTCTGCACCCCCTCCCAATGTGCCTGAAATAATGGCCAGAAGACACAAGGAGTAATTTAACCAATCTTAAGCACACAGAGGTCTTAGTAAGCAACACCTCTCTTGAGGACAGAACCTGATGAGAAGTTCAGAGTAGAACATGGAAAAATGCTAAATACTAGATTAAGTGGAGGAGGAAACTGTGAAACTTCCCTGCAGGAACAGTTGGACAATAAGCAGATGGTTCTTCTATATCCTACTTGCCAGGGCATTCACATATTCAACAAGGATGGAGAAACAGATTTGGAAGGAGTAACCTTGTTTCAGAAATTGCGCTGCCAAGAGGAACCTCATTACCTCTTGGCTTGGTGTCCGAGAAAAATCTAATCCAGCTGACAAAGTGAAGTTTAGTAAGACACCCAACTAAAGATTGTAAATGCACTAGTCTCAGCATGTTTTTCTAAATACAATCTTCTGCCCTGAAAAGGAGAATCTAACTGTTCATTAATGAAGTGCAGGTGTATGTGAACAATTGAAATAAAGGGTAAAATTGTTCAGAAGTGAAAAGAAATGCCTAAAACCGAATGGTATGACTATATGCAGGGGGTTTATTCATTTGTTCAAGAAATTCCCGTTGAGCTCTTATCTGCCTTTGGCCAGGCAATGTGCTCACTGCTGTGAAGTCTACTACAGTTGCTAAAACTGTTCCTGCTCTTGAGATATATGCAAAATGAAAAGAAGAGGAAAAGACGAGAAAGGGGAAGAAATGAAAAAATTAGATGATGAGGAAGACAGAAATTATATAGAAGAGGGAGAAGAATGAGATTGAGGGAGAAGAGAGAAAGAATATGAAAAGTGAAAAGAGTTGTTTACAGCCCCCACCATACTTCAGGCTTGTACCAGGTCTCATCTAGATTAGTATTGTCAATCCCTAAACACAGTGCCTTTTATTATTTCTTTGGACACATATTCATTGTTTTGCTGTGGCCGAGTCTCTAGAAAGCAGAGCCTGCAATAAGAATTCAGGTGTTAATACTTTATCTGGGAGGTACAAGGTCAGGAGGCAGTGACAGAAAGTGGGAGGCACAAAGCTAGGAAAATATGAAGAAATACTATGTGATGTGTTGCAGTGCTGACTACCATTTTGTATTGAACCCCAAAGATATATAGTAGGTTCTGTATTTGGAAAACAGAACTGCTCTGGGAGGATTGCAAGAATATATTGGAATAATATACAGGTGCACTGGAAATAGCCTGGCTCCCTCCTAAATCCTGTTTCCTTTTGGTGGAGGTTCACACCTTAAGGAGCGAAGTCTCCACTGCCAGGTTGCAACACCTAGTCCTTCGGCTGCTCCTCAGGAAACCAGAGTCCACACATCATGATGTGGCATCTTGTCCAGGTCTGAAAGTGGACTAGCTACCATGTGCTTGTAGAACATCAACCAAGAGAAAGAAAGAAGGTGGTAAAGGAATATACGAAGAGGCAAAACTTGAATTCAAGTATCTTTTATGTGCCAGAGACGGTGCTGAGTGCTGTGCAAATAACAGTGGACAACAGATATGGTCTCTGACCTTGTGTAGTGGCCTGCTTAACAGTGCACACAGACAAACAATTACAGCGAGGTGAGAGATACAGGGCTTTGACCACTGAGGACCAGAGACCCTATGTGGTCTGTAAAGGTTCCCAGAAAGAGCAATGTCTAAGAGAGAGGGGTTATCCAGGTGATCGCCAGAGCCAGAGTAACTTTGTGTTAGAGGGGGAGGTGGTGGCATGGGAGACTGTAGGACACTGGTCAGTCAGACACTGTTTCCCAAGGCCTAGAAAGTTAAAGTTATTGGAGCTCAGGGTGTTGTACAGGTTTAAAGAAGGTAATAGTGTAATTCCTACCACCTCATGATCTGATTATCATAAGGCCTAACGTCACAGACTAGAAGCCTATCTGGCTACCCTCAACTCACGTTGCTTACTTTCAGCTGCCCTATATTCAGGTCCAACTTAATTACTGGTTTTGCTCTAAGTATGTTCCATGACTTTCTACTTCTGTACTTTTATTCCAATGGTTTGTTTCTCTTGGGATTCTTTCGCCTTCACATGAATACCTGTCTAAACTCCTGCGCTTCTTTTCAGTCCACTAAAAGCTTTTCCTCATGAACCTATCCTATGTCCCCCACATCCTGCTGGTCTAATCTCTCCTTCCCTAAAATTTTCATTTTCTCTTAATATCCCATGTCAGTTCTGTACTTATTTTTTGACTGTCTCATCTCCCCTCCTAGACTGTTAAAAATCAAAACTAAAACTGATGGACATAAATAACTTAAAATCATTGATGGCATCCATAATCTCTTTTCTCTGGAGAACAAAAGGAATACATTTAACTCTGGAAATTATTCAGAAATCAACTAGTGTCATGAGCCAAGATCACTCAGCAAACTCACTGTTTCAGTCCAAGATGATCTCCCTGGCCCAGTGACCCTCCTTGTTTTCCCCTTTGCTTTCTTCCTCAATCTTTCCCCATGGACCATTTCCATCACTTCATGATTCTCAGAGATTCCATTTTGTCTGATTCCATTCCAGGCTCTCTGGACCACCTAGACTTGACAAGGAATGCTGACATCCAAACCGCAGATCATTTTGGTTTTGTTAACAGTAAAGCAATTTCCTTCTTTGTGCTGCCCATAAAGCAAAAAGAATCCAACAAAACTTAATACATCACTCTCTCACTTGATGAGCTTTTCATTTTGAATTGCATATACATTTGCAATTTTCCATTTACATGATGGGCTCTGGCACTTGGGAATACAAAGCAGGACCCTAAAAATGGCCTTCAAGGGCTTTACAGCCTAGTTGTGACAAAGACAATAATATCAATGGCTAGAAATCAGGCAAAAAGGGATGTGCTGTAACAGGGGTGTGGGCTTAGTGCAATAGGATTAGCAAACCTGAAATGTCACTGGTAAAAGAGTTTGAGAAATTCCTATTCCTATTTCAATCATGTGAATTATACCTTGAGCTAAATAAATTAGGACATTTTTAATGTCAAGAACAGCCTGATAATTTCATGAGTACTAAAGTAAGAACTCTTCAATATTTTTGCTAAGCACAGTAATTCAATAAACATTTGCTAAATCACAGTAGGATAAATTTGTTATACTTGATTTTAAAACAGTCACTAAAGTGAGATACACAAACAATGAAACATAACAGGTAAAAACCAATCTCAATTTAAACTCCTGGCAACATAATTGCCTTTAAATATCTAATACTCTTTTTTCTAAACTTATCTCGGCTTTCACACTTTTGGGGAAAATATTTGGAGAGAATATTTGAAATATATATACATTTGAAGTACACATATACTGACTTTCTCTTATACCCATAACCCCAACAGCGAGGGTTTTTTTCAAAGTATAATGGTTACAGGCCAATTATCTTCTATCTTTTGGTCTCATGTGAACTGTCATCAAATAGCCTGTTGTTAACTAGCACAGATTATTTCATCCAGTTATCCCTGCTTTTCTTTTAGCATGAAGAGAGAGATAATGCTATAAACACACTTCTTCTCTAACAGTCAACACTAAAGGAAGTTCTAAGTGCATGTTTCCCTTAAACTTTATTCTCACACCCAAATGAGCATATTGACTTTAAAACCAATTTCTAAAGACATGTAAAGGACATTTCTAGGCCCTCAAATGAAGGTAGAATAGATATCCCCTTCAATTGCCCCTTAGGATGTCTGTTCACCTGTTCATAATGTAAATTACTTTATTTCATATCTTAAAAACTTCTTGGATAATCAGATAAGTGTGCAAGTAGGACATGCGCATATCTGAGAATTCTTTTGGTATACTGACATTTATACATTCTTATATACCGTTAAGAATATGAGACTTCTTCTCTGCTTAAAAACCTGCCATGGGGAAAGAAAAGCTGTACCCATATTCTCAAAAACAAAGTCTTAATTCTAGAACAGCCCCAAAGGCCTAGGTTTCCAGTGTCACTGTGAAGGTCTTATTCTCTGTGTTCCCCTCACACCAATTCACATGCTACCATTGAACGCAAATGTCTCTGTTCCTTTCCATATGTCCCCTCTGCCCCCACTTAGAGCATTCTTTCCTAATGATCCCACACACTCTCTTTGAGCATTACCTCCTTTTGAGAACCTCAGGGTTCTCAGACACCATTAAATGGTTTTAGCCATTATATATATACTTACTTATTTACTTACTTACTTACACATTACTTACAACACTACAGCATAATTCTTAGTTAAACTGTTTTTCCAATTAAAAAAAAACCTGTAAAGGGGCACCTGGGTGGCTCAGTCGGTTAAGCATCTGACTTCAGCTCAGGTCATGATCTCACGGCTGGTGAGTTCGAGCCCGGCGTCGGGCTCTGTGCTGACATCTCAGAGCCTAGAGCCTACTTCATGTTCTATGTCTCCCTCTCTCTCTGCCCCTCCCCCGCTCATGCTGTCTCTCTCTGTCTCTCAAAAATAAATAAACATTAAAAAAATTTTTTTAAAAACCTGTAAATTAATGAGAAGCACCTTCATATGAGTGTCTTGTACATAACCTAAAACATAGTTGCTACTTAACAAATTATTTTTGAAAAAAAAACAAAGAATGTGTGATTTTCATCTACCTTTTACTCAACCAGTCAATAGATTTAAAAATAATTTAACAAACTGGAAGCTTGGAGCAACATTTATGTGGCTTATCAAAATTCTATACAGTTCAAAATTAAAGCCTGCAACTCAAACATTTAAGTCTCCATACGCTACTGAGACCCAAAATGCACTAAGTCGCTATGTACTACTTGGCATTTCAGGATACATTCTCTTATCTGACCATATACTTCCTTATGTCAACTCTGGGCCCAAAATGATAAAGACATAAGACTTTCAAGAACTATTTAATCTTACTGGAGTGGAGGATGCAACTGATGTCCCGTTCTTAAAAGAACTGTGTCCATTTAATGTCAAATAATGAATCTGAAATAAGAAAAAAATTCAGGAAGTGTTCTTCTTAACTACAGCCATACCAACACTTTCTCCAAATTTTTTATTTAGTTTTTTTTTGGGGGGGGGTATTTTTTCTTCACCATATAAATACATTCTATCTCTATGTCATTTCACTCCGAATTTGTTGATATCTCAGTCTCTAGGCCATGTTTTCATGAATGGAAAATAACTATCTCCCAGTCTTTATTAGATTTTGAAGGTGTGTTCTTTATCTCAATGTTTTATCTCCTGAGAAACTATGCTTGAATGCAGGCTGAGTGGCTTTAATTTCATTTCAGAAAAGGGCAAGAAGAAAGTGCTCTCTCTAAACCAAACTTTCAGATTTACAGGTAAGCATCACTCTTGCTGGTATTTCTGAATTATAAAAGAGAAGCACAATTCTCTCTACAATAATAACTGGTAAACAAAATCATAAATATTTTTCTACATTTTCATTCCCAATTCTATTGGCTTGGCTCCTATTACAGGTAATGCTTCTCATATTGATTGTTATAGCACTATTTTGGCTGCCTTTAAAACATCACATGAACACTGAACAAAAGAACTAGTTAAATATGCCATAGGTATTATGCCATTTCTATAAGCACCACGAATTGAGGTCAAATGGGGAATGGGACACCGCTAAGAAGTCGCCAACAGAACTGTATCAAAGCCAGAATTCAGCCTCAACATCCAGCATATACAAGAAACTAGGAGGCCCTTGGGGGAGAATTAGCATTTTTCTTTTTCACTCCAGAATCTAGATTTGATTTCATTCTATTACATAAGAGATCCATGGAAATGGGTCTTGGTTTTGGGATTGGTGACTTTTTGTTGTTGTTTATTTTGGTGTGGTTTTGTTTGTTTGTTTGTTTTTATTCATTGGTGGTTGTGACGTTTTCCCCAGGGTTGTGTTCCCCTAAGATCAGGTTCTTGAAATGCAGAGCAGATGGTGGGATTTTGTAGGGAAGAAAAGTCAAGCGATTTCAGTCCAAAAATTGAACAGATTATCCTAGAGTTTAAGGAAAAATCAACCTGTGGGAAAGTCAATTGTCATTGAGAAAAGAGTTCTCAAAATCAATGCTATTAAAGTTCCTTTTCCCTCTACAATCTAACATAAAAAAAAACAAAACACAAAAAAAAAACAAAAAATGTGATGTTCACAGAAACTGATGCAAAAACTGTCACCAATTTTGGCCTTTATTATTGCATTAGCAGAAAAGGTTAGAAATACTTAAATTTGCCCTCTTTAATTGGGCAAACACACTCACTGGTCCATTACAATAGCAATTCACTTATTATCTTGTGTTTAACTTGAACCAAGAAGAAATTCTTTTGTTGCCAGAGGTCTCAAGGTATATCTATAAATGATAACAGTAGGAAATTAAGGCATTTATGAGAAAGGAAAGTAATAGCTGACCAATCTCTCTCATTCACTTCTATACAAAAGCAAAAGAAAGCCTTTGTTAAGGACTACCAAGGTAAGTAGTAAGCTATACCACGTCTTTAATGCACTTGCTGACACTCGAAAACCCTCGTACTATAGACAACAGTAAAGACAAGAAACGAGAAGGTGGAACAAAAAAATTACCAAGGTCTTAAAGAATATTCTAGAGCTCTTTCTCTAAATTCTGTTCGTCCAAAGTCAGAAAAGTAAGCATAGTCACGTTCTACCCTGGAACAGAAAGTGTATAAATTGTCACTTTCCAAATGTGACATTAGATAAGGAAGAAAATTTAATTACTGTTTTTAAAATAACTCTAGCTCTGTAAATGTGACACTGTAATTTTAATTGTTGAAGCAAACTCTAATGATTCTGTTAAGATGATCCCTCTATAACTGAGAAGTTAAATTATCCAAGGTTATGGTCAGAGATGCCTCTGGAATGTTGAGAGACCATGTCACACACAAAAACGTACCTGGTATGAAAAGCTTTATGGGGTAAAATAGATGCATTTCCATACCAAGAAAGCATGCATCTTGCCTTCTACAGTAGGGAATTTATGTGCACACTCAAGGAAACATTCCCACCTCAACTACTTCTGCAAAGAGAACTGCCATGTCCTCCAATGTGGCTGCGATGCCACACATTCTTCTAGAGTGGAAGCATTCCTGCTCACTTTTGACGTTTCAGCCAATGGACTGAAATAAACCTGGGCTGGTTTTTCAGTCCCTATATGTAATCACTGTCTCGAACTCTAAAACAAATGGGGTACTGCTAAGGCTGTGCATGCCTGTCAGAGAGTCTACTATGGAGAAGACTGTTTTCCCTCCTCCTCTGTCTCCTTCTCATTTTCACATTATTTAAAATATGCCAGTAAAATAGTGGATCCATGACATTTGAAAGCGATAGGCCTGTAGAAACTCCCACATCCACAAATTCACCCAAACAGCATTCTTGGGAGGAAAACGAAAAAAGAATGCTACTAATTCATGACTGATTACTCACTCCAACCTACCAGCCCCCTAGCTTATAGCAATTCATTTTTGCTACAGCTCTTAGGTATATGCTCTCATTTAATTTTCACAATGATCCTTTGAGGCTGAAGTTATTATTATTGCTATTATTTCTAACTATTGCCAATTATTACAAGTAGCAGAACCTAGCACAGGTTTGCAAATTCTCAACAAAACAAATACTAAACCTGTGAGTGCTGAGGGTCCATTATGTCAAGAACAATATGCAGAGATAGCTTTAAAGTTGATTCCCTTCCAGTCAGCTGCACCATCTGTCCCTGGAACTGGCTGCCTACCTTCCTTGGCCCTCTGTGCAGTGGACGCTGGCGTGCTCTGGGCACAGTACACCTCCCGGGTCTGGATCCCACCTCCACAAACGGGTCCCGTCACATGCCAGTAGGGGTCCTGCTGCTCCAGGAGAAGAGAGACTTGGCATTCTTTCCATTCAGAGGTCCTCCAGGAATACCTGTTTGGTTTGATTTATTTAAAAGAAGAAGAAGTAAGGAAAATATAATATTCTAAAGAAAACTTAAGTCACAATATCATATGCATGTAATAATCGTTCTAGAGCCAAATCTTCACCTATAGATAAAAAAAAAAGTCAATTGGCTTTGTTTGTTTGTTTGTTCGTTTTTAAAGTCAATTGGTTTTGATACTAAATCCTTTTATTTCCTAGGAGCAAAAAATCACAGCAGCCTCTCCTGGTGGCAGTATGGAATAAGAGGAGTGAAGAAAGGAAATGAGGATACACAGGGGATGTGCCTCATCCCAGGTACTATAAGAGAGTGAAGAATCAGACGAAGGATGTGAAAACCCAATGAGCCTGTTCCATAGCAGCCAAAATTTTCATGGGATAACACTTCACAAACTTCTGGATGACTATGTGGACGTTGGCCTTTTAAAGATAGTAGCAGTAGTGTGTGAATGTGTGGAGTTGGGGATATATGATTTTAAATGGATAGGGATGACCAACTTTTCTTTTTTTTTTTTATTTATATATGAAATTTATTGTCAAATTGGTTTCCATACAACACCCAGTGCTCATCCCAAAAGGTGCCCTCCTCAATACCCATCACCCACCCTCTCCTCCCTCCCACCCCCCATCAACCCTCAGTTTGCTCTCAGTTCTCAACAGTCTCTTATGCTTTGGCTCTCTCCCACTCTAACCTCTTTTTTTTTTCCTTCCCCTCCCCCATGGGTTCCTGTTAAGTTTCTCAGGATCCACATAAGAGTGAAACCATATGGTATCTGTCTTTCTCTGTATGGCTTATTTCACTTAGCATCACACTCTCCAGTTCCATCCACGTTGCTACAAAAGGCCATATTTCATTTTTTCTCATTGCCACGTAGTATTCCATTGTGTATATAAACCACAATTTCTTTATCCATTCATCAGTTGATGGACATTTAGGCTCTTTCCATAATTTGGCTATTGTTGAGAGTGCTGCTATGAACATTGGGGTACAAGTGCCCCTATGCATCGGTACTCCTGTGTCCCTTGGATAAATTCCTAGCAGTGCTATTGCTGGGTCATAGGGTAGGTCTATTTTTAATTTTCTGAGGAACCTCCACACTGCTTTCCAGAGTGGCTGCACCAATTTGCATTCCCACCAACAGTGCAAGAGGGTTCCCGTTTCTCCACATCCTCTCCAGCATCTCTAGTCTCCTGATTTGTTCATTTTGGCCACTCTGACTGGCGTGAGGTGATACCTGAGTGTGGTTTTGATTTGTATTTCCCTGATAAGGAGCGACGCTGAACATCTTTTCATGTGCCTGTTGGCCATCCGGATGTCTTCTTTAGAGAAGTGTCTATTCATGTTTTCTGCCCATTTCTTCACTGGGTTATTTGCTTTTCGGGTGTGGAGTTTGGTGAGCTCTTTATAGATTTTGGAGACTAGCCCTTTGTCCGATATGTCATTTGCAAATATCTTTTCCCATTCCGTTGGTTGCCTTTTAGTTTTGTTGGTTGTTTCCTTTGCTGTGCAGAAGCTTTTTATCTTCATAAGGTCCCAGTAATTCACTTTTGCTTTTAATTCCCTTGCCTTTGGGGATGTGTCGAGTAAGAGATTGCTACGGCTGAGGTCAGAGAGGTCTTTTCCTGCTTTCTCCTCTAAGGTTTTGATGGTTTCCTGTCTCACATTCAGGTCCTTTATCCATTTTGAGTTTATTTTTGTGAATGGTGTGAGAAAGTGGTCTAGTTTCAACCTTCTGCATGTTGCTGTCCAGTTCTCCCAGCACCATTTGTTAAAGAGACTGTCTTTTTTCCATTGGATGTTCTTTCCTGCTTTGTCAAAGATGAGTTGGCCATACGTTTGTGGGTCTAGTTCTGGGGTTTCTATTCTATTCCATTGGTCTATGTGTCTGTTTTTGTGCCAATACCATGCTGTCTTGATGATGACAGCTTTGTAGTAGAGGCTAAAGTCTGGGATTGTGATGCCTCCTGCTTTGGTCTTCTTCTTCAAAATTACTTTGGCTATTCGGGGCCTTTTGTGGTTCCATATGAATTTTAGGATTGCTTGTTCTAGTTTCGAGAAGAATGCTGGTGCAATTTTGATTGGGATTGCATTGAATGTGTAGATAGCTTTGGGTAGTATTGACATTTTGACAATATTTATTCTTCCAATCCATGAGCAGGGAATGTCTTTCCATTTCTTTAAATCTTCTTCAATTACCTTCATAAGCTTTCTATAGTTTTCAGCACACAGATCCTTTACATCTTTGGTTAGATTTATTCCTAGGTATTTTATGCTTCTTGGATGACCAACTTTTCAACCTTCTTGATACAGGACAGTATTTCAACTTGTTTGACCCCATTAGCATAAAGATATACATACTAAAAATGAGTTATCAGTGTGGCCACTACATTTAACTGATGAGTGTTTTATATATGCAGACATGCTGTTATTTAAACTGACTTAATAATATATTCTTCCTGTTTTATAACTGGTTAAGATACATACTAATAGACACACATACATACACATGCACGCACACATACAGATATGGGGAGGAAACCCAACGGAGTTTGAACACAACTTGCAGAAAACAAACAATTGTAACAGCACTGCACTC
The DNA here is from genome assembly GCF_014898765.1 of Herpailurus yagouaroundi. Taxonomy (NCBI): domain Eukaryota; kingdom Metazoa; phylum Chordata; class Mammalia; order Carnivora; family Felidae; genus Herpailurus; species Herpailurus yagouaroundi. The sequence continues at coordinate 20,671,675 of NW_024412395.1, read as the reverse complement.
AGACCTGGAGAATTATTTCAGACAGAATTTCCTTTTGTGGGTTATTACAACATTCTTCAAGCTCACATCATTAATAGAACCCTATAGCATTCACATAAATACCAATAGACTCATTAACTTCTAGAACAATAAACAAAACCTAAGAACATTCTTGTAACTGCTGTCCCATTTCAGATTTGAGGAAAAATTTCTCAGCATTGTGACTGCTTAAAAGGAAAAAAAAAAGCGATAAAAACGAGTGTGTGTCACCCAAACACTGGCCTTACAGAGACTAGAGTAAAATAGAAGTCAAGTCACAGACATCAAAATAACAAAGCAAATCTCTCAGAAACCTAATAATGACCACACCCCTTCACAATGAATGTCATAATTCTAAAAAAGCTTGAAAACCTGACAGTCATGAAGTCTTATAATTAAACATTTTTAATGTGTATTTATTTTTGAGAGAGAGAGTTCAAGAGGGGGAGAGGCAGAGAGAGAGAGACATGCACACACACACACACACACACACACACACACACACACACACAGGATCTGAAGCAGGCTCCAAGCTCTGAGCTGTCAGTGCAGATTCCAATGCTGGGCTCAAACCGTGAGATCATGATCTGAGCCAAAGTCAGACGCTTAATCGACTGAGCCACCCAGGAGCCCCTCATGAAGTCTTATAAACAGTGCATTGTAGGAAAAAAATTTGGACAATCCTGGGGGGTTCACTGTGACACAACTCTTCTCCCTCTGCCTCCCCACTTCATTTTCACATGGTTCTCCCAGGCAAAAAAATAAGTCAGTAGGCTGGGCAAGACTTTGGGTGCACAGTGCAGGTTCTGCTTATGCACACGATACAGACAATAACCTGTTTCCAATTCCTGGGAGTGATAGACTGAGAAAAGTTTGATTATTTCCAAAGGAGGTCTTCTCCAGAGGTGAACTTCTGAAGCCTGTTCTCCTCACTCAAAGTTCTCACCCTGTTCTCCGTGTTCACTCAAGCAGAAAGCTTCTCCCTCATGCCCCTGAGTCCAGGGAAGATGGCTCTGTATTCCAGGGCAAAATGCAATGAGGTAAGGGTTTGTTGGGATGGATGGCTACCAAGGTCTCACTTCAGATCCCTTTCCTCCAAAGATCCCCTAGCCAAAGAGCTTCTGGCCATTAAGGAGGGGAACAGATAACAGCAGCTGAGTAGAAGCCTCCTATGATATAGTTAACAAATAACGTAGGCAAAAAAGGGAGCAGTGTGGTATAGACAACAGGCATGCTTTACAGCTGAGTTGTGCCTTGCCACTTACTAGGCATGTAACCGTGGCCCAGTTCTGTTTTCCCATCTTTAAAATGGGCATAATAGGGGCACCTGGGTGGCGCAGTCGGTTAAGCGTCCGACTTCAGCCAGGTCACGATCTCGCGGTCCGGGAGTTCGAGCCCCGCATCGGGCTCTGGGCTGATGGCTCAGAGCCTGGAGCCTGTTTCCGATTCTGTGTCTCCCTCTCTCTCTGCCCCTCCCCCGTTCATGCTCTGTCTCTCTCTGTCCCAAAAATAAATAAACGTTGAAAAATAAAATATTAAAAAAAAATGGGCATAATAATACCAAATGTTGAACATGGCATGGAATAGATGTTCAGTAAATGTTAATTCCTTTTCTGCTTCTGTCCTTCTACATGCAAGTTTTGCCCCTTGCTGACACACAACACACACACACACACAATAACATTTTATGTATGAGGACTTCATTGATTTCATCAAGTCCTAACATTAGAGATCCAGGAATACTATGGCCTAACTTCCAGCAACCAAAGTTCAGCAAAGAGTATAAAAGAAACATAGAGTTCAGAATTACAGCAAGTCACAGCAATTTTTTTGCTTGTTTGAAAGGAATGGGTCACGCTGTATAAATAGCTTTTTCAATTAATTTATCATGACCCTAGAAGAATTAGCAATGGAGGAATTTTGGAAGTCATTATGGAGAAAAATGAGAAGAAAAGTTTAATGACTATGGTTTTATGTAAAGTAACAAAAACCCTGTTGGTAACTCATTAACCAACAACACCCAAATTCCATTCACTGGCAAACAACAAATTCTCTAAAGAAATATAAGGCATTTATCACTATCACTATTGTTTACCACCTCAGAGAAAATACCAGACAAGCAAGTGGCAGAGAGAAAATGATCACCAGGTAAGGACTCCTATATTCCTTTTTAATATCTGTCTTTCACAGTCTCTCGTCATCCTTTTTATTTTTTTTTTTTCGAAAGCCCTATCTATGTGTAGTCACAAATCACCCTGCAACCATGAAAACTGAATGTCCAAACTCTATCAACCTGGGGAAGTGTCTCCAGGAACTGACAGAATGAGAAATCAAAGGAGTCCTTTTGGCTAACTGGTACTCACTTTCTCCTTTAGAAGCTGTTACAGCAATGGTCCTCCAGCCTCTGGACAAGATGGCATCCAGACTGCCTGGGACGCTATCTTTAATGGTGAAGTCCCGGTCAAAGAACAGGCCTTTTTCACCTCTCTCTCCAAATTCTGATGCCTTTTAACACACCCTCATTTTGTCCTTCTGTTTAGGAGGGAAATATGGGGAGTCTCAAAGGCCAGAGTCCTACCTCCTGTGGGCACAAAACATTTTTAATTGATTGTGGAAATGCCTCAAGTAGACAGCCATGGAATGAAAGACATTAGTCAATCCTCATGGCCCCTTAGCAATGTGACTGTGGAGGATCCATTTGCTTTTTTCAAAGGTTCTGTCTGAACACAACAGCCAAGGCATTAATTTATTTGGACTACTAGAGTATCATGACATGGCCTTCAAGTAATAATAACTACAAACAATACCTTCTGTATGCCTACTCTGTGCCAGGCACTCCAATAACAAAAATAGGTGTGTTACCTCATTAAAGTGTCCCAACAAACCCTGAGGAAAATATTATTTCTGCTTTTACAGATGGGATAATTGGAATAAAAAAGAAGAAGTAATTCTTCCAAGGTCATAAGTAATTGGAAGAGCAAGATTCAATGTCAGATTTATTTTTCTTTAATGAAATGGCAGGTAGATTAAAATAGCGAATGGCAAACCAATGAAACATGATCAAAGGATACTGAAAATAAGTTCAGTAGGCAATAGGTAGCTACCTGTCCAGCCATTATGAGGACAAGTAAATGTTGGTCTTGGTCTGAGGAAGTGGGTTCTGGACTAAAGAAAAAAAAAAATCTCTTTTTGTTGGTGGCAAAGATAATGCCAGTGACAACTAACTGATAATGTTTTATACTGCCTATATATATATATATTTTTTTTTTCTTTCGGTCTCAAACAAAAATAAAGTTTGAGAATATTTTACAGCCAACTTATAATTAGAGCACTGTGGTAACATAGGGTCAAGTTTTGGTGATTTCAGGATATAATTAAAAAAAAGAGAAATAATATATAAGCCAAATTAAAGGATCCCTAACTATAAAAATTAAAATTCCCATTAAACCTTACAGAAGGTAACTTTAGGCCTGAAATCAAATTCTCCATGTTGCTCCCTGCTGATTAGAGTGTTAAGTAAACTTGTCATGATCCATTCATGTGAAAACAGCTCCAATGTCCCCACTACTAGTGAGAGAGCACACTTCCAACCACTCTGGAACCCCACCCTCTGAGAATGGGAATGCTGGTAACTCAAATACTGAATGCACAAGGAAAACAGCTGATGCAAGGGCATTCTAGTTAACATAAAGATACTTATGAGAGCCTGAAGGCAGGGGGAGGGCTAGAAAGAAGGACTCCTTAGAAAAAGAAAGAGGCCTGCCCAAATAGTAAGGGAATCACCTACACAACCACATGTTCATTAGTCCTTTCTTTCAACAAATAATTCCTGAGCTCCAATTATGTGCCAGGCAAGATTTCAGACAATAGAAATGCACAGCAGTAGGCAAGACAAAGCCCCTGACCTTGAGAAGAGAAAGAGCTATTTCCGTGCCATGACCAGGGAAGCCTTCAGAATCCTGAAGAACATGAGGGAATGAGCGGTCAGGGAGCATTCTTGGCAGAGAAGAGCACATCCAAAGTTTCCAAAGAGACCGAGTGTTTGGCACTCTCTAGGGTATCGCAGAAGCCAGTGTGGCTGGGTCAGGTGGGTTAGGATAAGAGGGAGAGAAAATGAGCAGTAGTCAGGAGCCAGTCTATAAAGAACATAGTAGGCCAGAGTTAGGACTGTGAGTGTTATTCTAGATGTGTCAGGAAATCATTGCAGAGTTTTGAGAATGGTAATATGGTGTGATTTAAAGTTTTAAAGATCACCCTGGCTACTGAGTGAAGAATAGACTATGGGGGATGTGAAGGAAGGAGACAAATTTGGAAGGCTTTGCTCATCTAGGAAGGATGATGGTGGCTTCAACTGAGGCAGTCATAGTGAATGTGGTGAGAAGTGACCAGGTTCTGGATATGCTGTGAAGGTAGGGACAGCCTTCCAATGGATTAGATAGAGATGAGAGAGAAAGGGAGGAGTGAAGAATGAGTCCAAATTATTTTTTCCCCAAGTATTAGCACCACAGTGTGTTGGCAATGAATTCTTAAATGAGACAGCCCAGAAAAGGGGACAAGAACCCAGACATCAGGGAAACCATGTATTATAACTGAGAAACTCAGTTTTTCTTCATTTACTTTCTAGAATCTGTTTTCCAAATCCTTCTCCCATGCCTGAAACTCATTGCCCAATATTCTTATATGGTCTCTATAATTTAAGTCTTTAGGAAATGGTCAATAAGTATATTCACATGATACATATTAAAAGTTAGGAAATGGTCAATAAGTATATTCACATGATACATATTAAAAGTTACAAGTTTAATTGCCATGCTGAGCACTGGGTGATGTATAGAATTGCTGAATCATTATATTCTACACCTGGAACTAATAAAACACTGTATATTAACTATATTGGAATAAAATAAATACTGAAAATGTTAACATTAAATATGTTATGATTCTAAAGAAGTATATGCAGCTTAAAAGAAGAAACCAAGATTAAGTCAAAGAAATTTCTAATGGCAGAAATACATATTCCCATTAAGAAATATAGGAGACAAATTGTGGACTAGGAAAAGTGATTTGAGGCCCTGAAATTCATTTGCCAAGATAACCAGCTTGTCTTCCAGACAGTGATGTTGCCTAACTCAAGGAATCCTGTACTTAAAGTATTCTTCAAACAGAAGGGGGATAGCAGAAGGAGTAAGGAATGAACTTATTGCTGTGAAGCAATGAGTAGAGACATCGTAAATTAGCAAAGACAAAATTAGAAAAGAAGGCACATTAGCAACTCTTTTTAAAAGACCTCCATCCTACTAATGTGACATAAAGTGATTCTAATAGCAACAGGATGGCAGGACCATCAGAGTTTTATAGAAACCTCTGCCCTTTAGAATGTATGCTTTATCACTTCCACAAGGCTTAGAATTGCTTAACGTGTGGATTTCTTTTCTCCTACTAAAGACTTGGATTTAAAGCAAAGCAACATGGAACAGAATCTTAAGTGATTTAATGATGACAGATTGAAAGAATAATTGCATTAGTTAATGGTCATGTTTTGACTAAGCACATATAGATTTGCAAACAATCTTGGAATTGAAACCCTAGTGCAAGGTATTCAAATTAAATGCGTGTATATTAAAAATCAGCGTACTGCAGCATGACTAATTTATGATAATGTCTGTTGTCCTTTTAAAGTTGTAAATGCATTTAGAAAAGAATTAACTTGTCATTTTTTTTTGCTGAACAGACGACCAAAATAAAGGGAACAGATCAAGCTTTATATATTTTATGCTCTAGTAATTTTTTATTGAATACAGTGAGACCATTGATTATGGAAAGCTACTCTGAAGTGCAAAGCTCTTTGCCCTTCAGCAGCTGGCTTTGCCAGCCAAACTCCACATATGTATTATTAATAGACTTGTATCACTATGCACAGCACTTAGCAGTACGTTAACTTTTCTTACACTAACAGGGGAACAAATTTTCCATCCAAGAGGACTTAAAGTGGCACAATAGGGACTCATGAAAAAATATGTACCAGTAAAAGATACATTCAATAAAGCATCTGTCTTCTCCTGTTGAAACAATTTATAGATATTTGAAACCATTGTTTCTTATCTAACACACAGTCTCCTGAGGGCTCTAGGTCATGACTCCTTTATTCCTCAAGCTTTTTAATCAACACAGTTAACAACAACAACACAAAAATCATCCTTAACGAATCTATGAATTCATTTAAAAAATGTACTGAGTTCCTATTAGGTACAGAGTGCTTGTTTGCACTGTGGTAGATAATCAACAGCAGATTCAGAAGATATGGTAGGTGATATTCATGCCGTTATGTTCTGGAAGGCAAACTTTTACAAACTGAGACTGTGATGTCATTTCTCACCCTTTCTGAAGCTACTCTTACAACCGAATGAAAATAGAAACTTCTTATCTGGAAAACCAGGCACACTGTTAGCAGAAGAAAGGTGGCCATTGGGCACAATATCAGATCAAGCTTCATGTGTCCATCCCTGCCCTGGGTAGTTGTTCTTATTTAATCTCCTTGATGATGTCAGTTTCAGCTGCTCTTTATAAGAAATCACTCTAAATCCTTCACACATATTACATAATAAGTAAAATCATGGAAGAAAGTACCATGTGCATAATATTGTTCTGGAACTACCCTACATTTGAACATTCACTCATTCATTCATTGTTTGCTGAGCATTTACTATAAGCCAGGCATTTTTATAGGTGCTAACCATTCGAAGGTAGAGGAAAAAAGTAAATGAACAAAAAAGTAAATAAACATCCCTACATATGGGATGATTTGTAAGAACATTACCAACTATTATAAACATTCTTAAAGGATATGGTAATCATGTTCTGGATGCTCTAGTTCAACATACAAATTTTTGATTGTGTAATGATGTGAAAGTGAGACACATTCAGTAGAAACCATACTTTGAATTTGGATCTTTTTCCACCCAGCAATATGCAATCTGATACTCTCATGATCAATGAGCTGCAGCTCCCAGTCAGCCATGTGATCACAAGGGTAAATTATAGATACACTTACAACCATTCTGTATCCATGCAACCATTCTGTTTTTCACTTTCAGTACAGTAGTCAATAAATTACATGAGATATTCAGTACTAGTATAAAATAGGCTTTGTGTTAGATGATTTTGCCCAACTATAAGCTAATGTAAGCATTCTAAACACATTTAAGGTAGGTAAAGCTAAGCTATGATAGTTGGTAGGTTAGGTATAGTAAATGCATTTTCAACTTACAATTGTTTCATCCTGCCATGGGTTTATTGAGAGGTTACTCCATCATAAGTCAAAGAAGATCTTTTACAAGATTCTTAATATGCACGAACTAAGTGAAAAAAGACTGAACGTTTTAAGTCTCCTGAATTCTCTAGAAATTAACAGTGACAGGCTGAAGCAGGTGTTGGACAAACATCTCTTCACAACACAGCAACCCTGTTCCAGCACTTACAGAATTCCAATGGGCAAAGAAAGCCAATAATCAAGCAAAGTTTTCCCTGACATCCTTTTCCTTAGCTCTATCCCTGGTTTCAATATCATCTACAAAGATCTGTCAACTAATCCCCAGAGTTTTCTCAAGGAAAAATATTTTTTTTCTGGAAAATCTAAAGTTGGGTGGAGTGCCTAAAAGAGATGTTAGGGAGAATCAGGCTGGTCATGGGTTGTGGACGAAGGGTGTTGTACAGAGAAATCAAAGTAGGCTGCAGGAGACCCAGACACATTCCTCAGTGTGAGTGTGCACAGATAGATCATAGTAAGGATAAATTCATGCATACCAGAGACAAGGACAGATGGATCATGAGAGCCAATCTATTCAGTGTCAGACCCAAACAGTGAAACAATGTTTTACAAATTGGCTTTTCTGTGCAGTAATATCACAGTATATGTAATAGGATCAACCACACAGCTTCTGCCTTAAGATCTTCTTGGGAGTTTTAATCTACATCCGTCACTGTCACCTTTTAATACTGCTGTCTTCTAGTCAATTTCAAATTCTAAATGATCATTTAAGAGACAGAACAGCCATTTTTTTTTTTTTTTTTTTTTTGCATGAAAATTGTTGTCTCCTGGTGAAGTGGTGAAAGTTGCTGGTAGGTCTTCTGAGGTGTCATTTCCAGGAAAGGTATTGACACTTTTCAATATGTTTGTGTGTTATGGTATCTTCAGCCTAATGGGCTCTCAACATAAACACAAGGGATCTGGAGTCACAGTTGTTCCGGCATCAGGTCATGCCTCAGTTATCTGACATTAAGCATTTAAAATACTTTCCTGGGGCGCCTGCTTGGGTGGCTCCATTGGTTAAGCTTCCCACACTTGTTTTCAGTTCAGGTCATGATCTCATGATTCATGGGTTTGAGCCCTGCATCAAGTTTTACAGTGATAGTGTGAAGCCCACTTGGGATTCTCTCTGCCCCCCTCTCTCTCTGCTGTTTGTTTTCTCTCTTTCTCTCTCTCAAAAAATAAAAATAAATAAATAAGTAAGTAAGTAAATGAATAAATAAATAAATAAATAAAACTTTCCTTATGCTATCTAGTAAACGGGGCCACCTTATTTACAGTCTTAGAATGATTTTCACCATCCTCTTAGTTCAGATGTAGGATCAAATACTTCAGATGTTAATCAGGACATAAGAAAAAACACAAGTACCAAGGTAGCTTATAAAATACATATCTTTCAATGTTTTGAGGTAGAGAATAGCATAGTGCCTAAGGTCATGATGCCCAATGGCAGGAGATAAACACACCCAGATGATAGTGCCTAAGGTCATGCCTAAGGTCATGATGCCCAATGACAGGAGATAAACACACCCATCTCTCTCATTTCTATTCCTACCTCACAACATACAGTGTGAGTGCTTAATGTTACATTGGAATGGACATAAACCTACAAGTAGCCCGAATGCTGAAGGAAGGGGTTTCTTGGAGTCTATACATGTCTTGGTTAAAACCATACTCTTGAAACAAACCTAAGGCTGTACTACACTAACTTCTTTATAGTTGTATAATTTCCTATGTTAGTGTAACAGACTAGCTTCTGTCTCTTTTCAAGTTTACGTAAGCTGGTTGCCCCAAGGAACTACCAAGATGTTCTGGTCTCAGAGAGCACTTGTGGAATGGGCTTCTCTTGCTTACCATTCCTTTCATGGGATCATGCCTCAGGGATTGGCACTCGTAGTGTTTAGAGCTAAAATGTTTACCGCTGGAGTCTAGCTGGTGAGACGAACAGCCCCAAAGCTATGTAGCTAAAGAACTTTTACAGCAGTATTAATATGCAGGACCTATGGTACATCTCTAGCTCTTCCCTCTTCTTGGAGTATTCTTCCCCTAATTACTTAAAAGCTAATTTCCTCACTTCCTTCAAGTTCCCCCACCAGTTCAAATGAGGCAACTGTAATGACTCTGTTTAATTCTGTAACCTGAGCTGACCCCACATCCCAGCATCCCAGCAACCCTACTGTAATGTCTGATTTTTTTCATAGCTCATGCACACAGTATATAGCTTATTTTATTTATTATATTTATTTGATGTACCTTCACTAAAATTTAAGCCCCATGACAAGGAGAGGACTTTGACTATTTTGTTCTCTGAGGTATCACAAACTTGGCACATAGCAAGAGGTCAATGTACATTTATTGAATGGATGAGCATGTTTCCTATAGCAAAGATGGTGGAAAGTAAAAGCCAAACAGCATTCTGAGAGACTTTAGAAAAGCACCATGAAGAGTCACAGAAATGTACATTTTCCTGCTGGGGAGAAATATGGTGAATTGGATTGCTTGATATATATGACTTACTCATGAATTCTGGGAAAGGAGAAATGGACATTTTTGTTCCCTAATAGACTTTTTGTTTCCATTTCCCTTGTTCACAATGAATTTTAATCACCATGTCGCACTAGAAACCAAAGTTAGTACACAGCCTTTGTGCTTTCCTGTGGTAGATGCCACAGCTCAGATTTCAGACAAATAAGAATGTCAGCCAATGTCAATTTTGTTGTTATTTATGCATTCTCCTGGAATCATTCACTATCATACCTTTCTCCCTAGGAAACACAGGTTGGTATTCAGTGACTTTTCTAAGATTCATATTTCCTACAAATTCATCATTTGAGAAGGTTTTTAAAAAATGTCAAACTAAGTAATGTTTCCAAACAGCAGAACTAGAAGGTCAGGTCCATCGCCAATGAAATTTGTCACATCTATTTTCAGATGTTAAGGTTCAATCAAATGAAGAACAATAAAGAAATTCATCTTGGTTGCATCTTGAATTATTACCATTCCACACTATTTTGTTGGGAAAAAATGATACATATAAACACATGAATATGTGTATATATACCTTTATCTGTGTATGTGCCTTCACTACAACTATCATGAAAGTAATGGAAAGAATACTGACTTTGAGCCAAATAGACTTCAATATGAACAACATCAGTTTGCATCCCTTTTACTCTCAAAACTATCCTATTTTGATGAGAAATTTTATGTTCTTCTAAATAATCTTTGTTAAATTTCTGATATAGTTATTGGTGAAGAGTAGGTACTCAATAAAAAGTAGCCATTATTTAACAAATACAGATGCAATTCAACTTTCTCATGATCATCAGAGAGAAATTGTTCTGACTTCTAAGAAAACTGTAATCATTTTCAACACAGAAAATAGAGGTAAAAATGGAAGGATGTCTATAAATTAACATTTGGAAGAGGTCACTAGCCATTTCATGTAAGGAATGAAGGAAAAGGGGATCGATGTCTATTTCATCATTAAACCTCGATTCTATTCCTAGAAGCCTAACATTGAGAACCCTTCTGAATTAGGCCTCCATAGAGAAAAAGATTTCACATTACCCAGAAGAAATAATTTCCTACCTCTTTAAATTACCATAGTATGCCTTCAAAGGAAAGGAGGTAGTTTCTTTCCGGAGGAAATGAACACACCTCCAAACAGCAACAATAAGGGTTGCCATCTTGGTAGTGCTTCTATGTGCTGAGTGCTGAGACTGACAGTTTACATACCTCATCTGCAGGTGTTCAACCCTCAACACAGGCAGTATAATTAGACACATTTTATTGAAAAGGGACATGTCTTATAGAAGTTGTATAGCTTTCCCCAAAACACACAATTAATAAATGATGGTAATATAATTTTGATCCAGGTCTACCCAAAATCAAAAAGAACAAAGATCTCAGGCTTTATGTCATTTCCAAATCCCATGCTGCCCTTTAATATCAGTGTTTTCATTTTATTTTTAGAGAGAGAAAGAGTGTAAGACTGTGAGCACAGGAGGGAGGGAGGAAGAAGTAGGAGAATCTTAAGCAGGCACCACACCCAGCATGGAGCCTGATGTGGACTCCATCTCACAACTGTGAGATCACAACCTGACCCAAAAATCAAGAGTCAGACATGTAACTGACTGAGCCACCCAGGCACCCCCTAATATCAGTGTTTTTAAAGACTGGACACATACGCACACAACTAGGGAGAATTCTGTGAGACAGTAAGTTAATCTGTAAAAGATAATAAACTACATCTATCTCTTCTGCTTCTGAGGTACAGAATGATATGAATCTAAGGGGTCAACTTGGTAAAAAATGAACAATCAGTATGTGAAGACTTGAATGCACACTGATTTCAATGGTGAAGTGGAGGAAGTGAGTGGCTAAGAATCTGACAACAGGCATTTGTCCCTTTATTCCTCTACCCCTGCCCCACCCGATATACACATTATTTCAGGTGCAAGAAATAGCTAAACTCATCAATAATGCCTGTTGAGTTTGACTGTTAGATTAATTGCTACAAGAAGATTTTTTTTTTTTTGCCTCATTTTACTTTTCACTGGGGAACTGATTCTCAAATTCTACAAACTACAAAAAAACAATAGGAAAGGTCTATCTAAAATAGCTACATATTTAACAGATAGAGCTCAGGGCAGCTGTCCAGCAGGAATTACCACAGATTTGTCCCCCAAAGACTTGTGAATAGCCAGCTGCAAATGACTTATGTCATTATCAGACTTGGCCTACCATAATACAAGAACACAGAGAAAAATATACTGGAGGCCTTCACCAAGGGTCATACCTACAGTCAGGCAAAATATAAACAATATAAAAATATTAAAATACAGCTACTAATCTAGGTCAATGTTTTTCTCAAAATTCTCTGCATTAGAGACAATGTCATAGGGTAGCATGTATTAGGGATTGACTCTGTATACATTAGACAATGTATTAGGGGCTGTATATTAGAAACAGTTTCATAGGGTAGCAGTAACATTTAGAGACAGAACTGCATTAGAACTGGGGTGTCACCATCCATTAGCTATGTGACATGAAAAAATATTTAAGCAACAACAGCCTCATTTACAAAATGACGATGCTATGAATAGCCTCTTGTTACAAAAATCAGGTGTGACATGTCAGGCAATGATAACTAATGGTTATTGAGCAATTATTATGTGCCAGGTTCTGGATGAAGTTAGTACTGCTAAATGAGTAAACTAAGGCACTATACTTAAGTTCCTTGCTGAAGTTCACAAATTTAGAAAATCACAGAAATAGGATTAGAGCCCAGGGAATCAACACAGCCCATGCTCTTAAAGCACTGTGCTAGATTGCTTAGTATGGATCTCTATACTGAGTAAAGACACAACAGTTAGAAGTCACAGCTACTGGGGCACCTGGGTGGCTCAGTCGGTTGAGCGTCTGACTTCAGCTCGGGTCATGATCTCACAGTCTTTGAGTTCAAGCCCGCGTCAGGCTCTGTGCTGACAGCTCAGAACCCGGAGCCTGTTTCAGATTCTGTGTCTCCCTCTCTCTCTGACCCTCCCCTGTTCATGCTCTGTCTCTGTCTCAAAAATAAATAAACGTTAAAAAATTAAAAAAAAAAAAAAGTCACAGCTACTGTTATTGTTGAGATCCCTACACCACATAAAATGAGGTTTTGTAGAACACTGAATACTCATGCCAAAGAATGCACAATACCTGGGACATGGCTGCAAAAGTTCTTCAACAATGCAGGCCTCTTTCTCAAGAAGTTCAGGGCATTCCTTTCCACCTCCAATAGCAATGTGCTTCACATTCCGGCTCCTGCTTCTGAATCCTGGTGAGAGACTTCCTGAACGACATGTCTTGGAGCAAGGGCTCCAAGACGACCACTCAGTGGTTTCACAGTCTTTCGGCATGATGCAGGACTGGACAGTCAAAGGGAAGGAGTCTTGTGTGCAAAGGCTGAAAGAATAGAAGAAAAAAAACAGTAGGGTGTAGATTAAACAGATGCAACCAACATTATGAAGTGCCTGTTAAGGGGGAAAAAAACCCTGAAATTTGATATGAGCTTTCAAAGGATTTTAAAAAATGTTAGAGGCATCATGATTAAATAATGAAGAACATACATCTTAAAAATGTATGTTCTCTTTTATCTGCAACTGTGAAGTGATTTCACTCTAGCAAAACACACATGTACACACTTATACCTTGTGCAAAGCATTATGAGAAATAACAACATTACCAGCAACAACCAAACTACAGAGGGAGCCCATATGTGCACTGACTGATGAATGGATAAGGAAGATGTGGTACACATATAGAATAAGATATTACTCAGCCATCAAAAAGAATGAAATCTTGCCATTTGCAACAATGAGGATGGAGCTAATGTATTATGCTAAGCAAAATCAATCAAAAAAATACAAATACCATATGATTTTAGTCATATGTGGAATTAAAGAAACAAAACAGATGAACATGTGGGAGGGTGGGGGAGAGGAAAGAGGGAAACAAACTGCAAGAGACTCTTACTGATAGAGAATAAACTGAGGGAAGATGGAGGGGAAATGGGTGGGGAATGGGGTTGATGGGCTAGAGGGGTGATGGGCCTTAAGGAGGCTACTTGTGATGAGCGCTGGGTGTTGTAAATGATGAATTCCACTCCTGAAACCAATATCGTACTGTATGTTAACTAGCTAAAATTTAAATGTAAAAAATTAAAATAAAAAAATATAATAAAATACAAAAAAAAGAAGAAGATGAAGAAGGAGGTTCTTCTAGTGTGTTGTCACCTGCACTATAACTTACAGCTGCCATTTACTGACTGGTTCCCACGTGTCACACACACTGTGCTGTATCTCACAGGTACTTTTTCGCAACAATCCCATGAGTTTATGTATTATTATCTCCAATTGTAGAAAATTTAAGCTCAAGAAGGCTAAACCATTTGTCTAAGGTCAAACAAAGGTAAAGGTAAGCTGTAGAGTATTGATCTATCCACTCTTTTCATTCTGGGCTATGAAAAAAACACATGTGGTATCATGTTTCCCCACACCGTTAGGCTCTGAGCATCAGTTTCCTCATTTGCAAAATTCGGGTGCTATCAAATACTAACAATCTAGTTGGGAAACAAATAAATAAAGAGATGGGATAAGTGATAATGTGATGAATTCAACATGAAATAATTTATAATGATGAGGAGAAAAGTTGATGAGTCAGTGATAGACCATCTGGAAAGGCCAGGAGGATGGGAGGGGCTGAGGGTATCTAAGAGAGAAGGACATATGAGCTGCATTTCTTTTAAAGATTGATAGGAGCTTCCCAGGCACAGAAGGAAGACTATTTTAGGCCACCAAAACAGTATATTTGAAGCCTTGATATAAAACTTTGTGGGGATGGAAACCAGTGTTATGCCAGAGCTGGATGTACTGTTTCACAAGAACTAACTAGTAACTTTTCACGAATTTTGCAAGCCAGTTGATTTCACTCAGATAGCTTAAAAATGGCCATGGTAGGAGTATTTACACTGCAAAAATCAACAGATGCTACTAATCAAGCCCCCCAGCCCCACCTTACCCTGACACCCCACCCCCAAGAACAGGTACTTAAACATTTATAAGCACACCAAAGGGCGGGGGGAAGTAAAAACCAATTTGTCAACTGTCATAATTTGTCAATTTATAAAGCATAAAGTTCAAAGAGGAAAGTGGATAGATATTAGGTTTGTGAATTCTTCAAACGTATGTCTGGAAAGACTTCACGTCATCAGCTAAGAAATTTGGATTTAACTGAGCATTAAATAATTTTAACTGAGGAAAATCAGACCCCACCAGGAAAATAATATTTTACATATTAATCAGTGTTCTTATTTTTTTTTTTTTACTTTTTTTTTTGTTGTTAGCCTTTTCCTTATTATGTCAAAGGCATCCATTACCTTGGGGAAGAAAAGGATAATTTTGACAGGAACACAAGTCAATATATGTTCAAATACTGACTTCCCAAAGTGGGCAAGTGAAATCTGGTGGAGTAATGAACTAATCAGGATTAGGTAATGGTTGTTCTGAATGTTTCTGACTTGTGAAAATAATGCTGATAAGGAAGAGTCAACAACAGGGAAAGGGATTATAGAAGGTTATGTGCAGGGGAGAATAAAACATGATCAAATTTAAGCAAACTATAGTGAGGTTTCCATATTGATATCTTTCATTCCTTCATGAAGCCATGGAGAGTTAGTGTGGTTTTCAGAAGTCACAATGATATAAGATAAACCGTGTATGTGTGTGTGTGTGTGTGTGTGTGTGTGTGTGTGTGTGTGTGTGTATTCAAGTCTATTCAGATCATATTCCTTTCAAAATGAAAAAAGACAATGTATACCTTATTACCATTGCTCACTCCAATGTTACATTTTGGGAGCTTGGGGTTAAGACATACTAGGAAGAACCTCTCTTGAAAATGCCCCACCTGTATCAGAATGTACTGTCTCTGTGCATTGTGGAGGTACGGGGAGAAGAATGTCTCTTTTGGTGTATAATACAACAGAAACATCAAGAAGTTTCTAGGTTTTAACTTTTCAGAAATTGTTTGGGCTTCCAAATTCATATATTGAAGTACTAACCCTCAGTACCTGAGAATGTGTCTCTATTTGAAGAGTCTTTAGAAAGGGTATTAAGTTAAAATGAGGTCACTAGGGTTAGCCCGAATCCAGTATGAATGGTCTCCTTACAAGAAGAGATCAGGAAATAGATACAGAGAAGGAGGACTATGTGAAGACACAGAGAGAAGACAACTGTCTACAAGCAAGAGAGAGAGCTCAGAAGAAACCAACCTCATTGACACCTGATCTTGAACTCTCCAGACTCCAGAACAGTGAGAAAATTAATTTCTGTTGTTTCAGCCACCCAGTCAGTGATACTTTGTTAAGGCAGCCCTAGCACACTAATACAGAAATTTAGTGATGTTTTTCAATTTGTGTGTTTTTAGAAATACACAAAATTTGCATGTTTTAGAGAAAAGTCTCACCTTCCAAGATGGACTTAATTCCTTTTATAAAGAAGGTCCCACATGATACAGTTCTCTGTCTACAGTTGTGGTGGTTTTGGTTTGGTTCTTCCCATTTACCAGCTTTCACTCTCGGTTGCTCATCTTCCCCAGAATGATTTTCCTACTGGATCAGCAGAATGGATAACAAGACTTGCAAGGAGTTGCAGGGAATAATCAGGAAATTTTGCATTTTTGAAAAGGGATCCTAATTTTTGGAACTAGGAAGAGCATATGTTCCACTGATTACATATTTACTTACTTATTTTTTTTAATGTTTATTTATTTTTGAGAGCATGGGCAGGGAAGGGGCAAAGAGAGAGGGAGACAGAGAATCCCAACCAGGCTCCATACTGTCAGCAGAGTCCAATGCAGGGCTCAAACTCATGAACCATGAGATCACGACCTGAACCGAAACCAAGAGTCAGACGCTTAACCGACTGAACCACGCAGGTGCCCATATTTACTTATTTTTAGTGTTATTCTCACAAACCTACCTTCTTGGTTAAAAAAAAATCATAAAAGCTGCCACATAGATCCCTGGTCTACTTTGATCAGTGAAATTCCATTTTACTGGAATAGGTAGACAAGCACTAAGTGGTGAATAAGAAATATTTGAGACTTGAAGTTTGCATCACAATATGTTAGCATGACCTTAGTCTCCCGGCTACTTAGCTTCACTATCTGCAGGAAAAAATAATAAAATGTGATTTACTCACCCCCTATCATAGTCATAATAACTTTTAGTATGTGTAAAATCACCTTATAAACTAAAGCCCATAAGAAATATTATGTCTACACATAGAAATGGGAATAAAACTTTTCATAGAAGGTGGTATTTTAATAAAACAGACATAAACTGTGGATTTGTCTTTTTAAAAAAGAGATGCTATGTAATTATATCTCCTTGACATGTACAGAACACATCATTTGTAAGTTACTTCATAAGTATTCACTGTAAAGGAAATCACTGAAACTAAAAATTACTCTAATAATTCTTACTTCCTATGGAAATATAAGGAAATCTCTTTATTTAGAAAAAAAAAGAACAGAAACTCGTATAAGATAATCAAGAGAAAGGTATCCTCCCTTCATCAAAACTTCAACAGTTAAAATAATGTTAAATACCTCAAACATTCAGAAAAGTAGACTTATATAACACATACTCTAAGACTTTACTAGCAGAAATGAACATTTATGTCAAATTTTGTTAAATAAACAAAAATTACAAATTCAGATAAAGTTCCCTATGTCTCTTGTGATGCATTTCAAGCTGTCTTTTTCAGACACAGCCACTAACCTGACATTGATTTTTAGTATTCTCTACAATGTTTTTATACTTTAGATAAATATGTATATGCTCATAACTATCATATAGCATTCATTGTCTTGCATGTTGCTAAATGTCTTACTTAAATGTTTTATTAAACATATTATTCTGGAAATTATTTTCCTCACTTAATATTATGACTTTTAGAACTATCTATGTTGACAAATACAGATAATGTTCATTTATTTTTACTGTTTGTATGAGTATATAGCAATTCATTTATTCATTTTCCCATTACTGCACCTTTTGGTTGTGGTTAATTTCTTGCAATTCCAAAGGATTATGAATTGAGCCTCTTTTTATGTCTCTGTCCTACACATGTGTAAAATATTTTCTTCAGTATTTTTGCCTTGAGTTGGGCCATAAATATTCATATAATCAAATGTACTAGGTATTATGAGATTTCTCCTTTCTTACATGCCTTAAAGAGGTATTATCAGACTTACTTTTTTCAAAATGTTGGAAAATTACATTTGTTTTTTGAGCTTACCATTGAGCTTTATATTCTTCTTGAATCTTTAATGACTATTCAGACTTCATCTCTTGTGAAGTGACCGTTCACATTGTTTGTCCATTAGGGTAGACTGCCTAACGCTCGCCTTTTTCCCAAGATGGGAATTCCCCTGTCTTTGCTTCATTGTATAGACCTGGATGTTAGCTCCATGAAAGCTGATCGGAGGAAGGGAGCTGTCAGGGCACTATCACAAACTACATATAGATCTGCATTCCATCTGCATATTCACAGAATGATGTTTCATATTTACACTACATTCTATAGGTAAGGGAGTAACTTTTAGGCCTATTGGACACATCTATCATCAGAGTTACTTAGCGCCTATAATTGTTAGGCCTCCCAAGAATCTTGTATTAATGGGGCGCCTGGGTGCCTCAGTCAGTTAAATGTCCGACTTCAGCTCAGGTTGTGATCTCACCATCCGTGAGTTCAAGCCCCCTGTCAGGCTGTGTGCTGACAGTTCAGAGCCTGGAGCCTGCTTCAGATTCTGTGTCTCCCTCTCTCTCTGCCCCTCCAGCACTCACACTCTGTCTCTGTCTCTCAAAAATGAATAAATGTTAAAAAAAAAAAAAAGAATCTTGGGTCACCTGGGTAGCTCAGTCAGTTAAACGTCTGACTACAGCTCAGGCCATGATCTCATGGTTCGTGAGTTCGAGCCCCATGTCAGGCTCTGGGCCGTGGAGCCTGCTTCGAATTCTGTGTCTCCCTCTCTATCTCTCTCTCTCTCTGCCCCTCCCCTGCTCTCTTTCTCTCTCAGAAAATGAATACAACATTAAAAAAAATTTTTAAAAAGAATCTTATATTAGAAACAAATAGGTTGTGGCAATAAACCCTGAAATCTGAACGATTTAGCAAAATAACTGTTCATTTTCCTTTTGCATACAGCTCAGTGTGAACTCTCCTAGGAGGTACTCTACCTGAAGACTTAAAGATCTAGTTTGTGTTCATCTTACATATTCACTGTCTAGAATACACGGCTTCCACGTGGAGCTTCAGGAAGGGAAGGCAGAGGAGGAAGATGGCCCAAAGTGATTTAGAACTTTAGCCTAGAAGTGGCTTACATTACTTCTGTCTACATTTCATTGGCCAAATCAGTCAAATGGCTCCAATACAACTGCATAGAAGACAGTGAAATATCTTCCTCCGAGCCCCGGAAGAGGCGAAATGTGATAACCACATAGCTGTGTGTCTCCTCCAGCGGCGCCATGTAAACTGATTTGCTTCCTGCAGATCTTTCAACTGCAAGGGAACTCTCAGCTGGTTTCCACTCTGCTCGGTGAAAACCCTCATCTGTCTGCTTCCCGGCTCCCAACATTTGGTGACATTTCTATTTAGCTGCCAGATCCTTCCCTATTATACTCATCCTTGAGAGTTTATGCCTTTTTTATTCCTTTACTGTTAGGTAAGTGGGGTTCTAGAATATAGCAGTGATAAATTATTATGTTCATCTTGCCATATTTAACAAGAAGCCTGAAAAGTTATTTGACACAGAGCTTTGTTAAAGCCACATAAGGATCCAATCTATAAATTAACAAATTCCCGAAGAGCTAAATCTACACGACACATGGAAAAATTACTGGTTAGAAGTCATTAAAATGTATGAGTAAAGTATCAAATATTGGAAGTATGTTCATTTTCATTAATCTTATTCTAAATTATGTAGTTTGTTTATAGAATTTAATACTTCCAAAATATGTTATGTAGTTAAAAAGTTATTTTTATGGAAGTGAAACTGCACTAATCTGGGCCATTTGAAAGCAGTTATTCTAATGATTTAGCAAAAGCACTGCTATCCATCTGGTAGCAGCTCACCCAATCACAGCAGACTAACAAGAGAACAGTGGCTTTGAGCTAACAGATTCTAACTTAGAGAATGATCGCAAGATTGCATCATGAAAATAACACTGGGGAATAAAATGTGAATGGAGAAATGAAGAGAAATGAACCAGAACTGAGATTGGCTTAAAAAAGAATACATTTGGGAAATAAGATAGAATACATGTTACTTATTTTAATGATTTTGACTCCAAACTAGTAGCACTTTTCTGACACCGGTCAAACTAATTGGGATATCTGAAAAGAGAGTAAGAATGATAGCCCAAAGAAGAAAAAACAGGCACATAGCAAGTCTTATGTGAAACTCTGGATATTTTAGAAAGTGGACTAAAATGCAGAATGCCTATGACAATGTAAGATTCAGCAGGTAAAGATATTCAAGTAAGCAGTTTCTAAAATGTTGTCTGGAAGACAATTTTGAAAATATAAGAGTTTAAAATTACGAAGAAAAAATATTAAGGATTACTGAGAAATTTTAGCTGGAAGATTAGGAGTTTACTTTTTTTTCTATAACCTACTTTTTTGTCCAAATTCATCTGAGGTAAAAGATGTCTTGTTTAACAAAAATTATGTTTACGTTAGGTTAGAATGTGGAACCAAGGGGATGCTACTTAAGTTACTTAACTTTTTTTCTTTCTGATTCTCAATAAAATAAAACCAACCTATTGAAATGCCTCTGAATTTTTTCCCAGTTTTATCGAAAAATAACTGACATACATCACTATGTAAGTTTAAAACATACAGCATGAAAGTTTGATTTACATTATTGTGAAATGATTAACATAATAGGTTTAGCTAATGTCCATCTTACCAGATAGATAAAATAAAAATATAAAGAAGAAAAGAAAAAGTAAAAAAAAAAAAATTTCTTTTTGTGATGAGGACTCTTAGGATTTACTCTTTTTTTTCTTTTAAAATGTTTATTTATTTTGAGAGAGAGAGAGCACAAGCAGGGGAGGGGCAGAGAGAGAAAAGCAGAGAGAATCCCAAGCAGGCTCCGTGCTGTCAGTGCAGAGCCTGATGTGGGGCTCGATTCCACAAACTGTGACATCATGACCTGAGCTGAAATCAACAGTGACTCAACTGACTGAGCCACCCAGGCACACACAGGATTTACTCTCTGAACTTCCCTATATATCACAGAGCAGTGTCAGCTATAGTCATCATGCTACGTATTACATCCTTATGTACTTATGTACGTATTTATTTACTTATTTATTTTAAAACTGGAAGTTTTTATCTTTTGACCACCTTCCTCTGTTTCTACCACCTCCCCACCCTCTGTCTCTGGCAAGCATAAGTCTGATCTCTTTTTCTAGGAGGGTTTGTTTTTTTGTTTGTTTAAGATTACACACTGTGTCTCCATTTCCCTCTGCTCCTCCCCTACTTTCACTCTCTCTCAAAAATAAATAAACATTAAAAAACATTTTTTTAAAAAAGATTACACATATATGTGAGACCATGTAGTATTTATCTTTTCTGTCTGATTTATTTCATTTAGCATAATGCCTTCAAGGTCCATCCATGTCTTCACAAATGGTAGGGTTTTCTCATTTCTTCTGCTTGAATAATATCCAATTATACTAATTTAATACAATATATATAGTGTGTGTATATATACACATGTATATATACATCTGTATACATATGTGTGTGTATGTACACACAGATACAACACACACACTCTACAATCCACATTTTCTTTATCCATGCATCCATCAGTGGACACTTAGGTTGTGTCAATGAATGGTATTATACATATGGTGCTATGAACATGGGGGTGAAGGTATCTTTTTAATTTTTTTGTAATGTTTGTTTATTTTTGTGTGTGAGAGAGAGACAGAGTAAGCAGGGGAGGACAGAGAGAGAGTGAGACACAGAATCCAAAGCAGCTCCAGGCTCTGAGTGATCAGCACAGAGCCCGACACAGGGCTCAAACGCACGAACCTTGAGATCATGACCTGAGCCGAAGTCAGATGCTCAACCGACTGAGCCACCCAGGCGCCCGTGAAGATACCTTTTTAAAGTTAGTGTTTTCATTTCTTTCGGCTATATTCTCAGAAACGGAATTGAAAGACCATACTGTAGTTCAATTTTTATTTTTGAGGATCCTTCACACTGCTGTCCAAGTTACAATCCCACCAACGGTGCACAAGGGCTCTCTTTCCCCACATCCACACCAGCATTTATCTCTTGTCTTTTTGACAGTGGTCATTCTAACACACATGAGGTAATATCTGAATTTTAATTTGCATTTCTCTAATTACTAATGATGTTGAGCATCTTTTTATATATCTGTTGGCCATTTGAGTATCTTCTTTGAAGAAATGTTTATTCAGTTCCTTTGCCAATTTTTAAATTGGAGTATGTATTATGTATGTATGTATGTACGTATGTCTGTATGTACATATGTATTGAGTTGTATGATTCTTTAAATATATTGGATATTAACTCCTTACCAGATACAAGGTTTGCAGATACTTTTTTTTCCCATTCTGTATGTTATCTTTTCATTTTGTTGATAGTTTCTTTTGCTGTGCAGAAAAAAAACTTTTTTAGTTTTATATAGGCCCACTATATATTTTATTTTGTTTCTTGTGGTTAAGGTGTTACATCCAAAAAATCATTACCAAGATCCATGTCAAGGAGTGTTATTCTCTATTTTGTTTCTGGGATTTTCATGGTTTCAGGTCTTATATTTAACTCTTTAATCTATTTCAAGGGAATTTTTGCAAGTGGTATAAAATATGGGTTGAGTTTCATTCTTTTACAATATGGTACCCAATTATCCCAGAACCACTTATTGAAAAAACTTTCTTTTTTCCATTAAGTATTCTAGCTCCACTGTCAAATATTACTTGACCATATATGTTTGGGTTAATTTCTGGGCCCTTAATTCTGTTCCATTTATCTGTTTTTATTCCAGTACCATACTATTTTGATGACTATAACTTTTTCTAAGTTTATTGATTTATTGTGAGAGACAGAAAGAAAGCGGAAGGGGCAAAGAGAGGAAAAGAGAAAGAATCCCAAGCAGGCTTCACACCATTGACACAGGGCTTGATGAGGAGCTCGAACTCACGAACCATAAGATCATGACCTGAGCCAATGGTGTCAATGCTTAACCGATTGAGCCACCCAGGTGCCCATGATAATTATAGATTTATAGTATAGATGGAAATAAAAAAGTGTCCTGCCTCCTGCTTTTTTCTTCTTATGATTTATTTGGCTCTCTAGGGATTTCTGTGATCCATATAAACTCCAGGAGTATTTTCAATTTCTGTAAAAAATGTCATTGAAATCCTCATAGGGATAACATAATCTATAAATGGCTTTCGGTAATATTGACCTTTTAACAATATTAATTCTGCTAACCCAGGAACATGAAATACCTTTCCATTTATTTGTGTCTTCTTTGATTTGTCATCAATGTTTTGTAGTTAGATATTTCAACTCCTTATTTAAGTATGTTCCTAAGCATTTTAACGTTTTTGATGTCATTGTAAAATAGGATTTATTTATTTATTTTTCAAAAATTTTGTTGTTAATGTATGGAAATGCTAGTAATTTTTGAATATTCATTTTGTATCCTGTAACTTTACTGAATTTATTGATTAAATCTAACAAGTGGTGTTTTTGTTTGTTTGTTTGTTTCGTTTTGTTTTAGGTTTTTTTGGTTGAATCTTTAGGATTTTCTATACAAAGATGTCATCTGCAAATAGAGACAATTTTACTTCTTCCTTTTTAATTCTTGTACCTTTATTTTTTCTTACCTGATTGCTCTAGCTAGGACTTCTAGTACTATGTTGAATAGAACTGATGAAAGTGGACACCCTTGTCTTGTTCCTGATATTAGAGAAAAAACTTCCAACTTTTCAACACTGTGTTTGATGTTAGCTGTGGAATTTTCATATAATGCCTTTACTATGTTGAGATATGTTCCTTATATACCTAATTTATTAAGAATTTTTATTGTAAATGGATGTTGAATTTTGTCAAATGCTTTTTTTGCACCTACTGAGATTCTTTCTTTCCATTAATGTAATGTATCACATTGATTGATTTGTGTGTATTTAAACATGTTTGCATCCAGAAATAAATCCCACCTGATCATAGCATACCATCATTTTAATGTGTTGCTAATTTCAGTTTGTTAGTTTTTTATTGAGAATGTTTGCATCAATATTTATCAGGGTTATTGACCTATAGTTTTCTTTTCTAGCTGTGTCCTTTTCTGGTTTTGGTATCAGGATAGTGCTAGCCTCCAAAAATGAGTTTGGGACTGTTCCATCCTCTTTAATTTTTTGGAAGAGTTTGAGAAGGAATTGTGTTGTTCCTTTTCAAATGTGTGGTAAAATTCACCAGAAAAGTCATCTGGTCCTGGGCACTTCTATGTTGAGTGATTTTTGATTACTGAATCAATCTCCTTTATAGTAATTGGTCTACCAGATTTTCTGTTTCTTCCTGATTTAGTCTTAGTAAATCGTATGTTTCTAATAATTTTCCCATTTCTTCTAGGTTGTCCAGTTTGTCGGATTATAGCTATTCAGAGTGGTCCTTCATGATCCTATCAATTTCTGTTGTATCAGTTTTTTTGTTTTTTTTTGTTTTTTTTTTTTTTTTTAAATTTTTTTTTCAACGTTTATTTATTTTTGGGACAGAGAGAGACAGAGCATGAACGGGGGAGGGGCAGAGAGAGAGGGACACAGAATCGGAAACAGGCTCCAGGCTCTGAGCCATCAGCCCAGCGCCTGACGCGGGGCTCGAACTCCCGGACCGCGAGATCGTGACCTGGCTGAAGTCGGACACTCAACCGACTGCGCCACCCAGGCGCCCCCTGTTGTATCAGTTTTTAACAACTCTTTTTTCACTTATAATTTCTAAATTAGAAGTTACTATATTTTTTCTTTGGCTAATCTAGCTATGGGTTTGTTAATTTTGTTTATCTTTTCAAATAACCAACTCTGTTTACTAATCTTTTTTTTTTTTAATTTTTTTTTCAACGTTTATTTATTTTTGGGACAGAGAGAAACAGAGCATGAACGGGGGAGGGGCAGAGAGAGAGGGAGACACAGAATCGGAAACAGGCTCCAGGCTCTGAGCCATCAGCCCAGAGCCTGACCCGGGGCTCGAAATCACAGACCGCGAGATGGTGACCTGGCTGAAGTCGGATGCTTAACCGACTGCGCCACCCAGGCGCCCCTACTAATCTTTTATATTGGCTTTCTGTTCTCTATTTCATTTATGTCTGCTCTAATATTTATTAATTATTTTATTTGACTAACTGGGCTCAGTTTGTTTTCCTTTCCCATATTCTTTAAGGGTCAGAGCTAGGTTGTTTATTAAGGATCTTTTTTGCTTCATAATGTAGGCATTTACTGCTATAAACTTCCCTCTTAGAACTGCTTTTGCTGTATCCCATAAGTTACGGGATATGGTATGTTGTTTGTCTTCATTTGTCTTTCTTGAGGAAACTTTTTTAAAATATCTATTTATTTTTTAGGAGAGTGCAGTTGGGTGGGGATGGGGCACAAAGAGGGGGACAGAGGATCTGAAGTGGGTTCTGCACTGACAGGCTGATATCAGTGAGCCTGATGTGGGGCTCAAACTCATAAACTAGGAGATCATGACCTGAGCCAAAGTTGGATGTTCAACTAACTGAGACACCCAGGTGCTCCGAGAAAACATTCTTTATTTCTCCTTTCATTTATTCTTCAATCCACTGGTTGTTCAGGACAGTGTTGTCTAATATCCATGTGTTTGTAATTTTTCTAGTTTTCCTCTTATTACTGATTTCAAGTTTCATGCCATTGTGGACAGAGAAGACATTGATATGATATCAATCCTGTTGAATTTTCTAAGACTTGCTTTCTGGCATAACATGTGTTCTAACCTATATAACATTCCATGTTTATGTGAAAGGAATGCGTAGGGGTATCGTGGTGGCTCATTCAGTTGACCATCCTGCTCTTCATTTCAGCTGAGGTCACGATCCCAGGGTCATGGGATCAAGCCCCACGTTGGGCTCCATGTTCAGCTAGGAATTATCTCCCTCTCTTTCTCTCTCTATTTCTTTAAAAAAGTAAAAAAAAAAACATACATAAAGAAAAGAACATGTATTCTGATTCTGCTGTTGTTGGATAGAATGTTCTGTGTGTGCCTGTTAGGTCTATTAGGTCTACAGTGCTGTTCAAATCTGCCCTTTCCTCAATCAACAAAAACTAAAAGGCAACCGGCAGAATGGGAAAAGATATTTGCAAATGACATATCAGATAAAGGGTTAGTATCCTAAGTCTATAAATAACTTACCAAACTCAACATCCGAAAAACAAATAATCCAGTGAACAAATGGGCAGAAGACATGAATAGACACTGTTCCAAAGAAGACATCCAGATGGCCAACAGACACATGAAATGATGCTCAATGTCACTCATCATCAGGGAAATACAAATCAAAGCCACAATGAGATACCACCTCACACCACTCAGAGCAACTAAAATGAACAATTCAAGAAACTGCAGATGCTGGCGAGGATGTGGAGAAACAGGAACCCTCTTGCACTGTTGGTGGGAATGCAAACTGGTGCAGCCGCTCTGGAAAACAGTGTGGAAGTTCCTCAAAAAATTAAAAATAGAACTACCCTATAACCCAGAAATAGCACTACTATAAATTTATCCAAGGGATATAGGAGTGCTGATTCATAGGGGCACATGTACCCCAATGTTTATAGCAGCACTTTCAACAATAGCCACATTATGGAAAGAGTATAAATGTTCATCAACTGATGAATGGATAAAGAAGATGTGGTTTATATATACAATGGAATACTACCTGGCAATGAGAAAGAATGAAATCTGGCCATTTGCAGCAATGTGGATGGAACTGGAAGGTATTATGCTGAGTGAAATAAGTCAAAGGACAGATAATCATATGTTTTCACTCATATGTGGATCTTGAAAAACTTAACAGAAGTCCATGGGGGAAAGGAAGGGGAAAAAAATAGTTACAAACAGAGAGGGAGGGAGGCAAACCACAATAGATTATTAAATATAGAGAACAAACTGAGGGTTGATGGGGGGTGGGGGAGAGGGGAAAATGGGTGATGGGCTTCGAGGAGAGCACTTGTCGGGATAAGCTCTGGATGTTGTATGGTAGCCAATTTGACAATAAATTACATTAATGAAAAAGGAAAAAAACAAATTTGCCATTTCCTTATTGACTCTCTGTCTGGATGATTTATACACTGTTGACAGGTATTAAAGTCCCCAACTATTACTGTATTACTGTTTATTCTCCTGTTAGCTTTGTTAGTATGTGCTTTATATACTTACGTGCTATAATACTAGGCACATAAATATTTATAATTGTTATATGTTCTTGATGTATTGACCTAATTATCACTATATAATGACCTTCTTTGTCTCTTTCACCATATTTAGTTTAAGTCTATTTTGTCTGATATAAGTATAGGTACCCTGGATTTTTTTTTTTTTATTGCCATTTGCTTGAAATACTTTTTTCCATCCCTTCACTCTAAGTCTATGTGTGTTATTAGGGCTAATGTGAGTCTCTTCTTGGTAGCGTTTTGTTAGATCTTGTATGCTTTTTTTTCTCCATTCTGCCATTTTATATGTCTTAAATTTAAAGTAACTATTGTTAAGTAAGGACTTACTGTTCTTATATCGTTAATAGTTTTCTCTTTGTTTTGTAGATTCAAAGTTCCTTATTTTTTATTCTATTGTCTTTTTGTGTGTTTTGATATCTTTGGGCAGTATTCTTTGTCTTCATCAAGTTCTTTTGCATAGTTACTACAGGATTTTCCCTTGTGGTTGCCAGGAGACTTACATAAAATATCTAAAATTTATAGCAACCTCTTTCTTTAAACTGGTAACTTCGATGGAACTCACAAACTTTATGCTCACTACCCTCACTTACATTTCAGGTTTTTGCTATTATAATTTACATGCTTTTTCTTTTTTATTGAGTAGTTAATAAGAGATTGTTGTAGTCATTATTTTTACTATATCCTTTCTTTAACTTTTAAACCAGAGTTATCATATTGCAAAATTTAACTATGGCTATATATTTAACATTACCAGTGAGTTTTGTTTTCTTTTTTTTTTTTTTTTTTTTTTTTTTTGCTTTTTACATATCTTTTTTATGTTTCCATGATGATAATTAGTGTTGTTTACTTCCACGCAAAGAATTCCCTTTAGCAATTCTTGTAAGGCAGGTTTGGTTGTAATAAACTCCCTCAGCTTTTGTTTGTGTGAGAAAGTTGTTATCCTTCCTTCATTCTGAAGAGCCTCACCAGGTATAGAGTTCTTAGTTGACATCTTTGTTTTTCTTTCAATATTTTGAATATATCATCTCATTCCCTCCTGACCTGAAAAGTTTCCTCTTAATTTCTTATTTTTACTTACATGATTTTAAACTTTTCAATAGGTGATAAAACAAACATCATGCACTAATTCTAAAATAGCAATGTGGAATTTTATTTTTTTAATGTTTATTTATTTTCGAGAGAGAGAGAGAGAGAGAACACAGTGGGGAGGGGAAGAGAGAGAGAGAAAGAGGTTGGGAGACACAGAATCTGAAGCAGGCTTCAGGCTCTGATCTGTCAGCACAGAGCCCAATGCGGAGCTCAAACCCACAAACTGTGAGATCATGATCTGAGCCTAAGTCGGTTGCTTGAATGACTGAGCCACCCAGGAGCCCAACAAAATTATATCTTAAATATGATGTTCAGGGGTGGCTAGGTGGCTCACGTGGCTAAGCATCCAAATCGTAATTTCAGCTCAGGTCCTGGTGGGATCAAGCTCCACCTTGGGCTTTGGGCTAACAGCATGGAGCCTGCTTGGGATTCTCTCTCTTCCTCTCTCTCTGCTCCTCCCCTGCTCACACACACTCTCTCTCTCTCTCCCTCTCTCAAAATAAACAAATAAATATTATAAAATAATAAGCAAACAAACAAGCAAATAAGCTGTTCAGTTGGTTGGGTGAGATGGACAAATTGTGCTATAAATACAAAGATAAGCACAGAGATATATTGAGATATGAAATTTTTAGAAGGAATGTCCTTGAAAGTGATATTATATTAAAATGGAATGTTTTTAGAATTATGATCATTTCCTGTTTCTAGAAAACATTATTATTCAACATTGATTCAACATTTGCACATGTAGTGCAAATTCCAGAATAAAATGAATTCTATTTTCTCCAAATTTCTTAGAATACCAAGAATGATAAGTAAGTACATATTTTTGGATGTGTGTGTAAGCAGTTAAAGATAAAAACCATATTAGCAATGACCTGAAGCTCTTAGCCACTACCCTCTTTTTAGAGAAGTAAACTGATGCTCCAAAAAATCACTCTAATAGGCACACATGAAAGAACAGAATGGTCAAGATTAAAATTAAATCCCTGTCTTTTAGGCCAAAATTAAGTTTACAGGCAATCCATGTGAGATTTCTTCTGGTTACCAACTCAAATTTATAAGATCTGACAGTGCATTGAAAATAAAACATAAAAAGCCTATCATGACTTCTAGGTTTGCAGAACAAAGGCAGTTGCCTAACTATGAATTTCTTCCACCACCATTGCACCAAAAAATTATCAAAAAGAAAAGCAAATAAAATCACACATGACCCTATGGTCACCATTGCTAGAGACAGAGAACATGAACATCCATACACACACACACACACACACACACACACACACACACACGCACACCTTCAAATTATGTGTAACTAGAAAAGTTCTAACAGATTACTCACTGACCACCTACAGATGCAACCTACTGGGTGGAGAAAGTAAGAGAGGAACATCCCAGGAGATTATACGCAAAAGACTACAGAGGAGTGATAGGTTTGAGCAAAGTGCGGACAAATCATTTCAATAAGAAGAAAGTTCACCAATAACTTCAAAATACAGAATATGGGTCAGAACATGGTAGCCTGCAGTGCACATACAGACAAGGGCCCTGGAAGTGACAGTCTTAGAGAAGCATCCCCTGGGGGATTATCATACAGAGAGAAAATGGCTGGTAGGTCTTAGAGAGGAGGCAAGGAAGAGAAGGAAAGAAATAGAGGGAGGAAACAAAGGATCCTATGGAAGCAAACATGAAACAAGGCATACCAATCTTCCCCGACCACTACCACTCACAACGTCCATAAATAAAACTTCACAAAAGAGGGCAAAACTGACAGAGAATATTTTTGAAACAGACTCTGTGTTCAAGAAATGAATAAGAACAGAAATAAAGCAGACTACATCCACTCAAAACTATAAAGAAAAATCAGAAAGTGTACAAGATTTTTTGCTGGTAGGTAAGCAGTATCCTCTAGCAGCAATGAACAGGAATGAAGCTAAAAATATATTGAAATATAGCATAAGAAACTACAGTAAATATCCTCAAACAAACATGTGGAGATATTTTAAAAACCTACTTGAGGGGCGCCTGGGTGGCGCAGTCGGTTAAGTGTCCGACTTCAACCAGGTCACGATCTCGCGGTCCGTGAGTTCGAGCCCTGCGTCAGGCTCTGGGCTGATGGCTCGGAGCCTGGAGCCTGTTTCCGATTCTGTGTCTCCCTCTCTCTCTGCCCCTCCCCCGTTCATGCTCTGTCTCTCTCTGTCCCAAAAATAAATAAACGTTGAAAAAAAAATAAAAAAAAAAAAAAAAACCTACTTGAATCAGAAATATAGAAGCTAAGACCAGAATGGTTTAAAAAAAAAAAAAAAAAAAAAAAAAAAAAAACAAGAAGAAATAAAATAAAAGGAGACTTAATTGAACTGAGGGGGAAAACACACACACACACACACACACACACACACACACACAGAAGAAAAGATCACTTCAAAAAACAAATAATTACAAGATGCCCATGAAAGAACAGATTCAAATGAACACAAAATATAGGCTACTGAAAAAGTACTACAGAAAAAAACAAAGAGAAATAAGATGAGGTTAAGGAAGGAAGAAAAGTGGACCAGAGAAAGTGGAATCAATAATAGGAAGTGGATGGGATGCCCGGGTGGCTCAGTCCATTAAATGTCTAACTTCATCTCAGGTCATGATCTCACAGTTCATGAGTTTGAGCCCTGCGTTGGGCTCTGTGCTGACAGCTCAGAGGCTGAAGTCTGCTTTGGATTCTGTCTCTCCCTCTCTCTGCCTCTCCCCTGTTCATACTCTCTCTTTCTCTCAAAAATAAATAAACAATGAAAAAAATTTTTTTAATAATGGGAAGTGGAAAGTAGGCAAGAAAGTCCAATATATTAGATGTCCCTTGAGGGGAAATACATTAGAATAAATCAGTGTTTAAAAATATAATCCAAAAATATTTTCTAAAAATAAAAGAAGACCTGAATTGTATACATTGAAATCTATACATTTCTATACACCAAGAAATCTGACCCAGAACAATCAACTCTGAGATACAAACTAGAAAAACTACTATAACTTAAAGATAAAGAAAAGTAACCAGACAAAAAGATAAAATAATTAACAAAGGCCAAAAAATAAACTGGCGACAGGCTTTTCAGACACAACATACAAATCAAGGCTGCAGGGAAGTAGTGATTTCCAAGAAACGTAAAGAGAAAATGTGAACCAAGAATATTATATCCTGCTGAGCTGTTTTTCAAATAGTTTTTAACTATTTGAAATTCAGGAAATACTTTATATGCTGTGACATACCATAGTAATCCACTGGATGTTGGGCTGTATCCCACCAAAGGCCATTTGAAAGGCTTTGGCTAAATGACTGAACTGAAGCATTTCATATATATAACTGTAAAACTAAGATTATACTGAGCGTGTGTAGAAGAATAATATGTAAATATTATATGTGCTGACAAGTAGAAAGAATTCACCTAAAATATAAAGGGTAAGAAAGAGAAAAATGGAAAAGTAGAATAAGATAGAAAAGAGTAATTTAAAACTATCATAACACAGGGGTGCTTGGGTGGCTCAGTCAGGTAAGCCTATGACTCTTGATCTCAGCTCAGCTCTTGATCTCAGGGTCATGAATTTCAGCTCTGCATTGAGCTCCATGCTGGGTGTGAAGGCTATTTTAAAAAGAAAAGAAAGAGGGTAGGGGTGCCTGTGTGGCTCAGTCGGTTAAGCTGCCAACTTTGGCTCAGGTCATGATCTCATAGTTCATGAGTTTGAGCCCCCTGTCCGGCTCTGCTGACAGCTCAGAGCCTGGAGCCTGCTTCTGATTCTGTGTCTCCCTCTCTCTCTGACCCTCCCCTGCTAGTCTCTCTCTCTCTCTCTCTCTCTCTCTCTCTCTCTCTCTCTTTCTCTCTCTCTCTCAAAAATAAGTAAACATTTAAAAAAAATTTAAAAGAGGGTAAAACTAACATAACACATACTAATAGCTTAGGTTAGATAAAGGAGAGGAAAAGGCACTATAAAAAGAGTTAATATAAATATAGTCCTTAGAACAAAATACAAGCATTCCTAAATACCAAAACTATATTTAAAAGCAAGATGTATATTCCAAATAAAGACACATAGTAAATACGACATTATATACACTATAATTCAACATAAGATGACAGAACTGAGACCAGTCAAGAGTCATATCAACCAATGTGAAGGTTAATTCATTTGTTAAAAGAAATTGAATGTTTATATCCACTCACAAAGCAAAATCCAACTCCATGCTGATGGTGAATATGAGACATATTTAAAGTATGGTGATTCGGGGCATCTGGGTGGCTTAGTCGGTTAAGTGTCCAACTTCCGCTCAGGTCATGATCTCACAGTTCATGTGTTCAAGGCCCACATGGAGCTCTCTGCTACCAGTGCAGAGCCAGCTTCAGATACTCTGTCCCCCTCTTTCTCTGCCTCTCCTCTGTACACACTGTTTCTCTCTCTCTCTCTGTGTCTCAAAAATAAACATTTTTTTAAAGTGTGGTGATTGGAAAAGGCTAAAAATAAAGGGATAGACAAAGGTTTATCAGGCAAATGAAAACAAAAAGAATGCACGTGTTGCAGTCTTCATATCAAACAAAGTGAAATTGCCCAAAAATGATTAGAAGAGTCAAATAAGCATACCTGATAATGTTAAAAGTTACATTCCACAGTGAAGAGCAGTTTTTAATGTCTGTGTGCCAAATAATGCAAGCAACCATGCACAGAAAAAAAAATATAAGATGCAGAAGAAACAGACACAAATGCTAATAATAGGGAATCTAACAATCGTTTTCAGTCTAAGGACAAGTGGACAAAACATAAATAAAGATATTAAAAAACCTAAATTGTATAATCAGTAAGGTACATATATACTCACACCAATAATAGAAGATAAACCTTCTTAAGTGTACAGAGAACATTTATAAAGATTGCTCACAGATTATAACACAAAGAAAACATCAGTAGGTTGTATAAAATAGAAATATCATAATTATTAAGATAAATTAAATACCCTATCCAAAACCATTTCTTAGAAAAAGAACAAAAATAAATACAAATGAAGCATGAGGAAGTAAATAATGAAGAAAAATGTCAAAATTAATGAGGCAGGGAACATAAAAACAGTAGGCCGAGTTAATAATCCAAAATCTTGTTTTTTTTAAAAACATTAACCAGAATACAAACCACTAGTTTACACTTGATCTTAGCCAAAAGGCCGAGAAGCGATACAAACCACTAGTTTAAATAATAACTGAAGAGATAAAGGATAGATATATAAAAATTTAAAAATGACACAGGGTAGGGCACCTGTGTGGCTCAGGCTAAGCTTCTGACTTCAGTTCAGGTCATTATCTCTCAGTCTGTGAGGTCGACCCCCACATCAGGCTCTGTGCTTAAAGCTCAGAGCCTGGAGCCTGCTTCAGAGTCTGTGTGTGTCTCTCTCTCTCTGCCCCTCCCCCACTCATGCTCTGTCTCTCAAAAATAAATAAACGTTAAAAAATTTTTTTAAATAAAAATGACACAGGGTAAATAATTCTATACAGGAAATACATGTATGCAAATAAATTTGAAAATCTAGTGGAAAGGAGTCATTTACTTCAAGAATATAATCTACCAAAACTCTTCCCAGTTTGAATAGACCAGTCTCCACACACAAAAAAAGAAAGAACAAAAAGAAAAAAAAGAGAAAGAGAGAGAGAGAATTCTCTTAACAAAAAACAGGAATGGATGGCTATTTCCTTAATATGACTGAATACACACACACACACACACACACACACACACACACACACGCGCGCACGCGCACACACACACACACCTTCTAACAGGTAGAATACACCCATTTCCCCCCAAAAGTGCATGCCCTAGTCCTCAGAACCTATGCATGTGTTGCCTTAAATGACAAAAGGTACTTTGCAGATGTGTCTAAATTAAGGATTTCAAGATGGAGAGATTACCCTGGATTATCCTGGTGGGTCCAATGTATAAACAAGTTTCCTTATAAGTAAAAAAAAAAAAAAGAAGAAGAATAGGGGCACTTGGTGGCTCAGCCAGTTAAGCGTCTGATTCTTGGTTTTGGCTTAGGTCATGATCTCACGATTCCTGGGTTTGAGCCCCACATCAGGCTCTGTAATAATGGTGCAGGCTCTGCTTGGGATTCTCTCTCTCTCTCTCTCTCTCTGTCTCTCTCTCTCTCTCTGTCTCTCTCTGTCTCTCAAAATAAATAAACTTAAAAGAAAAAAAAGAGAGAGAGATGCAGGGGAGTGAGGGTCAGAGAAATCTCAGAAAAAGATCTGCAGAAACTATACCATCAGCCAAAGAGCTCAAGCAGGCTTTAGAAGCTGGGAAAGGCAAGGGAACTGACTCTGCTGGTGCCTCCAGAATAAATGCAGCCTGCTGACAACCTGACTTTATTCCAGGGAGATCCACTGCAGACTTCTGACCTCCAGGACTGCAAAAAAATAAATGTGCTGTTTTAA
The DNA here is from genome assembly GCF_014898765.1 of Herpailurus yagouaroundi. Lineage (NCBI taxonomy): Eukaryota > Metazoa > Chordata > Mammalia > Carnivora > Felidae > Herpailurus > Herpailurus yagouaroundi. Next base: position 20,636,745 of record NW_024412395.1, on the reverse strand, counting down.
GGCACTAAGTTTGTGGTAATTTGTTATAGCAGTGATAGAAAATTGATAAATACCTCAGTCCTAAAACCAGAATCTTACTTACTGGGGAAATCCTGGAGACATTGTCACTGGGATTTGAGAAAGGTAATAATAGGCACTATCTTCATGACTATTTAAGATTTTTCTGCATTCAATTCATTAAACTAGAGAAACCAAAGTCATGAGAATGAGAGAAGAATATACAAAACTATCTCTATTTGCTGATAACATGACATTATATTTGAAAAGCACCAGAAGGCAAATGATAAAAAGTGACTCATTTAATAAAAGAATTCAGCAAGCTCCAAGTTATAAAATTAAGATACATACATCAATTGCATTTTGTATTAACCACTTAGAGAATGCAATGGATGACAAAAATTCCATCTCTAATCCAACAAAAATGTAAAACTTCACTTAAGAAAACAACTTAAGAAGTGTTCAGGATCCCTATAAATAGAACTACAAAACATCTCCAATAGACACATAAATAGACCTGACACAAATGAAAAGATATCCCTTGTTTTTAGTTAGGATGTTTCAACACCAAGGTGTTAGTTTTTTCTAAGGTAATTTATAAATTTTACTTAATGAAATTCCAATGAGTTTATTTTATTGAGCTGGACAAGATTATAAATTTTGCAAGGAATAAATACCTTTCAAGGATAGCTATGAAATACAGAAATAGAACAGGTATGAGGAGGGACTAGCCCTATCAGATATTGCATTATATTGGCAAAGCCTCTCTCATTAAAATACTTGGGGACTGTCTCATAAATAGACAACTAAAATACAATAGAATCCCAGTAAGAAATTCAACTACATATAGAAAGTTAATATATGACAAAGATGTTCTCTCATTTAAAGGGTCAAAGAGAGAATCATTTATAAATGGCACTGGTACTGGAAAGATTTAAAAAACAACAAAATTAGATCCATTCCTCACACCATACACAAGAATGCAGTCTAAACTGATCAAAAATTGAAATGTAAAAAATAAAATTATGCTTGTAGTAACAGAAACCATGGATATATTTAAACCAGGTATGGTGAGTCTGGGTGGCTCAGTCAGTTAAGGATCGGACTTTGGCTCAGGTCATGAACTCACAGTTTGTGGGTTAGAGCCTTGCCTTGGGCTCTGTGCTTACAGCTCAGAGCCTGAGGCCTCCTTTAGATTCTGTGTCTCCCTCTTTCTGCTCTTCCCCTGATCATGCTCTGTCTCTCTCTCTCTCTCAAAAATAAACATTAATTTTTAATTTATTATTTTTTTAAATGTTTATTTATTTTGGAGAGAGGGAGCCAGAGCACGAGCAGGGGAGGGGCAGAGAGAGAGGAAGACACAGAATCCCAAGCAGGCTCCAGGCTCCCGAGCTGTCAGCACAGACCCAACACAGGGCTCAAACTCACAGACATGAGCATGACCTGAGCCGAAGTCAGTTGCTTAACCGACTGAGCTACCCAGGTGCCCTGAAAATTTTCATAAATTTAAACTGGGTATGGAAAAAATTTTCAAATCATGACTAAAATTCCAAATGCAATATATTTATCAATTTGACTATGTAAAAATTTTAGACTTTTGCATAGCAAAAATCCTATAAGCAAAGTCAAAACACAAAATGCCAACTAAGTGACAATATAAGAATATATATTATGGGACGCCTGGGTGGCTCAGTCTTTTAAACATCTGACTCTTGATTTCAGCTCAGGTCATAATCTCATGATTCCTGAGATCGAGCCCTCATCAGGCTCTCTGCTGACCATGTGGAGCCTGCTTGGGATTCTCTCTGTCTCTCTGTCTCTCTCTCTCCCTCTCTGCCCCTCCCCCATATATATGGGCAAATATACAAATTTATACATATTAAGAGAAATAAAACCCTATCATAATATCACTTCCCACATTTCAGATTAGGAAAAAGTTCAAAAGTTTGACAGTATAATCTCGTAAGTTTGTTGATGGCAATGCAAGATGGCATCACTCTCATAAAGAATTGGCATTATTTAAACAAACTCGTATGTATTAATCCTTTTCCCAGCAATTGTACTTCTAGGAATTTATCCTGAAGATATACCTCCAACAATATGAAAATATATGAACAAAAGCTTATTCACCGAAGAATTATTTGTAATTGCAAAATATTAGAAACTGCCTAGATGTCTAAATGTGGGAGTCTGTTCAAATAAGCTACAGTGTGGGGGCACCTGTGTGGCTCGGTTGGTTAAGCATCCTGACTTCAGCTCAGGTCATGATCTCACAGTTCAGTTCTCTGAGTTCTGACAGCTCAGAGCTTGGAACCTACTTCAGATTCTGTGTGTGTCTCTCTCTGCCCCTCCCCTGTTCATGCTCTGTGCCTCTCTCTCTCTCTCAAAAATAAATATATTTTTTTAAAATGTTACACACTATGCTACTCTTTGTGTAAGAAAGAAGTGAAAATTAAAAACATAAAGAAACACAGAAGGATAAGTGAGAAAACAAGAATGGTGATTATCTACAAAAGGTAGGAGACATAGGATGGAGATATATAGGAGGAAGTAATGCTCCTCCCAGTAACATGATGTATACTTTTAACTTTGAGAAACACGTTATTGTTCAATATATTTTAAAAAATAAAATTAAATCAATACATAGGAAAAGAGGAAAACAAAATCTAAAACTGAAAGTAAACAAAACAAAAAAAAAAAAACAGAAAAGAAAAGGTCCTCTATTCTCATTCCCACCAACACAACAAAAGCAACAAAATATTCTCTGCCACTTTCAAAGAACAAATTATAAAAATGACTTTTTACATTCAGGGTCAGCACTTATTTATGTTTTGAAAGGGACAGGGATAGGAAATTTCTTTCTAAATCTACTCTGGTGGTAGAGAGAAAAAACATAAACAAAAGCAAAGCAACAGTAGGATTTCAGCTGTAGTGATATGATTCGTTTTATAGTCAAAATTTATTACCTCTCAGGAGCTGTTTTCAAGGGAAATCATAGAGTATTTATCTAACCATAGCGGCCTGAGAATTTAAAGAATGTTCACCATGTACCAATGATCACAGCTTTTAAAAGACTGCCCATGCCAAATGCTTCTCTATATTAAAATCAAAGTAAAATCCATTCATCTGAATTTTATTAACCTAAATAATAAATATAAATCACTTCTTTTATTCATATACACAGATTGCCTAGTCTACAACCCAGATTTCTTAACTCAGATGCACTTACACTTTAATGAAAAAAAAAAGATGAATAAAGAAGATCACTTTATTTCATTAAGTTAGGTATTGTAAAAGTTCAATAACAGCATCACTGATAATCTGAAAAAAAAATGAACAGGCTGTGGGACAGCTCTTTAAAAATGTAATAGGGGCGCCTGGGTGGCTCAGTCGGTTGAGCGTCCAACTTCGGTTCAGGTCATGATCTCGTGGTTTGTGATTTCAAGCCCTGCATCAGGCTTTGTGCTGACAGCTCAGAGCCTGGAGCCTGCTTCAGATTCTGTGTCTCCCCTTCTCTCTGCCCCTCCCCTCTGTCTCTGTTTCTCAATAATAAATAAACATTAAAATTTTTTTAAATAAAATAAAAATGTAATAATGGAACCACAGAGAAACTCCCATCAAAATAAAGGGAAAAATAGGATATGCAATGACACAATTAAAAACTAAAGATCTTTAAGCCCATCTTTAAGGCAAATCGGTGATGAGGGAGCAGAGAAGCACCAACACTAAGAGAACTGCCCACCACACGGCAAATTAAGTGTGAAGGGAAAATTGCTTGAGGTGCTTATCAAAAGTTAACAGTAATCAATGAGAGAACTAGCAAAGGACATTAATTAAACCTCTGTGGTGCCCTAGATTGTGAAATGACTTTCCAGCAAGGCTCAAACAGAAGCGGGCATTATGGAAGTATCCCATTCCAAATGACATGACAACTAGCCATTGCCATAATCAGAATGGAGGAAACAAAATGCCACTTGTCCATACAGTCTCACAGAGACCACCAAAAGGAAAGTGGCCTAAACGTTCGTATAAGTATAGCATACAAGGAATCCATTATATATGACAATTTTTACTGATTAAGGGAAACTTAAGTTCGTCCTAAAAGTCAACAGACACACGAAAATAACAATGCTTTCCTGAATGTATCAGATCCACAAAAAGGAAAAAAAAAATGTGTACTTTGCAGAGATGGATTTGAAACATTTTAGTAAAAGTTCTGGTGGACCATGTCCACATAATTCATGAGGTTGGATAAAAATGAGATGAGACAATATTGTCAACAATGGCCCTCACAGCTGTCAAGAGAAATGTTTCTGTTCATTGCAGTGGAAGTTAGAGAAATAGATTATGTTCCTACTTAACACTATATTTTCCTAATAACCTAAACATTTCATGATAGGATATAAGTCATTTCATAATTCTTTGATGACCCAATAAAATAAATAGTATAAATTTCATGACATAATGTTTAAAAAAGTTGTTTTAGTTCAATATGCTGCCTAGAACTCAAAGGAGAACATAGTCCATGTTAGGCTCTGTGGCTCGGTCAATTAACTGTTTGACTCTTGATTTTGGCTCAGGTCATTATTTCATGGTTTATGGAATTGAGCCCCACATCAGATTCTCTGCTGACAGCATGCAGCCTGCTTGGCATTCTCTCTCTCCCTTTCTCTCTGCCCTTCCCATATTCATGCTCTCTCTCTCTCTCTCTCTCTCTCTCTCTCTCTCTCTCAAAAAAATAAAATAAAATAAAACTGGAAAAAAAACTAGAGAACATGATCACTTCTGGTTTCTATACAACCACCTAAGCAGTGTGAACTCACTGCTATCATCAAAATGAGAAAAAGCTAGGGGCGCCTTTGTGGCTCAGTTGGTTGCACATCCGACTTTGGCTCAGGTCATGATCTCATGGTTTGTGGGTGCAAGCCCCATGTCAGGCTCTGTGCTGACAGCTCACAGTTTGGAGCCTGCTTCAGATTTTGTCTCCCTCTCTCTCTGCCCCTTCCCCCCACTCCTTTCTCAAAAATAAATAAACATTAAAAGACTTCTTTTCATTCCTAAAATGAGAAAAAGCCAAACAAACCGAAAACTGACAACTTCTTCAGTTCATCAGAGAATTTAGTCACAGGGCAGATAGATGTCCCAAAAGGCACAGAGAAAAGAGGTGGATATGGAGAATCACAACTTCCTGGGAGCATCTCAGGAGCAGAAACTTCCATTGAAGCCACTACAGGGTAGGAAAACTTAAGCTGTGATTGATAAATTGCTGGTGGTTTCAGTTCAGACGAGCTTTTGAGTTAAAAATTTCAAGAGGGCCCAGTCCTACTAGAGATCCTGTATTTTCCTGAGTTTCACCTCTAGAAGTCTGACCAGGTTTTCACAATAAAGAAAAAAAATCTCATGCTCTCATCAAGGGGAGACATTCTGAACTAGACCCAGAGAATTCTTAAAAGTTTCTCACCCTCAAAGGAAACTATTTTACTGAAGCCTAACCAACTGGGATATTACCAGATCCTAACAATCTGGGGAAAGAAAATACCCAACTCCAGCCCTCTCTAGCCTTTCTCTATTACTTAATTGGGAAGGAAGAAGTTGTGAAGTAGGAGAAGCATTTTTAAAGGCCACATCTAGGAGAACAGGCTCAATAAAAGATTGAGACCAAATTATAGGATTATAAAACACTCCTCCTCCCCCCAAAATTCATTACAAAATTCATTACTCCTCCTCCCCCAAAAACATTAATGAGGCTCCAGATTAATTACACAGAATTACAATAAAAATAATTTCATGTACCAGAACTTAATTAGGAAGAATTTTCTAAGGAAAACCAAAAAACAAAAGAGGAAAAGGAAAAAAAAAAAAAAAAACATAACAAGGACACCAGAGGAAAATTTTAGACTTTGACCCCTATAACTACAGCTAACACAGACTAATCCTAGCCAAATAAATACAAAATCTCACACCTAAAGCCTATTTTTTTTTTTGCATAATAGGACTTTACTGAAACAGAAAAAAAAAAAAGCCCATTTATCTCAGTTCCTTTTACCCAGTACATCATGTCCAGCTTTCAACAAAAGAATACAAGGCATACAAAAAGACAAAACACAGTTTGAAAAGACAGAGAAAACATCATATTCAAACTCAGATATAGCTAAAATTTTGGCATTATACCAGGAATTTTTTTAAGTTTATCTATTTAATTTGAGATAGAGATAGAGTGAGCAGGGGAGAGGTAGAGACAGAGAGAGAGAGAGAGAGAGAGAGTAAGAACCCCAAGCAGGCTCTGCACTGTCAGCACAGAGCCTGACACAGGGCTCAAACTCATAAAACCATGAGATCAGGACCTGAGACGAAACCAAGAGTCAGATACTTAACTGCCTGGGCCACCCAGGTGCCCAGTCATACTGGGAATTTAAAAGCAATTTTGATTAATATACTAAAGGCTCTAACATAAAAATATTATAATACAAAACCACATATGTATATTACAAACAAAGAGATGGAAACTCTATGAAAAAGATCAAAAGGAATGATAGAAGTTGAAACACAAAAACAGATATGAAAACTGCCCTTTGATGGGCTCATCAACAGACTGGACATAGTTAAGAAAAGAATCACTGAGACTGAGACTGAAAAAATGTCCAGCACCTGGGTGGCTCAGTCAAGTTGAGCAACCAACTTTGGCTCAAGTCATGATCTCACAGTTTATGGGTTCAAGCCCCATGCTGGGCTCAATGCTGACAGCTCTGAGCCTGGAGCCTGCTTCATATTCTGTCCCTCCCTTTCTTTCTGCCCCTTTCCCACTCATGTTCTGTCTTTCTGTCACTCTCTCTCTCTCTCTCTCTCTCTCAAACATTAAAAAAAAAATGTTAAAAAAAAAGAAAAAATGTCAACAGAAACTTCCAAAACTGAAATGTAAAGGAGAAAAAAATGAAAAAAAAAAAAAAAAAAACAAGATATCAAGAACTACAGGACAATTATAAATAGTGTAACATCTGTGTAATAGGAATATCACAGGTAAAATAAAATGAAAGAAAGAAGGAAAGAAGAAGAAGAAAAAAGAAGTGTTTAAAAATAATAAGTGAGATTTTTCAAAATTAATGACAGACAATAGACAACCAATCAAAGATTCAGGAAGCTCAGGGAACACCAAGCACAGGATAAGCTTTTTTTTTTTTTTAATGTTTATTTATTTTTGAGAAAGAAACAGAGTGTAAGTGGTGGAGGGGCAGAAAGAGAGGGAGATACAGAATCCGAAGCAGCTCCAGGCTCTGAGCTGTCAGCATGGAGCTCGACATAGGGCTCAAACTCACAAGCCATGAGATCATAACCTGAGCTGAAGTCAGAAGTCCAACTGACTGAGCCAGCAAGGCACCCCATGGATAAGCTTTTTTTAAAAATGGAAGAAAAAAAAACACCTACACCTGGGTATACAATATTCAAGATACAGAAAGTCCAAGAGAATGTCTTGAAAAAAAAATGGGATGGGGAGCTGGACTGGAAAAACATCTAAGCTATGGATAAGCAAGGATAAAAATTACATAAAATTTCTTTTTAAAACTATTCAAGCAAAAAATATAGTGGAGTGTTGAAAGAAAAACACCCACCAACCTAAATTCTATATCCAGTGAAACTATCTTTCAAAAGTAGAAAAATAAAAATTTTCTCAAAGAAAAATTTAGGAAATTTGTGATCAGTAGACCTGCCTTGAAATAAAGGTTATAAAGAAGTTCTTCAGAGACCAGAAAACTATGCAGGTCAGAAATTTAAAACTACATAAATAAAGAAGGACTGTTGAAGAAGGAATAATTGAAGGTAAAATAAAATATTTTATTTTTCTCATTCATAACTGATCTAATATCAATAATTTATTCAAAATTATAATAACAATGTAAAGTAATTATGGGTTATGGCTAAGTGAAATTAATGACAGGAGTGTTATAAGGAATGGGAAAAGGGGACTGGGAATGTTCTAAGAATGTGTAAAGTGGTATGGTGTTATTTGAAAGTAGACTTGGATTAGTTGTAAATTTACTTTGCAAACTCTTGGGCAACCATGGAAAAAGGTAAAGAAAAGGGGAGCCTGCATGCCTAAGTCAATTTAACATTTGACTCTTGACTTTGGCTCAGGTTATGAACCCAGAGTTGTGGGATCAAGCCCCACATTGGGCTCTGTGCTGAACACAAAGCCTTCTTGGGATTATCTCTCTCCCTCTACCCCTCTCCCTCATTTGCTCTTACTCTCTCTCTCTCTAAAATAAAGTAAAAAAAAAATAATAGAAAAAAATAAAAAGGTAAAAAAAGGTAAAGAAAAAAGATATGCTAGGAAAGAAGACAAATGACTTAATAAAAAATGGTCAATTAAAATCAGAGATGAAAAAACACAAAGAGGAACAAAGAACAGGGCAATAAGTGGAAAACAATAAATATAATTGATATTGTTCCAATTACATCAATAATCATTTTAAAATTCAATGATACAAATATATCAGAGGGCTGAGACTGTCAGAGTGGATAAATCAGAAAATCCAATTGTATATTGTCTACAAGAAACTTTTAAGACAAGGATAGATTAAAATGTAAAGATTACCATGCTAAAGAAAACTGGAGTAGTTATATTAATTCCAGACAAATCAGAATTCAGAACAAGTAAAACCATTAGGGATATAGTGAGGCATTACATAACAACAATGGGGGCAATTCTCCAAGAAGATATACCAGTCCTTGATGTGTATGAACCTAACAAGAGACATCAAACTACATGAAGTAAAAATTGATACAAGTGCAAAGAAAAAATAGATGAATATACTATTATAGTTGGAGACTTCAACACCCCTCGATCAGTAATGGACAGATCCAGCAGGCACAAAATCAGTATGGACATAGTGGAACTGAACAGTGCCATCAATCAACTGGATATAATTGACACTTAAAGAATACGTTATCCAACAATAGCAGAATACACATTATCTTCATCCTTACACCGAACATTCACCTAGACAGACCAAATTTCCAGGCCATAAAACACACCTTAACAAACTTAAAGAATAGAAATCATGCAAAGTATATTCTCAGGACACAATGGAATTAAACCACAAATCAGTAACAAAAAGGTGGCTGGAGGAGAATCCCCAAATACTTGGAGATTGAACACCACACTTTCAAATAATGCATGAGTCAAAGAAGTCACAGGATAACTTAAACAACATTTGGAATTAAATGAAAATAAAAATACAACTTATTAAAATTTGTAGATGTAGTGAAAACAGTGATTAGAAAGAAATTTATGGCATGGAATTCACATAGAAAAAAATAAATACCTAAAAGCAATAACTTAAGCTATCTTAGAAAACTAGAAAAGGAAGAGCAAATTAAATCCAAAGTAGGCAAAATGATAAGAATAAGAATTATAACTGAAATCAATAAAACTGAAAGTATAAAATCAGTAGGGAAAATATCTGAAAGCAAAAGCTGGTTCTCAAAAATATCAGTAAAACTGATAAACCTCTAGCCAGGTTAACTAAGATTAAAAAAAAGAAGAAGAAGATACAAAGTACTAATAAGTACTGATAAGTAATGAAAGCGAGGTCATCACTAATGATCCCATGGACATAAAAAAGATAATAAAGGAATATTATGAACAAGTCTATGAACACAAATTTGATAAATTAGATGAATGAAATATACAACCTGTTAAAACTCACACAAGGAGAAATCTATAATAAGAATAGGTTCATATCTATTAAAGAAATTGAATCAATAATTAATAACCTACTAAACCAGAAAATACCAGGTCCATTGTTGAATTCTACCAGTCAAGAAAAAAAAAAAAAACTATACTTATTTGCTACAATTTATTTCAGAAAATCAAAGCAGAGTACACACTTTCTAGTCCATTATATGAGGCCAGCATTATCTTATTATCAAAAAATGAAGACATTATAAGAAAGGAAAACTAAGACCAATATCTCCCATAAACATATATGTAAAAATTATCAACAAAATATTAGCAAATAATATCCAACAATGCATAAAAATAATACTACATCATAACCAAATGTGTTATATTCCAGGTATGTAAAGCCAGTTCAACATTCAAAAATCAACACAATCTAATTTATCTATAGACTAAAGGAGAAAAATCATACATTATATCCATACATACAGGAAAAGCACTTGACAAAAACCAACACTAATGTATGATAAAAATTCTCAGCAAACTAGGAATACAGGGTAGGTTCTTCAACATGAAAAAGAACATCCAGAAAAAAAACCTTCATTTAACATCATACTTAATTGTGAGGAACCAGATGCTTTCTTGCTAAGATCAGGAACAAGGCAAGGATGTCCATTTTTATCACTCCTATTTGAGTCACACTCAAAGTCCTAGATAATATAAGACAAGAAAAAGAAATAAACGGTATATAGATTTCCAGAGTGCCTGCACCATTTTGCATTCCCACCAACAGTGCAATAGGATTCCCCTTTCTCCACAACCTCACCAACATCTATTGTTTCCTGAATTGCTAATTTTAGCCATTCTGACTGGTGTGAGGTAGTATCTCATTATGGTTTTGATTTGTATTTCCCTGATGACAACCAATTTTGAGCATATTTTCATGTATCTATCTGCCATCTGGAAGTTTTCTTTGGAAAAGTTATCTATTCATGTCTTCTGCACATTTCTTGGAAGTTCCTCAAAAAAATTAAAAATGAAACTATCCTACAACCCAGCAACTGCACTACTAGGAATTTATCCAAAGTATACAAAAATGCTGATTTCAAGCAGCACATGTACCCCAATATTTATAGCAGCTATCAACAATAGCCAAATTATTGAAAGAGCTTAAATGTCTATCAACTGAAGAATGGATTAATAAGATGTACATACAATGTACAATACAACACATACATATGTGCATACAATTGTATGTATATACATATACATACAATGGAATACTACTCAGTGATGAAAAAGAATGGAATTTTGCCATTTGCAAAACGTGGATGGAACTGGAGGGTATTATGCTAAGTAAAATAAGTCAGAAAAAGAGATCATATGATTTCACTCATATGTGGAATTTGAGAAACTTAACAGATGAACATAGGGGAAGGGAAGAAAAAATAAGATAAAAACAGATAGGGAGGAAAACCATAAGAGACTCTTAAATGCAGAGAAAAAACAGGATTGGTTGAGGGGGAGGTGTTAAATGGGTGATGGGCATTAAGGAGGACACTTTTCAGAATGAGCACTGGGTGTCATATGTAAGAGATGAATCACTGGATTCTATTCCTGAAACTAAGATTACACTGTATGTTAACTAACTTGAGAATTGAAAGAAAAAAAAGAAAAGAAAAGAAAAGAAAAGAAAAGAGAGAAGAAAAAAGAAGAAAAGAAAAGAGAAAGGAAAGGAAAGGAAAGGAAAGGAAAGGAAAGGAAAGGAAAGGA
>NW_024412395.1:20595147-20625289 GCF_014898765.1 Herpailurus yagouaroundi | reverse complement strand
GAAAGGAAAGGAAAGGAAAGGAAAGGAAAGGAAAGGAAAGGAAAGGAAAGAGAAAGAGAGAAAGAAAAAGAAGAGCAGTATACAGATTGGAAATGAAGAAATAAAACTTCCTTTGTCTGCAAATGATATGCTTATCTACATAGATAATCCCAAAGAATCTTAACAATAACAACATAAAGTCCTGGAACTAATAAGTGGTTATATCAAGGTTGCAGAATACAGGTTAATATATAAAATTTGATTGTTTTCTTATACACAAGCCATTAAAAACTACAACTTGAAATTTAAAACACTATACATTTATATTGGCACCAAAAATATGAAATACTTAAGTATCAATCTAACAAAATAGATACAAAATGTACATGAGAAAAAGTATAAAACTCTGATGAAGAAATCAAAGATGTAAATAAATGGAGAAATACTGCAGGTACATGGAAAAGAAGACTCAACACTATCAAGATGTTATTTCTTGGGGCACCTAGGTGCCTCATTCAGTTAAGCTTCCAACTTTTGGTTTCGCTCAGATCATCATCTCACAGTTCGTGGGTTCGAGCCCCACATCAGGCTCTGCACTGACAGTATGGAGTCTGCTAGGGATTCTGTCTTCCTCTCTCTCTCCCCTCTCCTGCCCACTCTCTATCTCTCCCTCCTTCTCTAAAATAAATAAACATTAAAAAAAAAGTTATTTATTCCCAAATTGATCCATACACTACAAGCAATCCTAATCAAAATCTTGGCAAGTTATGTTGTAGATATTGAAAAAACCTGATTCTATAGTTTACATGGAAAAACAAAAGATACAGAATAGATAATACAATATTAAAAAAAGAACAAATTCAGAGGACTGAAACTACCCAACTTCAAGACTTACTATAAATCTTCAGTATTTAAGACATTGTTTTATTGGCAAAGAATAGATAAATAAATCAATGGACTAAAGACAGAGAGCCCAGAAATAGATCCACATAAATATAGTCAACTAATCTTTGGCAAAGGAGCAAAGGCAGTTTAATAGAAAAAGGAGAGTCTTTTTAACAAAAGGTACTAGAATAGCTGGGCATCCACACGCAAAAAAAAAAAAAAAAAAAAAAAGAATACAGACACCAACGTTATACCTTTCACAAAAGTTAACTCAGACTGGATCATAGATTTAAATGTAAAATGTAAAACTATAAAACTCCTAGAAAACAATATAGGAGAAAATTTAGTTGATCTTAGGTTTAGAGAATTTGTTGTTTTTGATGCAACACCAAAGAATGATCCATGAAAGAAATATTGATAAGTTTGACTTCACTAAGATTAAAACAAAACAAAAAATAACTTCTCTGTGAAAGACACTGTTGAGAGAATGAAAAGGGGGTCATCAACTGGAAGGAAATATTTTCAAAACATATATCTGATAAAGGACTGGTATCCAAAGTACACAAAGAATTTGTAAAGCTCAACCATAAGAAAACAACTCAAAAAATAGACAAAAGATCTGAACAGACACCTCACCAAGGAAGATCTACAGATGGCAACTAAGCAAATGAAAAGATGCCAAACATCGTAAGTGATTAAGGAACTGCAAATTAAACAAGATACCACTATACACCTATTAAAAATGGCTAAAATCCAAAATACTGACAATAGCAAATGCTGGCCAGAATGTGAAGCAGTAGGAATGCTCATTTATTGCTGGTGGCAATACAAAATGATACAGCCACTTTGGAAGACAGTTTGGCAGTTTCTTACAAAATGAAACAATTCTCACTGTAATATGTAGGAAAGTGCCCACTGGTATTTCTCCAAATTAGTTGAAAATGTATGTTCACATAAAAATCTCCAAATGAATGTTTACAGAAGCTTTATTTATAATTGCCAAAACTTGGAAGCAACCAAGATGTCCTCCAACAGGTGAACGGATAACAAATTGTGATATATCCATAGAACAGAATACTGTTGGAGGAGGTAATCAAGAGGATGTGACTGCCAGTTGACCATCAGGCTAGATTCAGGCGTTTGGAGGCTCCTCACCCCTTTGCTTGTCCTTGGAATATATGCTCTGTACACAGTGGGAGCTGCTCTAAGTACATGGTCTTAAAGGAGTAAGGTCTTTTGAGAACATCTAGATGGTATATGTGATGGAAACCAATTAAGGCCTCTATATAAACTTTTAAGATTTGGCAATGGGTGCAGATACCTACTCATCTTGCAGCCACCCAAGACAAGCCTTATTAGTAATTTCTCTTGCTAACTAAACTGCCACCTCCCAATCCGCAGTGGTCTGTCTCTTCCTTCGGTCTCTCCCTGCTCTATGTATACAGGGATAGTTTGTAAACCAACAAATACTATTCAGTGATAAAAAGAACCAAGCTATCAAGCCATGGACATACATGGAGGAATCTTAAATACATATTGCTAAGCAAAAGAAGCCAATAAGAAAAGCTATATACTGTATCATTCCAACTATATAACACTCTGGAAAAGATAAAACTATGCCATCAGTAAAAAGATCCCTGAATGCCAGGGAACTGGGAAGAGGAGAGGTGGGACCAATAGGTGGTGCACAGATTTTTAGGGCCATGAAACTATCCTATATGATACAGTAGTTATGAACACATATCATTATACATTTGTCCAAACCCATAGAATGTACAACACAGTGAATCCTAATTAAACTACGGACTATAACAATATGTTGATACCGGCTCATGAATGGTAACAAACACACTACACTGGTGCAAGAAGTGTGTACCATACTGTATGTGTGGAGGGGAGTGAGGAGAAGCTATATGGAAACTGTATTTTCCACTCAATTTTTCTGTAAATCTAAAACTACTCTAAAAAACAAAGTCTCTTAATTTAAAACAAAGAAAAACAACATGGCAAACACAAGCAAACTGAAACTGAAAACATTCTCTGGAATATTAAGAAAACAATGTCTTTATAGAATCCCACATATGCATTCAAACAATAATCACCCAAATCATCTGCTTAATCTTTTGGGCTTCACAGAGGCAGGCAATAAAAGGCAGAAAATCACTCTTCAATGGACTTGCCAACCGCATATGGCATAAATCAGAATGAAGCATCAAAGATGAAATATGCTCATTTGTGAAGTCAAATGAAAAATAAAAATGAAAAAAACATGAAACAATCATCATATTATTTTGTTCTTGAATAGCTGAGGTAGTCTTTTGAGCCTCTCCCAGCCAGCTGTGGATTCTGAGAAAACAGTAACTGGTGATAATGATTAATTCTAGAGATGAGTGTTTCACTATTTTGTAATATATGTCTTACTGAAAGGCATTTAAATTTGGAAAAACTTGGTAACATACCAGTGCTTTAAGACCTTCTGGGGAAAATTAAACAAATACTACTTTGAGCATATTTCTATATACCTAGGTCATGATTTTTCTGTACTACAATTTAAAGTAGAACAATTACAAATAACTTTTAAGCACTAACAGCCTTAACTATTCTTTTTAAAAGTTTTAGTCCATTCCCTCTATAGGTTTGCAATTCTAATTATTGCCATGCAAGGTAATATGTTTTTCAAATCGATGTCATAGAAAGCATTCTTACATTAACTTACTGTTATTATTACTACTATAAAAAATCTACCACTAAAATGTTAGAGAATCTTCTTAAACATGAAAACAAAAGTAAACAAAACCAAGTTTAAAAAACATGAATACCGGGTGCCTGGATTACGCAACCGACTTCGACTCAGGTCATAATCTCACGGTTAGTGAGTTCCAGGCCTGTGTTGGGCTCTGTGCTGACAGCTCAGAGCCTGGAGCCTGCTTTGGATTCTCTCTCTCTCTCTCTCTCTCTCTCTCTCTGCCCCTCTCCCACTCATGCTCTGTCTCTGTCTCTCTCTCAAAAATAGATAAGAATTAAAATTTTTTTAAAAAACATGATTATGAAAAATGATAATTTTTGCATAATTTCTATCCCAAGTTTGAGAGTCAATTTGAATTTTTATGATTATAAAGAAAGGTTTAGTCTTCTATTACTATAGTGATAAATGTTTTTTTTTAAACTTGTTGACACTTTGATAAAATGTGGAAATGCATGCCTTATCCTATGTAGTTGTACTATTAATTATGTAAGAATGCAGAGCTCTGCCTGGTCTATACTCTGAAATGTTCACAATTGAAATTGAAAGCCTCTTAAATTAAACTTCTAAAAACCCAAATCCCCAACCTGGTTATAATTATCCCTTTGTAGGAAATAATATATCTTATAAAATTATGTTGTAAAATACCTAGGTGAAGCAAAGATATAAACACTGAAGGCCTCCTACCTTAACATAGCATTTTTTCCGTCACTTCTGGTGCACCAGACCTGCCGAGTTTGATAACCGATCTCTAAGTCCCAGGGCTTGGAATGGTGATGTGGCTTGTAACTCTGATGTCTAAAGGTTACTCGCTCCTTTGAATCAGAGCTAACATCCAGAACAGTTCTTCCGCTTAGGTTAATTTCTTTAAGATGAGGCAGCCTACATTTACTCCATGGTCCAACTTTAAGGCTAAAAGTATACTCCTCTTCTCCAAGAGGACAGGAAACGGGAGTGTCACAGGCTCTTGACTCAGTCAGATTGGGACACTGAGAACCGCCATAGAGAGGGGGAGCGATGGCTGCCCGGGTTCTGTGTTGCAATCGCTTCTCACATCCCTTGCTACACTCGGACCATTGTGAGAACTCAGATACAACACAATCCCGGGGGCAGGGAATGAGGCAAGCTTGCTCTGTGGGGGGCCGTGGGATAAAGTGTTCACATATTTCATTTCCAGCCACGGTTCTGTTCAACTTCTGAATACAACGCGCAGTCCGGTGCTGTAACCCATGTTGCGCTGTCACACACTCCTCAGGCCGAGGCTCGGCTTGGCCGAGGCTGGAAGGGGCGAGCACACAATGGTGCCAGTCAGAGACCTCCCACTGGAAGAGGTCACTGTGCCAATCACAGACTCGGAAGCAGCTTCTTTCCTTTGGAGGCCTGCTGTTCTCATCACAGTTAGAGACGTGACTCGTCCACCCTTCCAAGTGGAAACACCACAGTGCACGACTCTGGACTCCTCCTGGTCCACAGTCTCCTGCGCACCTTCCCCAGGGGCCTACAGGCACAAAGACAAGGATGTCAATTACTCAGACATTCCACGCGGCCCTCCACACAAAAATGGGTCAGTCTGCACACTTCCCAACACAACCAGTATGAAATTATGAACTTGAGTGGAGGTTTAATTTAGTTGTGAAGAGTGTGGACGCTGCATCGGTCTGCCTTTGTTGAAATCCCCTCTCCCTCTCTTACCAGCAATGTAAACTTGGATGAATTACTTCCATTTGTAAGCCTTAGTTTCCTTAACTACATAAGCGAAAGAATAAAAGCACTGACTTGCAGAACTGTTCTGAGGATCAGTGGTACAATGTGGTGCCAAGCAGACAATGCACACGTAATAAATGATTGGTATCATTATAATCGCTACATTCCAAAGCCTATATATCTAACTCAATATTAATACTTTCTAGGTAGACAATGTTTGATCTCAAAGAAAAGCCCTAAACCCAGGATCTTAATAAAGAAGGGTCTCTCATCTTTCTAAGCCTTCAGCTCAATACTGCAGGTGGCTCAGAAGAGAAATACGTTTTTAAAAACTAACTTGCCAAAGTATCCTAAATACATTTTCACTCGCTTAATAGATGTCCCCGCTTTTGGTTTTTGCTTGCAGAGTGAATTGCATGAAAAAGAAAACATCTGATGGGTGAGGATGTAATAAAAGCAGCAACAGCACTATTGAACTGCCCCCACAATCCCTGAAATATACCCCCTTGGATTCTCGACAGGTAATGATTCCGGGTAAAGCTTCCAACATTGGTTAATAATATGCCACTTCTTTTAATTACTGAACACGTTTTCATGAGAAAGAGTCCCACGAAGAAACAGACAAAGAGTGTCCATTGAGGTTTCTCACATTGTTTTGCATCTGATCTGAAGACATACCAGCCAGCCTTATCCAGAAGGCTGATGATACAACTTCATAAGGGTGGCAAGTAAGCACATTTTATGTCAGTTGGAAAGAAAATACTTTCCTCTCTTTCACTTTACTTAAATATGTAATATGAATGCCAGAAAATTTTATCAGCTCAATCGTAACCTTTGCCCCTACACTAGGTTGTGATAATAATAAAGGTAATTCACACCCCGAGAAACAATTTACATAGGTAAGGGAAAGAAGATGCAGTCTTGCTGTCTTTCCCCAAATCTGATCAAACACCCCAAATGTCCAAATGCCATTTAACTACTTCATGGACTTTGTTTCCATGTCCACACATTATATTTCTAGGAACAGTATTGTGTGCATAGTCACATGCATTTAGGAAGAGACATATATATCCTCAGAGAAACAGGTACTTGCATTTGGGGCCAAATGCTGCAGTGAGGATCTATCACTTTAACAGGACATCAGTTTTGGGGTTCTAATGTGCAGGCTTCCCAGTTCTTCCTCACAGCCCTATCTGGTTATGCAGACCCACTATGCCAATGACTTGTCACTTTATAAGTGAGATTAATGGAGAAAATACCCTCAGGTCCTTTCAGTGTCCTCATCCTGGAGACTCCTCTTGCTGAAGTGGGCACAGAAGTTTCATTGAAGTAAGTCAGCTTTTACTCACCACAATGCCCTTGACTTTTCCCACACATTTCCTAGGTGTGGTGCCCCAGCTCATGACACAGTAAATGCACATAAAAAATGGAACTCTCGGCTCAGGCCGATTTCATCAACTGCCCTGGATTCTGGTGATTTTTCTCCTAGATCACCCACAATTTTGTACTCTGTAAATCGAGATGTTCATTGCTACATGCAAGTCATTTAAAGGCTTCATGTGTCCAGATGCTCTGGAGCAATCTCAGTTCAAGTATGCCATCCCTTGTCCATCATGGCAGACTGTGCAAATTTTTATTAGTGCCCCCCCCAAAAAATCACCATGGTTACTCAGTAAAGAAATACTCCAGGGGCACCTGGGTGGCTCAGTTGGTTAAGCATCCAACACTTGATTTCGACTCGGGTCATGATCTCACTCACGATTAGTGTCAGTGCAGAGCCTGCTTGGAATTCTCTCTCACTCCCTCTCTCTCTTCCTCTCCCTCCTTCTCTCTCCCTCTCTCTCTCAAAATAAATAAACTAAAATTAAAAAAAAGATATATCCATTTAGCAAATTTTAAAATCTAAAATCAGTCTTGGATAAAATAAAACAGTTATCAGATAAAATTGAAAGATGCTCATTTTCTAAGTACTAGGTTTTTAAATAATGGCTGTCTGCTTACCTTTATTTGTTAATGTAGGAAATACACGCAACTTTTCCCTTAGGACTTTGTGTGTGTGTGTGTGTGTGTGTGTGTGTGTGTGTGTGTAAAGAAAGTAAGACCATAAAAATCAAAGCATTTCTAACCAATCTGAAAAATGTAATACTAAATTTAATTCATCTAGAACACCTTACAAAGTGATCATTATTCTTACTCTTAAACCATTTTACTAACATATTTTCTTATTATTAAAATGTTTCCTTCTTGTTCTAAGTTTTTTGCCTACTTTCAAAACTGTTAAGGTAGCTCTTTTTTGTTATTTGAAATCATTAATATTTTAAACCTTGTACATTACTATTCTTCCCTTAGTTTTCACATTCTCCCATCTACAAAGAAATACACCAAACAGCAAAAAATTTCTTAGATCAATGGAAGACAAAATATACGTATTAAGAAATAATTATTACCATTTGTTAAGGGCTAGCAGTGCTGTCGTAGGCTGGGATGATAGCAGAAGACTGTTACATATTCAAGAATTTTACCAAGTGGTTGCTAAATCATTCATAATTTGAAATCAACCATGATGTATTTACACCACAAATCAAGACATTTAAAAACAACAACAACAATAACACAGAACTGCTTTGTCATATACCACAAGCAATTTGCTCAGTGCCTTCCTTCCTTTCTTGTTTCTTACAACAGTCCTCTGACACGGGGCTGGTATGCTCCTTTTATCAACTGGGGAAACTAAGCTCAGAGAAGTTACAGGGTGCATCCAAGGTTATACAGCTAGTAAATGGTAGACTAGAATGGGACTCCAGATCTGTGAGACTCCAAACTTAGGCTCCTGCCCTTCATTTGAAATGAGTTTTTGTTGTTGTTGGTGGTGGTGGTGGTGGTTTTTTTCCATATGCATTGGTATGTGTGATCCTAACATCACAAGGCAGATCTGTTTCTTAGCTTAGCTATGATCTCTCCCATCTGGTAGTGAGTATTCCTTTGGATATGAGTACAAGTAATCAAGGTGGTATTTGAGCAATGATTTCCCCCTTCTGGCCCCGGAAATTTAGGATGGCAGGTAAGACACATGCATGTTGATAAGCATTAGTCAGTACATTTAGGAAGGCGCAGTCAGGGTAGAATAGTTTCTCCTCATGTTAAAAGCAAACTTTGCAGACAACTGAACAACAGGTAAATAACAAGCAAATAAAAAAGTGAATTGCGTATGCTTGGAATAAATGAAAAACAAATTGCAAACAAGACACATAAGATGGAGACAAGACCTCTAAGCAATTGACCTATAACAATTTGCATTTCTCAGGCATAGAGGCAAAATATGTTCCATGATTTATTCAGTTGTGTTTGCCTATGAACTTTAAACACACACACTCGTGAAAATCACATAGCCCTGAGGGATTTTGCCATTTCAGAAAACATGCACATTTAAGTAAGCTGTGAACTACAGTTTGAGAAATCTTGTATCTTTGTCCAAATTCAGAAATAGGACATATTAAAGTTTTGAGCAGTTGCCTGTAGAAAATGAATATCACCTTTAAATTTTCTATATATATATATATATATATATATATATATATATATATATATATATAAAATGTGATTATATTCACAATATATATCTTAGATAATAATCTGAAGAAACATATAGGAAACCCATGCTTGTAAACATCAATCATTTGGTATTCCTTAATTGAAAACAGGCCCCAAGTAATACAAATTAAACAAAATTTAGAACCAGTAAAGGATTAAAAGTTTAATTAGACATAATGTGCCTTTAAACTAAAACTCATGCTGTGTTACATTTCTCAGAAGATATTTTAATGGTATAACAGGAATAGTAATTCAGTACTTGTTTACCTGGACCAACATTATGCAAAAACAAAATTCACCTGCAATTTACTACCTTTTGTGTATGATAAACATAGTCGTTCTAGAATAAACTGCTAAATCTTTTAAATCACAACAGTTTTAATTATTACATTAACATTTTGGTTTAGAAGGTAAAATCTTTGCACACAAAAGGGTAGTACTGATGGACTCTTGGGTCACATTCACATTTAAGACTCTTTGATTCTTTTTTTTCCCCTGCCTGTGTTTCTTGCAGAAAGCGCAAATATGCGAATGCTCTAATGTAATACTCCTCCAGAAGCAGAAAAGTGCTGGCACATTTTATTCTCTTAATTAAGTTATCCTTAACTGGATTAGTTTAGATGAATGTATCTCCCAATCTAAATCATCATATTTAGGACAACCTACTGGATGCCTGAGTTTTAGGTGTGGCATTCACTGAGATACCTACAACAAAGGAAAAAGGGAACTCAAGAAGTCAGAGAGAATAAACACATTCCATAGCTTTTGCACACCATTTGGCACCCTTTGAGGCAGCAACCCTGACTTAATACCATTCATGCAATAGGAGGAGATGTTTATTTTACTATTCTTTTTTTTTTTTTTTTAACCACTGCTTTTATTACCCTGACATTGCTTTCTTTTTATCTTGGGCAATGGGGTTGAGGAATGACATGAATGTCAATGCAAAGCTTTAATACCTTACCCAAATTATTTGTGGATAATTACTATACCAAAGCATTCATAAACCTCAACATTACCAAATGTGATATAAAACAACATTGACTTGTAAGATGCCTCACCTCCAAGAAATAGCTTGAAATCTATGCAGTAGCTTTCACTTCTCAAAAGGCTTTCACATCAACCATGGAGTAATTAAAATAATGTTTCTATTGCGTAGTGAAAAAATATGTAAGAAATCTCACTTTCTAAAACACATCAAGGAACCCAAGGAATGAGAAAAGAGTGGCATCTGAGCACTCATTCACTAAAATAACAGTTGCTCATTACCTGCTACTTGACAAGTAATATATTAGACTCTGGAAATATAAAAATAAATGAAATATTAAGTATCTCTTACAAAATCTGGGCACTAAATGTAATGCCAATTTGCTCCTGAAGACGACATTCCGTCTCTCCTTCAGGTCTATCTATACTTACTTGGTACACAGTTTAGCAGTCTTAATGTTTTGGTTTTCCAAGCTCATTAGATCTAAAGCAGCAAACCAGAAATTGAGAGAGATATTGGAGGCAGGGGCACTGATGGAAGCTAGAAGGGATGGCCATTCTCAAGTCTACATTTCAGAATCTATCATTTTTTTAAACAATTATTTATTTTTTGAGAGACAGAGACAGACCGTGAGCGGGGGAAGGGCAGAGAGAGAGGGAGACACCAAATCCAAAGCAGGCTCCAGGCTCTGAACTGTCAGCACAGAGTCCAATGGGCTCGAACTCATGAACCATGAGATCACGACCTGAGCTGAAGTCAGCCGCTTAACCAACAGAGCCACCCAGATGCCTCCTGAATCTGTCATGTTAATTAATAACTTCTACTAGAAGAGGATGCTTAAAGCCATACAGCACCGCCTAAACTAACAGAGAAAATTTGTTCATTATATATATCCATTACTGAGTTATATATCAGATATCAATAGAAACACAATGTAGAAAATGTAAAAACACGGAAAATTGTTTTCAATGAGAAAAAATTTAAACCATAATGCATTTTAGTTAAAAATTCTATTATGTTTTTCACAGGAACCAAAAAAATCTTTTATTAATACTAAAGCTATTTTCAAAACACACCAGTGGTCTGAAGGCTATGTGTGCTACCGTATTCCAGTATTTCTCATTAGAGATTTTAACAGCAATGGTTCAGAGCTGTAACTTCATTTTCATAGGTATAAAGATTTACTTTTGGAGACAGTTTCTGATTCCATGCAAGGCCACCACAGAGCATTTGGACTGAATTTTTATACTTGCAGAAAGCGCAAGCACTGTTGCTAACATCCCAGGCTCTTTCTGTATGATTGTGCTTTTGTTTGACACCTAACAGCACGTTTTAAGCCCATTTCATCTTTGTGGACAGATGCCTCTGACTGAAAAGCAAAGTGCCTCCATTACTTATCATTTATGATTACGAATTATTAGTTGCCAGTGGCTAGAACATCCATTAAAAGTAGCTTGACAGCAAGGCAGATTAGAAATATATCTGAACGACTCATCAGCTAATGCAAACACCACAGAGACAGAAAACCACCTTTTAAAAATTGTTTATCAATATTTCTGGTCTGAATTCTACTTTCTAAAAATTCTGAAGCTAAAAGGAAATCTCAAGCCTCATATTCTTCACTACATTCTGACACAAAGTGGGTCTTTTCAGATCACTAAAACCTACAGCCTGCTAACTGCCTCAAATATGGGAATGGAAAGGTAATGTGACAGCCCACAGTTTTTGGAGGAGGAAACAAAGCCCACACAAATTCAATGAGTTGCCCAAGGTCACAAAGTCATTTGGAGCAGAAATGGGATGGAAAATTCCATTCCAGACACCCAGTCCAGTGATCTTTACACTATATTATGCTGGCTTCCATTGTAACATCCTAAGACTGCAAGGGAGGAATAAGGACTCTGTAAATGGTTGTAATCCAAGATGGGGGGGGGGCGGTGAAAGGAGGAAAAACATAAAAAACAAGTGAAAATTACATAAAATCACATACAGCACAAGCAACAAAGTGCCTGTTAATGCTGAGAGTTTTCAGTCTCCTGCACCGGCAACTGGAGCCGTTCTCAGGGACCTTTCACAATTTATTATGTGAAATGGGATCCTTCCTGCCTTTGAATGCTTGAGAACACGGACTCAGCTATGTTCAAGAACATAAAGAACCAGCAAGTTTCAGGGGATTAGCACACAAACGAAGCCTCAAGCACCAGTAAGAAATTACGCATCCCTAGAATAACTATAGCAAATAATAGTAACAGTTTTCTCAACACCTACCATCTTCCTAATACCATCTTTACATTGTTGATATTGTTCTTCTTTGCTATATGAGACCATCAGAGCATGAGGTCAAAGAACATGCTCAAAGTAAACACCCCAGAAGCCCTGCTGCTGGACTCTCCGTTCTATCCACCTCATGCCTTTTCCACAACTGCAGTTTAACTACTTTTAGTAGCCATATCTCTTGAGCAAATGAAGCCTTGCAATGCCCATTAGATAAACTATATTTAGAAGAGGGATCTATTTTATGTGCAGCTGGTGTGAGGGGCTCAGGGCACAGCCACTCCTCTCCTGCCTAAAGGACTCTGCGCCTGCCTTGGTCTCAGCTCAATGGCCTGGCTCGGGTGATGGCCCTGGAACTCCTGGGGCTCTGCTACCTGTCAACGGATATTTATGGGGTGTTCTCATCCCATAAATATGGCTCCAGTCAACTTTGACTTTACTTACAATAAATGCTTCCGCTAAGCCCTCTAGATTCCCTAGAGAAGCAGAAGAAAATCATTTACTCAGCTGTTTTGTATCTGTTGTGTGAAAAAGGTAATGAAGAGTAAGCCAGAAATGGAGTGAAGCTGAATCCCACACAGTGTTCTTCTGAAGGACTTTCTCCCTTAGCTTATGGGCCACTCAGGCAGTGACTAAACTTCAGGAGGGCCAGAAATTTGTTTGCTTTATACTTCAAAGAAGCAAACTGGAACAGGTGCTTGGGAGGCTGAAATGTTTAAGCTGTACTCCTTCTCCTTCGGAAAAAAAAAAGAATAAAGTGCTATTTCCACAGTGAATAATCAATACATGTTGGGATTGATAAAGGAGGCCTATTTTGTGGCTGGTTGTCCTAGACGTTCACTGGAAAAGCAGCAATGTTGAGACTATGTACATAGGCTTTAAAAATACATGAAGCAAAAGGACAGGGTGGCATCCATTTTATTTATCATTAAGCAACTCAAGGATTAATTTCACCAAGGCTAAAAACTGCACTGGAGCATACTTGAGATAATATTTTTTTTTTCGTAATTTCAATTCTCTAACAGTTACATGGAGTATATCTACTTTTCAATATGTCTTTTCTCTAGTAGCAGATAATCATGATGAACAAGTGAGAGAGAACAAAACATAAGCTACATTTTGGTGGATAAAACATCTAGTTCACCCAATTTTTTTCTTCCCAAAGAAATAATTATTTCAGTTTTGAAACAGCAATTTTAACACTATTTGAGACTCTTGTCATCCGAAAAATAACTTCCAAGTTACTGATTTGAAAAAATATATGAGAAACAGCAGTACCGTGGCATAATCACAATATTATTTTCTATCTAGAAACACTAGAAATACCTATGTGTCCTATATAGTCTAATGAGCATCCTAAGGATTCTTTCACAAAGATCAAATCCAATCAATCACGCATCAGTTTTACTTCCTAAACATCAATCCAATTTGTTCATATTTCTTCATTCTCACTGTACCACCCTCTTCCAAACCACCATTTTCTCTTGTATGAACAAAAGGAGTAACCTCTTGTCTGGCCTTCTAGCATGTACTGCCCCACCCCACTGCACCCCTGATGTCAATTCTTTCTCCATATCACAGACACATATCATTTAATAATTCAAATCTGTACCACTTTGGGTGCAGCTTGTCATCTATATGGCATTTCCATGCTTAAAGCTTATCAGTTGCTTCCCATTCCTCTAAAAAAAAAAATGAACATGACATATAAGTTCCTACCTGATCTGGCCCCTTTCCACCTCTTTAGGATCCTGATAACCTGACCACCCTGGTTCAGTCACTGCTCTGCCATCATGGTGGTCATCTTTCAGTTCCTCCAATGCTCCAAGTCCCCTCCCGTACCTGGGGACTACATGTAGCTACAATTGTACATGTGGCTACAATTCCTAAAGCAAATCACATGTTCCACCCCCACTCTTCATATCTTAAGTCACTTTCTTAGAGAATGCTTGCCCTGCTCTGGCATGACCTTACTCTTCCACAAAGCACCCACCACCCGTGTAATTACAAATCCGACTATGTAATTTAATCTTGTCTCTCCCACTGGATTCTAAACTCCATGATGGCAGAAACATGTCAGTCCTGCTCACCACTCTATTCCCAGCGCTAACCTAGTGCTTGGCATATGGTTAGCCTTCCCACCCATTACTAAAGCTGGAGCAAACAGCACTGTAGGAAGCAGAATCATATCTAAATATAACTAGGAGTAATGTCAGTACCACAAACTCATCACACAAATGAATTGATGGTTTTACCTAAATGAGAGGGGGTGGAAAAAAGGTCCATTCTGTGTTTCCTTAGCATATGTTTAAGGGAAGCAATCTCCAACATGATGTGCAACATGATTCTTAAATACTTGTCTATCCCAACTGTATTCGTAATGCCTATTGTTTTTGTTGCAACTCTGCAACTCTCTGGGCCCCTTCTGTCCAGACTCCACAAAGCCCCTGCACTGAGGAATGGGGTATCCAGTCTTCTCATGGTTAGCATTCTAATTTTAACATTAATAAATACAAAGTCTACAGAAATACCTTTGACCTTGGACATAGGTCTAATTCAAATATTCTAATTGATCCAGGAAGTTGGCTGAACAAGTAAAATAATATTATCTTTTTTTTTTTTTCTCAGAGGATTAAATCTTTTTTTCTCAGAGAATTACATATTGGATCCTATCATCCCTGCCTACTAACAAAACTAAAAAGTGGCCAGGGATGAAATTATCACGGTGGTTACAGCTCCAGTAGAATAACAGCAGCAGCAGTCCTACAGATACTGTGGGAAGACAGTGTGCTCAACGCTTTGTAACAATCATGTCACTCAGTCCTCAAAGCAGCCTCACAAAGTAGGCTAATTTTCAGAACTCCCAGCTGCCTTAAATTTCCAATTTCAGGAAAATTGGCAGAAGAAATGAAAAGAGAGTGAATGTAGTCTCTTCAGAGTTTGTTGATATAATTACACTCTCAGATGCCCAGGGAAAGGCCTAAGAAGGGAAGGGTCTGGGAAAGTGCACTTAGAGACTGTTAATTTGGACCACTCCTCTGCATGAGGAAGGGAAGCACCAGAAGCAGAAGGAAACCCTAGAAACCTGCCAGGATGCATGTCCCTGGCTAGAGCCTGAAGGATTCTGTGTAAAATGTCTTCCTACTCAAACCCTAATGCAATTTTGAGAAGCATTGTTATTCCAAAGGGTGGAGTTTGGGTCAGAGACCAAGTCTTTGTGTGGGACTGGGGGATGGGAGAAACATGTTTCAGAAGTATATTTCATTTACAGAAACACAGATTTTAATTAGAAGGTGATGGAAAAAAAATTTTTTGAGACACTTTTGAGAATGAACACAGCCCAACTTGATTCTGGCTTTTGTGTTACCAGAAGTCTTGTCCGTTAAGAAGGTTATGTTAGATGTTTCTGAGGGAGGGATGCCCTTCCCCTGACAAATAACTCCTAGCTTGAAAATAAAAAACTTCCTCCCTGCCCCTTTCTCGTGTCTGGAGTAAGACTGATAAGAGCAGAGATGTTAGTGTGAGTAACAGAGACAAGGAGATCATGTAGCTTGCTTCCCCAGAAAGGAAATGGCAGCCTGGGCTGTCCAGGCAGAGAAGGCTAAGACCACTGAGCACCTCCCACAGATCCACAGGCTCAGCACAGTGGGAAGGTAGCACAAAGGACGAAACACAGCATAGAATTCTAGAGTCAGCCAGCCTATCAGGAATAAGGGCCTTCTAAGTGGGGACCAGTATAAATGGATGGCTAGGAAACTGGGGTCCAAAGGAAAAAATGGGGGACCCATTTGGTGGTACGACGAACTCAAAATAAATAACCAAAGTTAGCTGACAAAATTATTTCTTGCACACCTGAAGTTTTTGCTGAGGTAAGTACCCACTACAATAGTCACCACCACATATAATAATTACAGGGAATCAGAGAAGCAATAATAAACACATACCCCACCAGCCCATGAACTGACAGCACCATAGGATATTCAGGCCCTTGGCTCAATAACATACTGAGAAAATCTATCCTCATTACCCTTTCGTAGCTGGGTGAGCACGAGGCAGTGGCCTGAAGCCTGTGTCAACTCTTTTTAGCCTCCTCCTCCCCTGCATGACTGGAATTTCCCAGAGTGCTTTGAGCAAATTCAATTTACAATGAAAGTGAACTGTGGAAATGTCATCTGAGTTATGGCAGTAGTTTACATTTACACCACGAAAATAATAATTATTGTAAAGTAGCATTTATTATTTGATAGGCTTAATGTTAGTACACAGATGGTTGAAAAAAAATGCCAAATTTTAACAACTTCTGGGGATAAGGTAGTAATGGGCTGCCTCCTGGCCTTTCCTTTAGTAACCACTTCATCTGATTCCTGCTGAAGAAAACATATTATCATTCAAGAAATCCCAAAATGTTTTCAGTGGAACAGCTGCATCTTTTAAGATCAGTACAGAGAGAAGAGCATTGTTATTAAATAAATTTGTGAACAATGCAGAGTTAAAAAAAAAATTCAAGTTTTCTCTTTTTAGGAGTCCTCAAAGCTATCTAAATATACATCGTGAATCCCAAAGAATGTATCCCTAGGGTGCAACACTTCATAAACTTCTTTCCCTATGTCAGTTTTTTCCTGGAGGAAAAAAATAAACATATTTTGCATGTGTGATGCTTTTCCCTTGCTAGATGAGGTGATGGACCCTAGTTTTTAACCTTAATGATCTTAATTAATATGAAATAAAATCATAATTTTAACTTTAGGATCCACACCATAAGGTGAAGTTAAAAATGCAACTTTCAATCCACAGCCTGGCATTCACATCCTTGCAAGACAAAACACACAAATCCACAAAGTAAAGAACACACCAGAATAAATCTAAGATCTGCCACCTGTTCACAAAGAACAAGACAGAAAACACACAGCAGAGATCCACCTATCTGTTAGGTGTTAGCTGAGCAATTTCAAAGACCTAAGACACTAGATCAAAGTGCATGGAAGAGGGACAAGGCTTAATGTTGTGAAGGCACGAACTGATTTAAAGCAATCACTGAGTGTGCCACTAATTTGCAGCCCAATAAAAAATTCTTGCATATGCTACACGTCTCTAATCGTTAGATTTTCGATGTCATTTCAAACATAGCTTGTGCTGTGCTAGATTTTACTTCAGGATATGACAAGATGTACTTTACTGGCCACACAGTGAATCATAGGATAATTATAGTAATGTAATCACATTCTAAGTTTAGAACACAGCTTTATTGACTCTGTATTCCATGCAAGAACACTACATGAACTTGATATTCTGTAGCACGCAATCAAAAGAAGTATATATTATATTGTAGCACGCAATCAAAAGTAGTATATATTATATTAAGGATATAGCATATATTTACATAACTACATTTATATTGTATTATACATTGTATTAAATATATAGTACACATAATACTAATTTATATTGTGTAACAAGTATTTAAGCCAATTCTATTTCCTATGCATGATATACATTATATATTTCTGTATGTATTTATTATGTAGTATATATAAATGTATATGTAATATAACAGATTATATTATATAATCATATTAGATATAATATGTATGCATGAGTTTGTGTGTAAGGCTGTAAACACATATACACATACATACACATATATGCATGTTGCCTGTTGATTCTGTTAACCTCTTATGATATTTCATTAGTTCCAATCTATACCCAGCACTAGAATGCTTTGCCCAATGACAGAAGGTACTGCTTATCAGCATCCCCATCCCTGTCCTACCACCAATAAACTCAAGGAGTCTTTTTCTGCTCCTCTTCCTTCTTATCCAAACAAACGGGTAACTATTCCCCTTGGTTAAAAGACTGTGCTTCTGGGTACTAATAAACATACATACATACATACATACATACATACATACATAAACATCAGGGTACTAATATCCAATACTTAAGGAACGTCAGTTCTTTCTCCACACAGAGACCACACAGAAACTGATGATGCACAAAAAGATATTTCTGAATCGTGCAAACAATTATTAATTTACATTCACTGTCAATCTACCCTCTATTATATTTCTCTTCTCCCAAAATCAATATGTAATTCATGGTCTAGAGATGGAGATTTAATGTGGACCATAACATTGTACTCCCTGGGCTCTTACTGTAACAAGCTATTAGAACTCTTTATCCCCTTGTGATTTCAGAGAATTAGTCTGAGCACCTCATAATTCCTATCCTGATGAAACACATTATCAAAAGCCTATGCCACTTTGAAGTAATTGGAAGTCCACAATTCCTAATCTACATTAAGATTTACTTGAGGTGTTTTTTTTTTCTCTATTTCAAGACAAATGTAGTCTCAGCATGAATCTCTCTCCTTTGCTTTTTTCCAGTTGACCACATGAGCCATGGGATATGTCAGACAACCCATCTACTGGGTTCCAGAAGAGATAATGCTACTTCTTTGCTCACTGAGGAGAAAGGAAGGATAAAAATTAGCTTTCATACTCAGCTGGGCAGGGGGAGTTTGGTGACCCCCACAGCTCTCCTGTCTGCCTTTCCATTAGAATTCATTTGCAGGAAGGAGCGCCTGGGTGGCTCAGTGGGTTAAGCGTCCCACTTGGGCTCAGGTCATGATCTCACGATTTGTGAGTTTGAGCCCTGCATTGGGCTCTGTGCTGACAACTCAGAGCCTGGAGCCTGTTTCAAATTCTGTATCTCCCTCTCTCTCTGCCCCTCCCCTGCTTGTGCGTGCACTCTCACTCTCTCAAATAAATAAACATTAAAAGAATACATTTGTAAGCATTGTCTAGCCTCTGTAATTCTCACTGAAGAGTCCCTTCTGGGAGTGAAACAGCACCACTCCTCTCTGACCTGCTTCTTTCTTTTGACAACTGCAGTAAGCAACATGGGCAGAGTGTCACCCACAGTGCTGCCAGACCTTTAGTTCTACCCTGGGGGTGACTACAGATGTGAACAATTTGGCAGTGTTCTGAGAGCCTTACCTGAGTAGACTAAGGAGCAGGGGGCAATGACAGCTACCTCTAACCAAAAAATCAACATCTTACCTGACCATCTGGTCTTGGTAAATGGAGAGAAACATCCCACAGTGGGCAAGACTCTGCACACAGTGTCTGACAAACTACTCTTAAATGCTTATGTTCATTGATTCTTCCAAACACTTAAAGCAAAGAGTCAATGACAGTAACTTCTTTAAAACAGGAGAAAGGAGGCTTATAGAAAGTGTTTTGGAGCTATACAGACTTGAGTCCAAATCTTGATCTTGTCATGGAGCACTCTGTAACATTCAGCAGCACTTTTTGCCTTGATTTTCAATCAGTTCAACCTATAGGCTGGTAAGAACAGATATGATACATGAAAAGCTCTTGACTCAGTGCTTGGCACACAATGGGCACGTAATAGGTAACAGGTCCAGGGGCACCTGGGTGGCTCAGTTGGTTAAGCGTCCAACTCTCAGTTTGGGCTCAGGTCATGATCTCACGGTTTCATGAGTTCGAGCCCTGCATCAGGCTCTGCACTGACAGTGTGGAGCCTGCTTGGGATTTTCTCTCTCTCTCTTTCTCTCTCTCTCTCTCTCTGCCATCCCCTGCTCATGGTGTCTCTGTCTCTCTCAAAATAAATAAGTAAATAAATAAATAAACTTTAAAAAAAAGATTAAATAAATAAATAAATAAGTAACAGGTACATGTGGGAGATACTGTCTGTTACTAGGCTCTTGGTCTACATAAGCATCAATCTCAAATTTGGCATTTGACATCTGGGGCCAGATAATTCTTTGCTACAAAGGGCCATCCTTGCCTTACACCCTTGAAGTGGTGGCAGCACCCCTTCCCCCCAGTTTCTAGGCATTGCCAAATATATGCCCCAGGAGGTAAAATTGCCACTGGTGAGAACCACTGGTCTACACCATATCATTTTATTTATTTATTTATTTATTTATTTATTTATTTATTTATTTATTTTAATATATGAAATTTATTGTCAAATTGGTTTCCATACAACACCCAGTGCTCATCCCAAAAGATGCTCTCTTCAATGCCCATCACCTACCCTCTCCTCCCTCCCACCCCGATCAACCCTCAGTTTGTTCTGTTAAGAGTCTCTTAACACAAATCTGGGAGGTGGGTGACTCGTCCATTCTACAAAGCAGCTCCATTACCCATCCAGAATCCCAGCAGTAACAATGGGGAGATCCAGAACAGTGATCCAAGAGCCTAAACTCTGCCTGTGCTCCCCATCTTTTTGTTAGTTTGTTTTTTTATTTATTTTGAGAGGTGGGGGAGAAGCGGGCGGGGGGGGGGGTTGCGGGGAGAGAATCCCAAGCAGGCTCCACACTGTCAGTGCAGAGCCTGATGTTGGGCTCAATCCCATGAACCATGATGAGATCATCACTTGAGCTGAAATCAGGATTCAGACACTCACCTGACTAAGCCACCCAGGCACCCCTATGCTCTCCATATTTAAAATGTGATTTTAAAGAAGAATAATAAAAGTCCATTGATACCTATTCAGCATTCTATGTTCCACCTCTGGCTTCCTAAAGCAATGTTTATACGACTTCATGATTTATCTTTCCCCCATTTTTACTAATCTTCAATATATGAATTTTTCAAGCCATCCTTCCCCATATATTTCAGTGCTACTTTATTAAGGTTCACCTTACCTTCCTCATCCTGTGCTCTGGAAATAACCTGGACTTTGGAATCACAGTCAGGATTTGAACTGTAGCTCCTCCATTTTCTAGCTATGTGACCACAGGCACACAACTTAACCTACCTTTATGTCCTACAGAAAAGCAAACTGGATTTTGTCGACTTCACAGTTGTATCAACAGCTAGCCCTCCAGTGCAGCTTGCCATGCAGGGCAAAGCTAAAAGGTACAAAATTGCCATTGTGAAGTGAAACCAAGCCCTCAGTCCTTTTGTGCCAGCCATCACTACAGGTGGGATGATTCCTTCCCCTGCATTGAATGTACTCTGCCTGTTCACACCTCAAAAACAAAATCTTATTTCCCCCCACAGAAACACAAGTTTAAAATAACCAAGCTTCCTCAACAAACTGAATACCCCAACTGCCCCAGATAGTCTTAAGGCTAAGAAATTGGTCTGGCCATGGGCCTTGCAGTGCTTATTAGCGGCCAAAGGCAGGAGAGGAGGCTCTTTTCCCAGGAAAGGGGACAGGGTCATCCACAGCATGGATTGTCCATCAGAGGGCAGTAAAGACCTGCTGTCCAGCACAGACAAATGATTCCTTGTCATCCAGTAGGATTGAACATGACCATTTAGCTTTCAACCCCTTGCTGTAGTGATTTTGAATGAGGAGGTTTTAATAAGATGCCTAAAAATCTCATAGAGAAAATGCCAAATATTTCAATCACTTTCTACTCTTAGAACTTCAAAAATCATGAAACATTTGAGGACATTTTTAAGCACACAGACCCTTAAATTCCAAACTTAGTGATAATGACATGACCATCTTGAGCCCACACTGCAGAGTGAAATGAAACACTATGGGGTCAGGGTTCCATCTTGTGTTAAAAGTTTTACAATGTTAAAAAAATCCAAATGATTCACCACAGAAAGAGACCAACAAAACATTTTTTATTTTATTAAGCATTAAATAAGATGAAATTCTTAACATATAAATAAGAACATTGGGATTATCCTTCTCATAGATGATATGACCAACACCAATTCGGCTTTATACATCATCCTTTATTTAAAACGTCCTCCTTAACATCCTTAAAGTTATTCTTAATGTCCTCTGAATAACCTTTTCTATACTCTCTATAAGACATGCATTTTCTAATATAAACTACACTGTTTATGCCACCTTGTCACACAGTTGGAAACATGTGTGATAAAGCAATCTTAAGATATACAACTTGTTAGTGCAGAAAGTACTTTGGTCACATAAATCCATATTTATCTTCTTGAGAGATGTAGAGAGGAGGGAATAAAGGAAAACCGTAACCCACCACGCACCCTACCCCCCACCAACATGGGTTAAGACTTGCTGGAAAATAAAAATAAGACCTTTTCTCAGACAAACAAGTGTGAAAAATGAAAACAGCAGATTATATCCACATGGAAAAATAAACTGGATTCCTAAAGGCCTGTCCCTTTAGAACAAAAGAACAATATCACAATATGCTATATACATATATATTCCGTTCAGAAACATGAGCTCCACCTTCATACAGCTCTTCATTAGCCCAGGTAAAAGACGCTAGTACTCATTTAAATTTAGATCATTTTAATATATAAATATAAAATAGTCAAGTTGAAATAGTACTCCCTGATATAAAATATCAATTCAGTATTAACTACAAATAATATTATACTACTATTTATAGTACTTACATATATAAACAATTCAATTCAGCATTAAGTGACCGCTATGTAGAAAACGTAGACATCAGAATTATAAGAGGACTTTCAGAAATTAATGTCTAAATTTAAATCTGCGCTCAGATTGCTTAGAATCTCCTAGGAAAAGAAGACTTAGCTAAAATTATGTCAGTGTAAAGAATGATTAGTAGTTACTCCAATCAATGCACAAAGGCTTTACAAACACTGAGTCAGAAAAATTATCCACTCAGAAAACTGGGTGTTTCATGGACGGCAGAGTATTATAATGACACATGACACTTTCTTCTCAGGGAAGGAAGAGAAAATGGGAATGATGTGAGCAATTTTTGAGGAATTCATACCAAATGGTCTTGATTTTCTCAATCAAATGGGAGGGAAGTGACAAACTATCAGTTATAAAACAAGTCACAGGGGATGAAAAATACAGCATATAGAATGTAGTCAATAAGACTGCAACAGTTTTGTATGGTGACAGATGGTAATTACACTTAGCATGGTGAGCATTTCATAATGTATATAATTGTTGAATCACGACGCTGTACACCTGAAACTAATATGATATGTCAACTATACTTCAGTTTAAAAAAAAGAAGCAAAGAGGAGTCTGGGTAGGAGAAGCAACCTGACATTTACTGATCGCATGCTTTCTGCCAGTCACTGTGTTGAATGCTTGAAGTACTCAGAGACCATACTGTGTGCCATCTTCCTTGCTCTTGTGAACAAAGAGAAACATTGGCTCATGCTGAGTATCATTAGAAGCCGTCACTTTTATATAAGGATCTAAACTAAGGGTTCGACACAATATCCCATAGCTGTTGATGCCAAAATATGTTATGACCCCATGAGAGTTGCAGATGGAGCTGGTATTTCAATTAAATAGTTGTTTAATACAAAGAAAAAGAAAGTCCTAAAATAATGAAAGGGAAACAGAGAGAGGAAGTTTCAGCCCAGCCACTGTGAGGCAGGGAGACAGACAAAGAATCCAGTAGGGATGAATAACTGTCCCTCTAAATCTGCTGTCTGGTATTACACTATGCAAATATTTAAAGGTTACCTTGCATCTGTGATAGAGATACCCTTTCAGTGATATTCTCCTGCTTTGCTAAGTCCCTCTGGGGAAGGAATGCACACACCATTCTGATTAAATACTTACAGAATGATGTTCTATAGACACTACACAGAAGTTAGAAGTATTTCAAAATAGCCCTATTTAAACAAAAGTCTACTTGTGACAGCTATGTCTTTTTGTGTTTTTCAAAATCATACTGAGAAAGTTGTAACAGTTCCTTCAAGTATACTGCAAGTGAGCAATCACTCTTTGGCAATATTGGTAATAATAATATATCTTCATCCTTCATAGTTATTCATAAGTTTGATAGTGTAACTGAGAAGGAAAAATGAGTATTTCTCTGAAAAAAACTGTGAATATTACATTTGCCATGTAGGTGACATAAAAAAAAGATGTAACAAGAAGATTATGTGTGCTGACATTTCATTAAAAGCTCTGTGGACATTTGTATATGGCTATTAAGCAGAAAAACCAGGAAATGAAGATTATCTTTCAAAAAAGGAAATCATAAGGTAGTTCTACTGAACATTTTGAATTGAATGGTATTTCATGTGGATTTGTGAAAATAACTAAAAGTTGTGGCATTTGTAATAATGCCTTTAAAAATACTTACAATTCCGTACGAAAAGCTCTGAATCATTTAATCATTTTTTAAAGCATCTAGTCATTCGTTTTAAGCGTTTGCACATTTTGAATATGTGGAAGCACATTTTATGTACTCTAGAGTACTGCTGATGTAGTAGGTAGTATATCATCAAACTACTGCTGCAGCAATTCTAAGGTCAAAGCTATTGCTTTTGGGTTTGATACATTTTACACATGATTTATGGATTAATTTTATGGAAAATATGTAAGCTATATGTCCCAAAAAGCATTTTATGGCATTGTAACAATAAAACATTATAGTTATGGGATGCCCTTCATCTAGTCATATCAAAGCCCTTTCCTGACATTAGTTAATCCTTGTAAATACCCCCTCAGAGGCAAGAAAGTATTACTTGCACTACCTTTTTTTAGAACACAGAGAGCACTGGGGATTTTCACAAGTCTACCTGAATTTAGAAATACTACAAATCATCAATGCATTTACTCATTCATTCCATCTATGATGAGCCCTAGAAATCATGTTAAGACCTGGGGATAGAATGGGCCAAAAAAAACAGGAGCACCATCCACGGCCCCTTTCTTGGAACTTCTTGTGAAATGTGTGAAATGCTTTAATTCATGGGGATCAAAACCAAACGATAAAGTAATACTTCTCTTCTCTAAAAGCTCACACTAATAATCTAGGAACATACCTCTCTACAGTATTTGCTAGCAGCAAAAAGCTAAGCTTCCAAGCAGCAAAAATGTGTCACCAAAACGCCACAAAACGCTCTGAGAATTACTTTCCACACCTCCCTGACAGAGATTGGTTAACTGGTTTCCAAGCCAGTGAGTCAAAGTAAAATTAGAAAAGAGTGGGGTACAGTTAAATGGCAGTAAGAAGCAGGCACTTCAACAACAAATATAACACAGACAGCTTAATGATAAAAAAAAGAGCCACACATATCCCCACAAAAGGCCAAAAGTAGAGCTCAAAGTTCACACCAGTCAGAGGCTTACCATTGTCAGGGGCTGACAGTCCTGGAGTGCATTCTTTCTTGATGATGTTATTGATGACATTTGTAAGAAAGAGCACCACATTTTCAACCCTCTCTGTATCCAAACTCCGCAATATGACTTCTCAGAACTTCCATCAAGACGTGGAGTCTAGTTCTTCATCTGAAACTAGGTTAGCCTCATGACTTACTTTGGCCAAAACAGTGTGCTGAGAGTGACTGCACCAGTTCTGAAAGGTCTGGAGAAGACTTGTGTACTCCTGCTTCCTGTGTACTCCCTCTGCTGCCATGTGAACTAAACTCGGGAGAGCCTGCTGGAGGATGTGACCCCACATGCAACAGAAATGAATCACAGCAGCTATGACCATCTCAGATCAGCCAGCTTCTGGCAGACCTTCTAACTGACTAGAGATACAAGGGCAAGATATAATCTGCTAATCCCAGATTAGCAGGACCCACCTAGCTCACCTGTAGACACATATACAATAATAAAATTAGGTATTATTCTGGATAAGCCTAACCTAAGACTTGAGATCACTATTATGAAGAGCTCCAAAGGAATCATCCCAACACCCACATGTATGTACGAATATGTTTTCCTAAGCCTTTCAGCAACCTGCACAATCTCCTTTCTCTATGTATCCTACATATCCTTCTATAGAGGATTTACCATGGTCTGTATACAATATAAACATTTTTGTATTTGTGTTTTTACCACCAATCTTTCTCTACACCCGTACACTTATGTATCATGCATGTTCACACACACGCACACAATTACCATGATACACTAAAGCTGCTTCTCCTATACCAACATGTGTCCATGGGGTGCAACAGTCTTACACAGAGTACAAAAATTGGACCAATATGACTTAAGGTACAACCATTTTTACCTTAGCTGTTATAATCTTTCAACCAGCAACAGGCTGCCTCAAAGTTATGATAAATCAATGTTTCTAAAGCTGTGCTCCATGGAACACTAGACCTATGAGATGTCCTATATAAATAGGCTACGATGATCAAATAACTTCAGGAATCACAACATGGTGATACTCCTCCTGTCTTGTAGATTGGCAATGCATATTAGCATATTAAGGCCTCTGAAAAATCCCACAACAACCTGATCCAATACTGATCAACATTTTGAAAGACCTCTTGGTTCATACAACAGAAGTCTCCTCAACTGAGCACTGACTCAAGGAAGAGTCCTCTAAGGAGATTGTAAATCTCAGAAGATTCTACTTTTATAGTCATAGTAGCCAAGGAAAATTAATTCTGTCTCAATTTGACTTTTTGCACTATCCTTAAGAGATACAGATTATGCATTATTATGACAAATATGTTTCCATATCTTTGAACATCTTAAAAATAGAATATTAGTTCCTAGTGATTTTTTAAAATGAAGAAAATGGAAATAATCTAAATGTACAGCTACAGTAAGAGTCAGATTTATCCACAAGATGGGATCCCTTTTAGCCATTAAAACCATGTCTTTAAAAAAACCTGGAAAATGTTTATAATATTATTCTAAGTGACAAAACAAAAAATATTTTATATTGTGCTATTTTAGTTATATAAAAGGTACACAGGAATGAAAGAAACTGAAATATTCACAATGATTTTCTTTGGTTGATGGGATATGGAAAATGTATATCTTCATCAGTATATTTTTATATAATTTCTAATATAACCTAATATAAAACAAACAAAAAGTTAATTCTAGGTCCTCATAAAGAACCAAAGCATCATTTACCTGCCCAGCTTCAACCTATTTTTCAGGTCTGAGCTTAGTCTCCTCTAGGAGACCATCCAGAACCCTATAGCTACATTAGATTCCCTTCTTGAGACTGTCCACAGGATGCTCTGCTCTTTACTATCATAGCACTTAAAACTGAACATTCCATTTTCTTATTTACTTGTTCATACTTTCAAACTATAAACCCTCTCTGCTTAGTTCATCACTGCAATCCCAGTGCCTCGCACAGTGACTGGAACCTGGTACCTGTTACATAAACATTACTGAATAACTGAAAGGTTGAATGGTTTCTCATTTCCTAAAAGTGTTGCATAAAGTGTGGCACAGAGAATGTAATATCTGCAGATATTAATTAAACTTCCCCCTTAAATAATGATATCTTTCATTAAGGCAAATGATTTTTTGCCTTAATTTAAGTAATTTAAGTAATTTAAACTTCCCATGAAATTTTACCTACGAACTCTCTCTTCCATACCCAGTTTAAAGGATAACAGAGATCCCTGTAATTTGGTATATAATTTTATTTGCAGGACTGTTTAAGCACTATAAGGTTACATATGCTCCTATTCAAGGCTCTCAATTTGCCTTAGGTAGGAGTATGCTCCTCTAAGTGTATGAATCCAAACCAATAAATTGTCTCAACATCAAACTTTTACCTATGTCCAAAAACAACCACCTTAATAATGGAAACTGTTTTAATTCCAGAAGTGAAATTCTATTCACTTATCCTCAAAATTTCATGACATGGTTCATTTGGGGAGATATATACCTATATAATAACAGGAATAATAATATGATTAGCTTACATTTACTGAATGCTTACTATGTGCTGGGCATAATGCTAAGCCATATGCATACATTATATCCTCTGACCCGCACTTTATGAGGCAGATAATATAATTTACTATTTAACGATGGGCAAAATTGAAGCAACTATCTTGAGTTTACAATAACTGCCAGAGTCAGAATTATGAAGTACAGAGTTCAATTTATTAATCGTATTGTCATTCCTTCTACAAATATTACTGAGTGTCTACTCTAATAAAGACATTGCTCTGTGTCCTGGGAAAATACCAACAAACAGCCCTGGGCTCCTAGAGCCTACAGTTTAATTAAGGTAGATAGAAACTTAAACACATGAGTGCAAGCATACTGTGGCAAAGATGACTGAATGTCCAACAAAACATGCATTTCCCCTTTCATAGAATATTATGTCATTGAGAAGCTGTTGTTCAGACAGGATTAAATTTCTCAGCTCTCCTTGCATATAGATGTGGCCATGTGACTACTTCTTGTGAAGAGAATGTGAGTTAAAGAGATTCCATTTTGGCAAAGGTTTCAAGAAATCTAGTGCAGATTTCACCCACTTCTCTTTCTCCTATTATCTGAAGTCCTAAGAAACAGTACAGGAGTGTTGATGCATAGGGGCACCTGTACCCCAATGTTTATAGCAGCACTTTCAACAATAGACAAATTATGGAAAGAGCCTAAATGTCCATCAACTGATGAATGGATAAAGAAATTGTGGTTTATATACACAATGGAGTACTACTTGGCAATAAAGAAAGAATGAAATATAGCCATTTGTAGCAACATGGATGGAACTGGAGAGTGCTATGCTAAGTGAAATAAGTCATACAGAGAAAGACAGATACCATATGTTTTCACTCTTATGTGGATCCTGAGAAACTTAACAGAACACTGTGGGGAGGGGAAGGAAAAAGAAAGTTAGAGAGGGAGGGAGCCAAACCATAAGAAACTCTTAAAAACTGAGAATAAACTGAGGGTTGATGGGGGGTGGGAGGGAGTGGAGGGTGGGTGATGGGCATTGAGGAGGGCACCTGTTGGGGATGAACACTGGGTGTTGTATGGAAACCAATTTGACAATAAATTTCATATTAAAAAATATAATAAAGTCCTAAGAAACAGAGGAGCCTCTACATGGAAGCTGCCTGAGTCTCCCAATTTCTACTTAGAAAAAAGGCATCTGCTGACCAGGAGGACATGCCGTGGACTGTTCTGTGAGTGACAAATAGCCACTATGGGCTAAGGCATTGTACTACACTCTATTTCTTATAGCAGCTAACACTACTCTAAATAATACAGAATATGGTACCTTGATTTGAGTACTACCATGAAAATAACCTGAATATGTGACATAAATTTAATGGCCAAGCAGTGAGTGACACGGAACAGATATCATATATTACCTCATTATAAAATATTTGAGAACACTGTTACCTACAATAACTGGGAAGACTGACCCAGCACCTACTTGGCCTATATCTCCAGGAAGTTTGACTTTTGAGCATTAGTTCTTGTCGGGTTATGCTTGCTGCATTTTCCAATGCACTGTTAAGAAACTAATAAGCTCAAGGTAAAGTTGACTGCTTAGTAAACAGAAACTAAGAACTTGCTGGGAGAGAGACAAATGATAAATGACCGTAAATATCCTGAGATGGGAATGAAAAATGAGGACAAATGTTTATTTAAAAAGTTATAATTTAAACAAATATACTCAGCTGGAAACAAAAATAAGATTGTGGATGTGGCTTTCCAACGCATACATATTATTTCAGGTGGTCACCATAGGATGAGAGGCATGGGTTTGAGGAGGCAAAGAACCAAAGCAGTCTCAAAACAGATAATGGAGACTGGTGGGGGAGTGTAGACATGCAACATGGATTGAAAGCAGATAGAGCAAAAGGCTAAACCATTTTGAGGAAATTCTATTGGCAAAGAAACCAAAAGCCTGGCTTTTAAAAAGCCTTGGACTCTCAAACTCTTAAAGCAATCCTTGGTCTCTCCAAGTTTCATGAGCAGGGAGCAAGTTGCAAAAATTGCATAGCCTCTAAAAAAGGTATTTTCCCAAAGCTCACTTCAGATGTGTCCATGGAGAAAACTGAAGAAGAGTTTCTTAGAAGGCAAGAAAAGAACCATAGAGAACAATGGAGAAGGAAGTTCCTCCCAAATGCAATCTAGGTTCTAATCAAGAAAAAAAGGGTATCTGGGTGGCTCAGTCAGTTAGGCGTCCAACTCTTGACTTTGGTTTAGGTCCTGATCTCACGGTTGGGTTGTGAGATTAAGCCACATGTCAGACTCCACACTGAGGGTGGAGTCTGCATAAGAGGCTCTCTCTCTCTCTCTCTCTCTCTCTCTCTCTCTCTCTC